>NC_056725.1:1896930316-1897305316 GCF_019279795.1 Protopterus annectens
AGGGGCTTCCTAGCATTTCGAGCTGTGCCTAAGAAACATATGCTTAAAATGGCTGAAGATTTGATTACTCTGATTAGAGGTTCTATGCCCCCACCTGATAAGAGGCCTAGGGTGGAACAGGAGTTTGATAGTTTTGAACAGTGTTCACAGGCTTCAGAGTCTTCTGTGGAAGACTTGCAAGAGTTTCCTGCTTATTCTGATTCTGATGTGGATGATTCCACTCCTTCAGCTTCTCCTCCTGAGGATTTTTCATTTTCAGAGACTCTTCACCATGAGGGAGCACTTTTAAATGGGAAGGCCAAGATTACTCTGACTCCAGAAAAGGCTTAGGGAATTCTTGTTTTGCCTCAGCATAGGCACTTAGGTATTGCTGCTGTGTTGAATGTGGTGGAGGATGTTTTTGCAGAGGCTTCTCTGAACGCTGATTCCTTTGCCTCCTGCTCCTGTTAAGCCTGATAGGTATTATAGGGTGCCCAAGCTCATAAGTATTTGTTTAAGAGTCCCAGGGCGGACCCAGAAACTGTTTCTCAGGGGCCTAAAGGTTAAAAGCTTCTGTTGTTAAAAATCCTGTACCTCTGATAAAGAGGCAAGGGCTTTGGATAGGTGGGGTAAGAAAGTATATACTTCTTCCACTCTAGCCATGAGGGTTGAATTGTCAATTTCATATGCTGAAATATCAGAATTATCTCCTTTCACAATTGAAATCTAAGGTGGATGCTTTATGAAGGTATTGAGTGTAAAGAATTGCTGGATTTGGTTCATGTGTCTGAACAAGTGGGTAAGCATTCTTTGCAGTGTGGTTTGATGCTGTTCAGGCCTCCTCGAGGTGGCTGCTACTAGTTCTGTTCTGCGGAGACATGCATGGTTGAAGGATCAGAATTTAGCTGAGCATGTTAAGACCAGGATTTTGGATGCTCCTTTACAGTCTGATGTGTTGTTTGGACCGCCTGTGGAAGCAGTTTTAAAGAAAATGGAGGACAAAGCTAAGTCTATGCAGACTGTTAAAGATTTTTGCAGGTGCAGCCTCGAAGTTTAGTAGAAATTGGCCTGCTAAGGGTGGACATATCCTGCTTATGGTTCCCAGTCTAGGGGTAGATCTAGACGTGGTAGGGGCAGGGCTCAAGGTTCGTTTAGGCCTAGATCAGACAGTTCACCTGCTCAGACTTCTGCTGAGGGCAGGGTCAGTCCTTCAGAAGCAGAACCAATGACCTGCCTTTTCAGCTGCCAGTGGACTCTCGTCTGGCAGCTCCTTTGGGAGGAAGATTGTCTCTTTCAAAGAGAATTGGGATTTAATCACTCAAGACAGATGGGTGCTGGATATCATTCATCACGGGTACAGATTTTATTTCCACACAATGCCCCTTTCAAAGGCATGCCAGATGTTCCTCCTCCACAAAGAAAAGAGGCTCTCAAGCAAGTTTCTCAGTTACTCCAGATAGGGGCTATTCAGCCAGTCCCTGTGTCAGAAAGGGGCTTCGATTTTATTCTCGCCTGTTCCTAGTACCAAAGAAGGGAACACGTGGAGACCAATTTTGATTTATCTATCCTCAACACTTATCTGGACATTCCCAAGTTCAAGATGTTGACGTTACAGCAACTGTTACCTCTGCTGGGCAAGGATCACTGGATGGTAACTTTGGATCTCAAGGAAGCTTACCTTCATGTGCCTATAAGGCTAAGTTGCAGAAAGTATCTGCGGTTTCGAACTGGAGATTTTCATTATCAGTTCTCTGCATTGCCCTTTGGCTTATCTACTGCGCCCAGAGTATTCACAAAGGTTCTGGCTCCAGTGATAGCTTACTTCAGGCTTCAAGGCATTCAAATTTATCCTTACTTGGACGACTGCCTGATTCTGGCTCAAGAAAAAGAACACCTTCTACAGCATCTGGAATTTGTCATAGCAGTGCTAAGATGCCTAGGGTATTCTGTGAACGAAATAAAGTCCAGTCTAGTACCCTCTCAAGACATGTGCTTTCTGGGTGTGAGACTGAATACAGCAGCCCAGATGGCCTTTTAACCCGACAAACAAAAGAGTCTGTCACTTTACTTCCATCAACTATCTCATCAGTCCGTGCTGACTGCAAGGACAGTCCTTCAAGCATTAGGGTTCATGGCATCTTGTATTCTGGTGCTTCCCAATGCCAAACTGCATATGAGGAAGCTGCAATGGTATCTCAAAATGTATGGACACAGCACTGCCAGGATTTGGACACTGTCATTCAAATAATACCTTGCCTTCAAAAGGAATTCTTGTGGTGGGCTCAGGAATGTCACCTAAACAAGGACTCTCTGACCGCCAGAGGCTTAGTCAGATTTTAACGACAGATGCCTCGACACTGCTTGGGAGCTCATCTAAATGGAAAGTGGATACAAGACAAGTGGCCTGCCAGACTACAGCATCTACATATCAACATGAAGGAGATGTTAGCAGTCCAGTTTGCATTGATGGCGTTCAAGGAGTTACTTCTTCCAGGGCAGGTGTTGATTCTGACAGACAACACAACTGTCATGTGGTACATCAACAAGCAAGGGGAACACATTCTTATCCTCTATGCAGGCAAGCAATGATTTTATGGGAGACTGCTTAGGGCCTGCAACTGACTCTTCAGGCAAGGTTTCTGCCAGGAGCACAGAACTCCTAGCAGATATGTTAAGCAGACAAATCATGGATCCCCACGAGTGGAAACTGGATCTTCATGTATTTCAGAAATTGACAGTGTCATGGGAACTCCAGACATAGATCTGTTCGCTTCTCCACTAAACCACCAGCTGCCAAAGTATTGCACAAAGGGTTTCATCACACAGCTTGGAAAGTGGATGCTCTGTCTTTCAGTTGGAAAACCTTCATGTATATGCTTTTCCACCTCTTCCTCTTCTTCCAAAGATATTACTAAAGGTCAGACAGGACAGGCCAAGGATGATTTTGATAGCTCCAGATTGGCCTCGGCAACACTGGTACCCACTTCTAAGGAGTCTTGTAAAGAAGCCTCCATGGCCTTTACCTCTGATTCCTCATCTGTTATCTCAGAAGGACGGTCATCTGCTCAATGTCAAGCTTCAATCTCTCCATCTCACAGCTTGGCATATTCTGTGTTGAAACATGGAAGGTCTCAGCTTCCTCAACAAGTTTTAAATGTGATTATGGAAGCTAGAAGGCCTAGTACTAGGAGAGTGTACGCAGAAAAATGGAAGAGATTTTAGTTTTCGTGTACAGCAAAGAATTTGGAGATTTCAGAGCCTAATTTGAGTGTGGCTCTTCAATATCTTACTGAGTTATTGGACAAAGGTTTGTCTTTCTCTTCTATAAAGATTCATGCTGCAGCAATTTCAGCTCACTATGATTGTGACCCACCTTTGTTTTCGCATCCTTTGTTCAAGCAGTTTCTTAGAGGGGCAAAGAATATAAGACCCCCAATAGAGCTCCTACTCCTGCTTGGGATCTCAATTTTGTGTTGGAAAAACTTACTCTACAACCTTTTGAGCCGGCAGCTACTGCTGAATTGAAATATTTGTCATGGAAGACGGCTTTTCTGTTGGCTATTACTTCTGCAAGAAGGGTGTCTGAGTTGCAGGCCCTTATGGCAGTAGAGCCCTTTTGATTTTCCATAAGGACAGGGTATCATTACGCACTAATCCTTCCTTTATGCCTAAGGTGGTTTCTAGTGTGGCTTTAAACCAAACTATTCATTTGCCTACGTTTTTGCAGATCCTCAAAATAAAGGGAAAAGATTTTGCACACTTTAGATGTACACAGGCAATTGCGTTATTATTTGAGCAGGACTAAAGATTTTAGGCAGTCTCAGCAGTTACTTGTTTCTTTTGCTTTTAAGTTCACAGGGCAAACCTGTGTCAAAACAAACTATTTCTAGATGGATTGGCTTTTGCATTGCATTTTGTTATTCCCATCATGGCAAAGAGATTCCAGCTGGGATTAGGCCTCATTCCACTAGGGCTACTGCCACTTCAACAGCATTTCTAAGGGGTGGCAACTAAGATATTCTGGAAGCAGCTACTTGGAGTTCAGTGCATACTTTCTCTAGGCATTATCACCTGCCTATATACTCTAAGTCTAGAGCTGGTTTTGCCACAGCTGTTTTACAAGGCATGTTGTCAGCTCCTGCTACTTTATAATTTGCCAGCCTCCTTACCTCTGCTTTGGGATTCTACCCAATAGTCAGGACTGCAGCAAGGAAGACCTAAGAACATAGTACAGTTTTGTACCTACCATAAATGTAGATGTTCGAGGATTCCCTTGTTGCAGTCCACCCTACCCTCCCTCCTTCCCCTCTGTGTTTCAGGGTGGTTGTGTAGGTGAGTTTACATGCTTATATTTTTTGTATATATATATATATATATTTCTGTATATATTGTACATGTTTTTTGGTGCAGGTTGTTTTTGGGACTTGTCTTTTTGGGTCTTCTGACATCTGGGGCAAGAAAAGACTGAGGAAATGACGCCGGTCATGCGCATTAGTACCCTGACGTACTGACGTCAGTCTAAGGCGCCATGACCGACGTCAGCCTTATACTCTGGTATTCGGGCCGACTGGGACGCGGACTATACCCAATAGTCAGGACTGCAGCAAGGGAATCCTCGAACATCTACATTTATGGTAGGTACAAAACTGTACTTTTCCTTACAATTGTCAGGAGTTTCATGTTACCTTTGATGGTATTTTTGCTTATCTGGATTTTTTTTCTCTCCTGTGCATTTCTAGGTGTTTTCCTTTGCTGATTTTAAGATTGTTGTCATCCTTTAAGAAGTCTGACAAAAACCTACTGGTTTCAAAAAATGATCATCTTGTGGGCACAAGATATATAACTTGGATGCTCACTCAGTGTGTGTGTGTCTGTGTGTGTTTACTGTCATAGGACTTGGGACCATACATCTAGAGGTGGAATGTGAAATTTGTTCTGGCATCAACCACAGAGCCTTGGTGGAGTACAAGAACAAATTAGTTCTTAATGGTCTGTTGCCTTCCTCTTCTTCAATATTTGGAGTTTCCTCTCTACTCAGAAACTGATGGAGAAACCTCAAGGTGAAAAGAGAGAGAAGGCCAAAGATAAGCCAAGGGAGTCATGGAAGTGCTTCCCTTACCACTCTCCTCACTTGGCTCCAGCTTCAGCTCCACCAGAAAAAAAATCCAGGACCTCTGATCTGTCCACTCCTTCAAATCTGAAAACCTTGGCTCCTACGTCACCATCTCTTCAACACCCTTGATTCTCTCCGAAGCCAGTATTACCTAGACTACTCTCCTTTTGTGCAAGAAACTCCATGTAGGGTGTTGAGACCTCCATCTACCTCTTCATCCTTTAGGTCTACCAGGAACCTGTCTGAAGTAGACATGGACAAGGTGATGAGAAAATATCTCAGGACTCAAATTCAGTTTGGAGTGCTCCTGGCTTCATCTCCCATTTTACTCATGAGCTGTGGACCAACATAAACACCTTTACTTACTCCTACTCTGATCATCCCTTGGGTTTGGAGGTACCAGATCCAAGAATCTCTGGATTGCTTGAGTTGGAGCTGAAGGCTTGGCTTTTGTGGACTCACAGCATCTTCTCTCATCCATCCCGTACTGATTTTATTGGAGCCGGAGGGATCCCACAGTCTTACTTTTGGTGCAAGATCCTGGGATAGCGGTTTGTCTCTGAGGTTTTCAAAGTCATTCCTTCCCCTGAGAGTTTCAGTATTAACTCAGCTCCAACGTCTTCAGGCAGGCAGCTTTGGCTGCTACTGAAGTGGTCCTGGTCTCGCCATTGGCTTCTGTCTTTGAGGTCATGGAGACAACTCTCCACATGACTGGAGATGGGACATCCTGCCCCCCTTGGGGCCACCCCATCTTCAGCAGTCTGCTGTGGGTCCCGAGTCTACTCATTCTGTTCCGTCAGGGTAGCCAGTTCATTCTAGCCTCAAGAAATAGAAAATTTACCTCAGGGATCACTTCTGCGGCACTGCATGACAGGGACACAGGAAAATAATTTTCTTGAGTGGTGAAAGCCAGGGAATCCTTTTGGCTAGGCTTATATAGGCCCTAAGGCTGATAGCCTAGTACATACCTATGAACCTAAGACGGTCCTTTTACAAGACTCCCCACACTTATTGGTCCTCCTTGGAGTATCGCCATGAGTAAGTCCCTCAGAAGCATAAGTGCAAGAGGAGGGCACATTGATTCCTACAGGAGTCTTTAACAGAAGAAACTGACTTCAGTGAAGTGGGGGAGTCCTCGGAGAAATTCCTGATCTTCTGTGACAGAAAGGTGGTTGGTCTTCCAAAGCCCCTTCCCAGGAGGAGTCAGTGTTTCTTCAGACTTTCGAAACTAGCTCAGCTAGGTCCTGGGTGTGGCACCCCTGGTGGATGAAATGGACATAATTTCCTTTTAGGTTGGAAAGTTCTAGATATGACAGAACCCATTCTGTGAAAGTTAGACAAGTACAGAGTTGCACCCAATGATCATTCTAATTGGAGTTAGGGTCCCGCAGTTCATGGCATGGTGGTTACTGCAGCCACCAAAAAGGTACTTCAGAGGAAAATCCTTCTGTTCACCCCCCCCCAACAGAGAGTCTGGGGAACTGGACAGATTCAGGAAGCAAATGTTTACTTCACTGACCTTTGCATTGTGGTCACTGAATTATCTGGCACTTTTCACAAGTTTCCAGAGGGGTTTGATGAAAGAGCTTATGAAATCCCTGTCATGGTCCCTGTCAGCGGAGGATAAAAAGACAGTCTGTTTTCAACTGGTTACCCTACAGCTCCTGTCAAATGCCTTTATGCATCTGATTTCAAACACTACAGAAAGCGTTTCGAGAGCAGCAGGTTCATGCATTACCATTAGGAGGTGTGCCTGGATGCACCTCTGTAACTTTGGGGAGCCCTACAAGATGGCCTACATCAATGCACCCTTTGATAGCGCTACCTTATTTGGACCTAAAGTTAGAGACTCTCTCCAGAAGTTAAGAAGATGGGAAAACCCTATCTGCCATAGGGATACAATTTTCTAACCCTCAGAGGATCTTCTCAAAAAATCAGAAAGGGGTAGAAAGATGTAATTACAGAAATAGCAAGGGTTTTCTCAGGACTGTTATGGAGCTAGATACACCTACAGCAGAGGGGGAACTCTAATGGTAGACTTTGCGCAAGTGTCGGGGGGGTGCAAAACCAAGGCTTCAGAGACCCCTTTACCATGAAGCCTTTTCAGTGCCCCTGAACAACTGTCTGACTGCTGCATTCTGGAGGCAGCTGGGGAGGCACTTATCAGTGTATCCAGAAGCCTGGACGACCATGACCAAAGATATCTGGATGCAGAGAATAATTACCAGAGGTTACTACATTGCCTTTTTCCTTCCACACCCATTCACCCACAAAAAATTCCCAGCATACCACCCAATCAGAGGAAGGAAGCATCCTCAGAGATAGAAAAGCTACTAAAGAGTCATCCAAGTGGTCCCACCCTGACCAAAAATGAAACGCCAAAAGCTATGCTGTCTTGAGACGCCTGGACATATCCAAAATGCATATCTTGTCTAAACAGACAATTCTAATAGACAGTTCTGATGAAGCCCTGTTGTAATGGGTGAAAGCACTTAACTTGTAACCTGTCGGTTTTTAATAAATCTTAGGATTTTATGTGCAATATAGTCATCAGCTTATTGTCTATTTAGACAAGATTTGCATTTTGGATATGTCCAGGCGTCTCAAGACAGCATAGCTTTTGGCGTTTCATGTTTGGTTATTCTAGTTCTGTTGTATTTTGCGAACGCCAATTCTCTTTGACACCCTGACCAAAAAGGATTCAGAAATTATTCAATATTCTTTTTGGTACTAAAGGAGGAGGACCTCAGGCCAGTATTGGACCTAAGCTACTTAAACCAGTTTGTCACACACTCCAAAATTTGATTGGTCACAGTTTAGTCCATTCTACCTCTTTTGAGGAAGGATGATTGGATGTGCTCAATAGAACTTCAAGATGCCTACTATCACACAAAAAAAGACTGATTATCCAGGCGATACCTTCGCTTCTAGCTGGGAGCCAGTCACATTCAATTCAGAGCCCTGCCCCTTGGTCTCCTCACAGACCATTCAGTGTTCACCAGATGTATGGCAGTGGTTGCAGCTCACTTGAGATTGCTGGGATTCTGGATGTTTCCATACCTTGATGACTGGCTCGTCACAGCTCTCTCCAAGCTTCTACTGACACATGCCAGGGACTACCTGCTCCTTTTATGTCTACACCTGGTCATCACAGTCAGCATTAAGAAGTCTTACCTCCTTCCCACCTAAACCCTGGAAGTTCACAGGGGCTCATCTGGATACTGTTTAAGTAGCTTGACTTTGTTAGTCCAGATTGTCCAAATTACAGCTTCAAGCAAAAGATCTACCATCTCTTCAATCACCCCAAGCCTGGCTGGTCTTTCAGCTTCAGTAGATCAGTGTCAGCCTCCATAACCCTTCTACCCTTTGTGAGATACATGAGAGCCCGACATTGGACTCTAGCAGTCCAGTGGCCTATGAATCGACATCCCATGACATTTGGTCATGGTGGATCCATGAACCAAGTGTTTCACAGGGCTGCACCTTTGTTCTCCCATTGCTCAAGGCTGTGGTGAAAACAAATGCTTCCAGCTAGACTGGGGATGGGGGGTGCATTACCTGGGACAGACAGTCCAAGGAACATGACCCCCCCCCCTTAAAGGCCAACTTTAGCATCAATGTCCTAGAGATGAGGGCAGTCCTAATGTTCCAGGCATTTCAAGTCATCCTTCCTCAAGGAATAACTGCTATATAGACAGACAATATGTCAGTGGTGTGGTGCATCAAAAAATATGGATGAATCTACTCTTACCACTTTTGTCAGGAGGCAGTGAGAGTGTGGTAGTGGGCAATCTCTTTCATCATCTTTCTTTTAGCATTGCGCATTCTGGAAAAGTCCAGTGTTTTAGTGGACAGACTGAGCAGAACAGATATTTTGCCAATAGGCCAGCCGTGCTGCAACCTGTTCGCCTCTGTCTGCAATTCCAAATGCAGCAGTTTTTTGCCCTAATTCTCCCAGAGGGAGGAAGTCACCAAGGGACACTCTGATTCATGAATGCCCCACCCCCCCCGACTCATTTATGCCTACCCTCCCACACGTTTCATATCAAAGTTTTTACACAAGCTCATTCGCAAGAAGAGCAAGGTGATCCTCATTGTTCCATTCTGGCCTTGACAAGTGGGGCTCCCATTCCTATAGCTTCATCTGATGTTCCCTCCTTTTATGCTGGATCCCCTTCCAGATAATCTCTCTCATCCTTCCAGAATTCCTCACCCAAACATACAAGCCCTCAGGTTGGCTGCATGGTATCTCCACTTCCAATGATGGCTAAGCAGTCCAGGCTTTCTTCCTGGGTTTTACACATGCATATCTTCCTAGTGGAGACTTTTTGAAAGTAAGTAAGAGCAAGTGGAATCAATTCTCTATATGGGCTAACAAGAGAAATCTAGGCCCATTTTCAGTGCCCATCCCAGCAGATTTATTATTCCTGGCTTCCATTTTTCATAATGTAATAGGTTACTCTACAATCAATGTACAGCTGGCTGCTGTCTCCAGTTTCCATGTACAGAGAGATCATTTGTTATTGGCCTCACTTAGGTTATAGAAGGCCTTCCTTTAATGTACTTTCTTGCTCAGGCCACCTGTCCCACCCCTATCTTAGTGTCTTTTACTCCTCCTTGGGACTTGACAGTCCTCCTCTCGATCTAGACTCTGTCTCCTTCTGAACCCACAGCAAAGGCTGATCTAAAATTTTTGTCCTGGAAAATCATTTTTGTAGTTGCCTTTGCATCTGCTAGAAGAGTTTCAGAACTTCAGGCTTAATCTTGCCAGGCACCTTATGTCATTCGTAAAGACAGGGTTTCTCTTTGCACCAGCTTGTCCTTTTGTCTGAACATAGCCTTTGAATTCACCCTTAACCAGTCTTTTAACTAACCAGTGTTCTTCACAAAATTCTGCAATAAGGGGAATATATGCTTCATTTTTTGGACATACTCCACTGAGATTTTATCTCCAAAGAACAAAAGCATTCAGAAAATTGGGTGAATTGTTGACTATCTGTTTCTAAAGTTACATTAGCATTGCTCATTTAATGTATTTCTTATTTTTATAAGCAAAAGGGTTTGTCTTTACCAAGACCACCATGAGTTCAAGGTTAGTATCCACTTCTCTTTCTTATCCAGAACTTGTATAGATGACGTTTGTGCTGCCGCTAGTTGATCCAGTTCTCATACCTTCATAGCTCATTACAAGATGGACAGACTTTCTAGGAAGAGGGCACTGTTTAGTTTTGTCATACTTAGGAATATCCTTCCATGATATCACCCTGGGTTGATTCTGTTTGGTGACTCTGTCCAAAAGGTTGAGGAATGGATGAAAAAGACATCAGATACAAAAGTCATGTACTCCCCAAAATGATGCATCCGTGTTGTCTGCTTTTGTCCCTCCTCAGTATACTCTCCCTCCTTCCCTATTCCACTGAAAGAAGATATTCATATGGTCTCCTGGTGTAGCTTAGAGGTATTTCCATCTCTTAGCTACAGATACCGTTCCTGTAATGTTTCTGGACGTTTATAGAATTGTTTCCTTTCTTTATGTTGATTTGAAGGGGGAAAGCTCAATCTGAGGTAATCTGGGGTTTGGGAAAGGATTATGGTAAGGGGACGAGCTTGTTGTTGACATGGCTGAGTAGGGTCCTTCTGGCTTCAAAAAGTGTTTAAAGTGTGGGCACATTGCCTCTTTCAGATGCCCACACTCTGTGCATTTGTCTAGGCCTACAGCATCTTCAGGAGGATTGCTCTGGTTGCGACTGTTTTAATCCCCAGGTCTCTAGTGGATAGGAAAAACAAGCTTATCCTGAAAGGTTTGTTGCCATCATCCTTTGGGGAAGCTATCACTAGGGCTAAGTCCCCCAAGGTTAAGGTTAAGGAGTCCAATCTCTGTTTCCAAAGCCTTCCACTTCCTTGACTCTGACTTTTGGAGTCTTCTAATAAGATCTTCTAATAAGAGATCTAAATTGGATCCAAGAAGAACTCAAAGTTCCTCTCCTTCAGATCTGAAGAGAAAGAAACTAATGGATACGACAACTTCAGATCTGACTGTCTTCAGTACCACTGTTGTTCCAAGGACCAGGTATTCCCCTTCTCTTGATTCTGTGCCTTCAAGGGTTCCTTCACCTTTTATGGAAAGGCACCAGTCAAAATCACCTTCCCTTACCTCATCTCGTTCATCCAGGAGTTTGATTGAGGAAATGTGCAGAATGATGCAGATGTTCCTCTTAGCGCAGATCCAGACAGGTGTTTTACCAGCTGCTACCCCCTCGAGTTACAAGGGCCATCTATCTACCACACCACCACTTCATCCCTTTGGTTGCTTCTGAGTCCCTGGATCCTTGCCTTCTGGGTCTCTCTGGTTTGGATCCCAAGCTTACTCAGAGTGCTCCAGCCCTGTCTACTTTGAATCCAGATGACTCTCGAAATCAAAGCTTCCTGGTCATATCCGAGGCATTGGAGTCAACTCAGAAGCTTTCAGAGCAATCTACATGCCTTGATGCTTCGACACTGGATAACTTGGCTCCAACTTCCTCCTCAGGGAGATTGCTTTCAAGGCAGGAAGAGACAGGGATCCAGAAGTTTGTCTTCTCCGCTGCAGGCTCTTTCTCTCTCTCTCCCTTCAGAGTGGTCTGCCTTCGAGGTAGTGAAGAGGTTATTTTCTGCTCGGATGGACAGCTCTAACCCCATGGATCCTCAGTCTACTTCCCAGGTGTTTCTGCACTTGGAGCCTTGTCATTCTATGCCACGGATACAAGGCAGCTCAAGACACCCAGACCACCCAGTAGGGTTTATTAGTCTTTTCTGACACTTCCCTGGAGCACACCACTGAGAAAGTCCCTAGGAAGAGAAGGTGCAAGAGGAGGCACTTGAATTCTCCACAAGAGTCTGTCACTGAGGATACTGATTATGATGAGGGCGGGTCACCACAATCATCTCCAGAAGAAGACTCATTGGAGACATCCTTGAGATCCTTTAACAGAGAGGTGCTTGGACCCCCAGCAACCCTTTAATGGAGGAATCAGTATTTCTGGAGGCCTTTGAAGCTGGCCCATCAACCATCTGGTTTAATCTGCCCACCAATGAGGTCATCAATTTGGTCACTTAGTGGGCGTGGAAGGAGCCTGACTCAGTTGAACCAATACCCAAGAGGTCAGATAGGATTCTAGCTCCTCCTGTGGGGAAGGAATTTGGGGGTAAGGAGGAGTCTGTGGATGCCATGGTCATGTTGGCGGCCACCAAGAAGGAACTTGCCAAAAAAAGTTTCTCTGTTCATCCCCCTAACAAGGACTTTAGGGTGATGGACAGGTTTGGGAAGTGTGTCTATGCTTCAGCAACCTTTGCTGTTAGATCGCTGAACTGTTTGGCACATTTTGATAGGTTGCAATGGGATTTGATTAAAGAATTTTCAAATTACATTTCAGGGACCATTTCTGCTGAGGGCCCAATCATCAGTTGACTACTCTCCAATCCATCTTGAATTCATCCATAAGGCTTATTTTGTATGCAGCTGAATGCACCTCAAGGGCAGTGAATTCAGGCATATCCATTAGAGGGAGCATGCGTGGATGCACTTGTGTGATTTTGTGGAGACCTTTCAGTCCTCATTCATCAATACTCCTTTGACAGCAGTTCATTGTTTGGTCCAAAAGTGAAGGACACATCAGCCAGGTGTGAGGAGGATGGAAAGACCCCATCTGCAGTAGACGTATGTTTTTCGACCCCTCAAAGATCCTTTTCTAGGAATCAATGAGGTGGTCAGAAGATGTGGTTCAGGAAGTCCCAGGATCCTTTCCAAGACAAACGTGGAGAAAGTTCCCCTGAGGCAGAGGGGGGGGCTCTAATGAAAGATGACACCCCTGTGGCAGAGGAGGCCCACAAAACCAGGGGTCCAGAGATTTTTTTCTGGTAAACCCTACTAGAGCTCCTGGAAGGAGACCTGATTATCCACCTCCGGAGGCAGTCGAGGCTTGACTATACCTGCACCAGAGAGCCTGGCTAGACATGACAAAAGATACATGGGTACAGAGGATTATTTCCAGAGGTTGTATAATTCTCTTTTCCCTTACACCTCCAGCTGTATGCAAAATTCCCGATGTTCTACCCAATCGTTGGAAAAAAGCAGTACTAGAAATACAAAAGCTGATAGAAAAAAGTCATCCAAGAGGTTCTGCCAGACCAGATACAATCTGGACCTTAAGATTCTTTTTAGTGCCAAAGAAAATGGGACTGGAAACCAATTTTGGATCTCAGCAATTTGAACAAAAACACAAAGTTTCGGATGGCCACTGTTTGGTCCATTTTCCTCATTTCTGGGCAGGGACAACTAGATTTGCTCATTGGACCTTCAGGATGCGTACTATCACACAAAAACAAACAGAAAATCCAGAAGGTATTTACGCTTTGAGCTGAGAGCTAGTCACTACCAGTTCAGGGCAGTGCCCTTTGGCCTCACCACAGCCTCAGGATGTTTATCAAATGGATGGCAGTAGTGGTAGCTCACTTGAGGCTGCAGGGATTCCGGGTGTTTCCATATCTAGATGACTGGCTCATTTACCTCCCCTACCAGGCATCTGTTAGTAAGGGTAAGGAATTGGGTACTCCATATTTGTTCTCATCTGGGGATACCCGTAAATTATGACAAGTATCATCTACAACCAGTTTAGAATTTGGTATTCATAGGAGCAGTTTTCCACCCAACAAGAGTGATAGCTTCTCTTCATCTGTCAAGAGTATAGACTGTCAGATTCCAGGTCATAAAAATAATTTGCAGTGCCAAGATTTCACCGGTACATATTTTCTATAACATTTTTTATGGGGTTATTACCCAGAAATGTTTGTACCTTTTCATCGAAAATTTGAAAGTGGTTACCAGTTTATACATGGTAGCAGTTGTCATCCCTCCATACTTTACGATCTGTACCATATGAAGAGATTGTTAGACTGCATAGGCTGCGTTATACGGACCAAGATTTTGAGAAAGAGGTAGAAAAGAGTTTTCCGTGTTTGAAAGGAGAGGTTATGACAAAAATATGTTTATAGAATGTCTTGAAAAGTACATAAGTCTGTGAGTAATAACACCATAGGCAAGTGTTATAAAAAGTATGTACCATTGGACAATAATCCAGATAAGAATGTTAAGGTGGATAGATTCAATTCTTCTCTTTTGAAACTTAAACTATTACAAAAATAATCTATTTTTATATTAAAGTATGAAACTTTAGTCCATAGGGGACTTGGTATAGAATGTGATTGGAGGGCTTTAATTGGGTAAATGTTTTGTTAATGATATAATTGCTTTAGTTATTTTATTGAATAATTAGGAGAAATTTTTTCTATATAAAGCATGGGTGTTATTTGTGTTTTTTATATTCTGAAAAGGCTTTTTAGCTGAAGAGCCAAGAGAGATTTTATCTGAATAAAATACTACTAGTTAGAAAACTGCGTGAGGGATTCCTGGTCATTTGTGATTTGTTGAAGAATAAAGCCATCCTCATTGCACGTTACTGGCTTCGGCAGTTTTGTTTCCCCTTTCTATGGCCTTACCTACTTTGCCAACCTTGGATTCTGGGTCCAATTCCGGACTGCCTGTCTCATCCAACATACATTATTCATCTGGATATCTCAAGCCTCAAACTAACAGCTTGGTTTCTCCAGTTCCATTAATAGCCAGACAAACCATTGTTCTTTTCCCTGTCTTATCCTTTTATCTTCCCATAAACCTTAAACAAGAAAGCTTTATACAAGTAAATGGAAAAGATTTGTTTACTGGGCACAACAAAATCATATTGATCCATTTTTAGCTCCAGTACATAGCATATTTAAATTTTTAGCCTTGCTCTTTAATGAAGGGGTGAGCTTCTCTGCCATTAAGGTTCACTTAGCAACAATATCTAATTTTCATACTGGATTTGAAGGTTCCTTTGTGCTCTCCTCTAAACTTTGCAAAACATTCTTGAGAGGCACTCTTTTTTTTTTTTGAGACCCCTAGTGTAAAGACCCTACTACACCATGGGATCTGAACTTCGTACTGCAGGTGTTAATTCATTCCCCATTTGAACCAGAAGCTAAATGAGACCTTAAGTTTCTGACTTTGAAAACTGTTTCTAGTGGCCATTACCTGAGCTAGAAGAATTTTAGAACTTCAAGCCTTGTCTTCAAAACCACCCTACTTGATTTTTCATAAGGATAGGGTTACATTGCAAACTGATTGAATATATGTTGCATTTACTGGATATTCACAGACAATTAAATTTGTATGTATATAGGACAGAAGAAATTAGAAATACGGACCCACTGTTTCCTTTGCAAATTTGAAACTGGGTAAGCCAGTAGCAAAAATAATTTTAGCCGGATGGCTGATTGATTGTATTTCCTTTATCTGTAACAAACTGGGTCTTACCTTAAAACCTGTAAGAGCCCATTCAGCTAGATCCATGGCAACTTCTTCAGTGTTTCTATCCAGATTTTCCATGGACAAAATATATGCCGCAGCAACTTGGGAAAGTCATTACAAATTAGATCTGGTCTCAAGGGGTAAAGTATTTTTTGATTCAACTGTGCTCAGAAGTATCCCTCCTTAGAGTCCACCTGGGGTTTTAGGTAGCCAAGGACTCTGTCCCAACATTTGAGGATAAAATGAAAATTGTCAACATCAGATAAAGCAGTTATCTACTCGTCATAACATTCCATCTGTGTTTTCCATTTTAATTCTTCCTCAACTTCCTGCCCACCAGTCCCCGTCTTTTGTTTCAACAAACTTCTGGAAGAATGGTGAGATATTTTAAAGAACCATAAAAAAACTGCCTTCAAGTAGGCAAACCACAAGATGTTTGTAATAAGTAAAATTCCTTATGGATAAGGGAGAAGCTTGAGAGCTTTGTGGTTGCCACGGGCTTTAGTAACGGCCAAGTTGGATCCAAGGATTTGATCCAAACCCAGCAATTCAGGAAGAATGAAAATAAACACAGATAGAACGTTATGATGAGTACATGACATCTTTTTTGTTGGAATAGTGACTGTTACATCACGCTAACCTGCACATTTCATTTACCATTTTAAGTGTGTCTGTGTGCCTATATAAATATGTGTATAAATATGTTTATGCAATTATTGCCAGGTTAAGGCTGTTTGGGTAGTGGCCTACCACTGTTATTGAAATAGTGAGTTATACTTCAATGATGCAAGTTACATCAAGCTGTCAAGTTAACATGTCAATGGAGTACCACTCTCTTTTTCACATCCTTATGATGATTTAAGTTACTTTGTGGACAATATGCTTTGCATTTCTGATCATTTATTAGGAAAAAAGCAAATTATATTAGTATATTTATTCCCTTGCAAGCAGCAGTGATATTTCTAGTGTGACTGCTGTTTTTTTTTTGTTTTTGTTTTTTTGGTGGGGGAGGTTTAGAAAATGATGATGGTTTCACCTCACCATTTTTCAGTAAATATCCACTATTCAGAATCGGTTAATGCACATCATGGTTTAAAACTACCTTTCTTATACTTGCAGTGATGGTTTTCTAATATAAACTCAGTATGTGACAATGTACTGCATTAGATAAGCAGAAAAAGTGGATTTCAGAATTTGGTAGAGGAGAAAGGTATGTCAACAATAATACGATCACTATCATCAAATGTCAGAAGACTAAAGAACATGTAATATAATTTAATTACCAAGATCAGTAATGAGTTTAACAGAGTGAATGCTTCCCCCTATGTTTTATTATGTCCAAGTTCACTGAAGCTTCCACTGGTCAAAATGGATTGGCCAAAGCTTCAGGTCTCTGAAATATACAAAAAGGTGTTTTTGAAGGAGGCCATGCCTCTTGTACCAAGGTGTGTGTGTGTGTGTGTGTGTGTGTGTGTGTGTGTGTGTGTGTGTGTGTGTGTGTGTGTGTGTGTGTGTGTAACCACACTGCTTGTGATTTTTTTTTTTTAACAGAAAAAGCTATTGGAGTTTGATATCCAGGGGAGAGTGAGTTTAAACTCCCTACAATAAACAGTTGACCTAATGCAAGGTAATGGAGGTGAATATGTTTCTAAATGTATCTCCATTATTTTCCTGAAAGTGGGAAATAACTAGATCATCTTTGATATGCTGTGTCAATTAAGTAGAATAGGAAAACTGCACAAGATTGTCCCAACAAAACTGGAACATATATTTTGTAAAAACATCACTGAAGCACTTCTCTCAATTCCAGCCGTAGCCTTGTTGCTACCAGATATCACTGTGAATATTTCATATGCACTTCTTTCAAAATATAACTATAATCCCAAGAAACATAGGGGTGTTCTGTCTGAGTCACATTTACCCCTCCTTGAAGAAAAGTTTCTGTGCATCTGTGCCTTTCAGAAGTGATATTGTCATATTAAAGCCCAAGCGGAAGTATCTCTAATCTGAAAGAATGGTTGACTATGTGTAGTCTTCTCCAGGGAAGTGAAGCACCAGCATAAATCAAAACTGGAGAGATTTCTACTCATTTGATAAACTGGAAGAGTTTTATGAACCATTTTAAAATAGGTAAAAGATGGGGCAGAGTTGGTAATGAATTTTCTGTTTTTCCCCCAAGGATAACCTGTTCCAGTGCCAAACTTTCTAGAACTTGGGTTATGACCAGTATCCATCTGTGACAGAAACCACTTAATACTGGGGTTGTTTTTTCATGTTTTTATAAGTCATTGATTGTAACTACCTAGATGTGTCTGTTCAGATGGTTTTGATGTATGATTAAACGTTTTTGGTCTACAGTCTTGTGTGAGAGGTGGGTGAAGGTTTAAAGGCTAAGCCTTGGGAGCTGAATATAGATCTGAGCTGCAGACAGTGCCACTTGCTTAAGGTATATGTAAAACTAGACTGCGAGTCTGTCAGTTAATGCAAATAGTTAAGGCTATGAGCTGTTAATGAGCTGCCATCTGTGGTCCAGAAGTCTGAGCCGATCCTGTTCAGATGCTGTAACAGAAGGACTGGTGCCTTTGGCGCCTGTTTCCTCAGCAACAAATCTCATTACATGTTCAAGTTCTTCCCCATCCCATAATCTCGTGCCGTGGGGAAAGACTCCAGATTCTGTTGCTGTCATTGCTGCTTTGACATCTGAGAGATCTAGCTCGAACCATAAGGGGTTGTTTTTCTGTTTTCTGGTGCAGGTAAGTACTCCTCCTTTGTTTGTAAACTGTGGTGTATAGCGGCGATTCTGTATTCTTGAGGCTGCATTCCTGAGTTTTCCTTCTTATTCCGACCCCTTCCCTCATGGTTTAAAAAATCTCTCTACTTCACTGTATGTAAGCCTTTTTTGTGGTCATTCGTTTCATAATGACACTGTGAATAGAAATGGTTGTACTTATTTGTGGATCATTGTTTTTGACTGAGCAGTTGGTGATGTCTTTTAATGTGCCCAGTTATGGGTAAAGACCCCAAACCTGTGTAAAGAATGTGGTAGAAGATTCCCCCACAGGATCCACACGAAATGAGTATGGTATGCTTGGGGTAGGGCCATTTGCAGAGTGATTGTGATATGTTAAAATTTCAATTGCAGTGCACTTTAAGACAGAAAAAAAATTAGTGATGAAAGGCCTATTGCCTTCTGAGTCAGGGGCAAAAGATAAGCACTGACAAGTCTTCAAAGCTGGAGAAACAGAAGAAGCACAAATTGGACTGCTCTGATATGTGGCATCGCTTGCAGTTTTGAAGAAACTGTCCCCAGCCAATGTTTCTCAGACTGCGTGTCTTTCTAAACCAGGCCCTCTTCAGTGGTCATCCCTGCTATGGCATCATCCCCCCTAGCCAGGAATCTTCTGAGACTGACTCTGTCTAGGCATTAGGCTGGTAGCTTTTCTTCAGTGAAGGAATTATCCAGGTTCCTTTCTTTTTGACCAGCCATAGGTCTGTGCCTAGGCAAAGGGCTGGTAGTGTTTCTTCAGTGAAAGATTTATCCAGGTTCCTTTCTTTTTGACCAGCCTTAGGTCTGTGCCCAGGCATAGAGCTGCTAGCATTTCTTCAGTGAAAGAATTACCGGGTTCCTTTCTTTCTGACCAGTGTTAGGTCTTACAAGCCACTTGGAAACCCTGCTGCAGTTGATTTGGCACAGATGATGTTGGAATTTCTAAAGGACCAGTTTTGCTATAGTGCCTTCTCAGCCCCATCAGTGCCCAGGGTGATTAGAAAAGATCCTCTGCCATCTTTCACTGTATTCCACCCTGGCCCTTGTTTCCACATTGGTTATTTTGGAATTGACACAAATAATTGTTTCTTCTTTGTCATTGGAAAATTTCTTCCTGCACACCGAGGTCTCCAGTATTGTTATAACTGTATTGATGATGACCTGGGCATCGGCATCAAGTGCTAGTAAGATTGAGAGGTTTGATATTGACCATTCAGTGCTAACTTCTATTCTGTGACTGGTAGGAGTCTTGTTTCAGATCGAGACCCAGTTAATGACAATTTCTTCCATGTTACTCACATCTGACTCGTAATGTGACAGATGGTGCAGTTTAAGTGGTAGTTTCAGTCTGAAGACTGTTTTATGGGTTTTTTGTTATTGTTCTTTGATGGCTGTTCCTTGTTTGAGCAGAAGGTGCGCTAGACTCCTGCAGTGCAAGTAACATAGCATGATGCTGATAAGCTGTTGGAGTAGAGTATTGCATGTCCCAGAAATGCATTCAAATGAATCAAGAGGATGATAAAAATCTTGTGGTTTCATAGGTTTCAGCAGTTCGAGTAGACAGTGGTATGACAGTTCGTGTCGCAGAGGGGATCAGGGTGCTGCCCCAGAGGCACAGCTGGTCTGTATCATCAAGGCTATAGAGGAACCTTTCAAGGATGCCAGCAATATCTGCCCTGAACAGCCAGGGGACCACTTTTCCTCCACTCCAATGCATGGTTGGTCATCACACTGGACAGGTGGATAAGGAATATTTTATCCAGAAACCACTATATTCCCTTTTTAGAGATGACCAAGAGTCTGCCTTCTTGTTCTCCCACTCTGCCCACCCCATCAAACAACAGCTATAAAGGATGTCCAAAGTTTCTTCTAAAGCTTCTTCTTCTAAAAAAGAGAGACATCCAGGAGTCCCCACCAGAACAGAAAGGGTCCAGATTCCACTTCAGGTTCTTGGTGCCCAAAAAATGCAGGACCTCAGACAAATTATTGACGGGAGTCGAGTGAATTAGTATATGAAGCAGGAGTCAATGCAGTCTATCATGTTGTGTTTGCAGATGGGAACTGCCTGTACTGTTTGGACTTGCAAGATTCATATCTACAAATCAGGATAGGAAAATCATCATGGAAGGATCTGCACTAGAAGAAAGTGACTTTTATAGGTAAGAGACTTCCTTGTCTCAATGACCGTCTCATAGCAGCCCCAACTATGGAATTACTGGTTGTGGCAAGGCACTGCTATTGCAGTGCCTGTCCTTCAGGATCACGGTAAACAAAACAAAGTCCCTACTATCACTGAAGCAGTCAATTCTGTTCATAATGTGCCAGCTAGATGCAACAGATCAGAGCAAAAACTGCTCTCATAAAGGATCCCTACAATAATCAGATTTTGGAGATATACTTGTCTTTCAAAAGCTTTTGGCTTTTTGGCTGTTGCTTTTCAGGAAGGAGGCAGCTGTTCTACAGCAGAAATCCATTTATTGCCTATTTCTTCATTCCATTCTGATTTGCATTCATCCTCCCTTTCATCACGCAAGATGTGCATGCTCTTTTTGAGTGGAATATTTTTTACACTAGGCCTCCCTTAGCCAGACCTCAACCCTTATGGGATTTAAATTTTTGTCATAGAAAAGCTAAGAAAGCCTCCATTTGAAACAGCTGATTCTGTTTACCTGAAATTTTTGACTTGGAAAACTGGCCTTCTGGTAGCCATTACCTCTGCGAGAAGCGTATCCGAGATCCATGCACTGTCCTGTCAGTATTAATATTCAGCATTCCATCCAGATAACCACACTAAGTGCTAACCCCAAACATGCCTAAGGTGGTGTCTCATACCTACTTGAACCACTCTGTTAATATGCCAGTGTTCTTCCCTAGATTCGCAAATAAAAGGAAATATTAGCTTCATTGCTTAGATGTACATAGGTAACTTAATTTTTATCTACATTGTACAAATGAGTTTAGACTTGGTGAAGAAATGTTTATTTCCTTTTCATCAACTAAGAAAAGACAAAAATATTTAAACCTAAAATAATTATGTGGTTGTGTGATTGAATTAAGGAAAAATCCTGATTATCCGACCGAGAGCACACACTTGTCAGAACTCCAACAACTTCAGCCACCTTTCTTGGAAGTACTGCCACATATATACATACGTGCTAAAGATATTACATTCCCAGCACATTTTCACAGGCTAGGGCCTTCTTCTGAGCTGCCATTTTCAGGGGCTTGCTAGAGTAAGCCCTCAAGTTTAGGTAGGGACTCCGCCCTTCTGTTACAGTGTCTGTATGGGACTAGATCAAATAATATGTAATTTGTATACTTACTAGCATAATAGATGTGTCTGGTCTCAGTCTAGAAACTGGAACAACCCACCCTACCTTTTACCTCCAAGATTTTTGAATGCATGGGAATTTGTGGTAAGAGACGTGTAAGATCCCTGACTTCTCTGTCTGACCCAGGCTTCCCTGAGTTATTTCTTACATAGTACATGTATAATTTTGATGATTGGTAGTGGTTTTCTTTTAATTTCTTGATTTTGAGTTTTTCCTCAAGGCAGGGAGGTATGAGATAGGGGAGGAGCTCAAGCTTGTGAGGAGGTTTGTTGCTGACAACAGATTTTAAGGCACATGTCTTTCTGTTAGTGTCTGGAAAGAGAACTGATAAGTCTATTGTTAAGTACATAACTTAAGATGTTCTGTTGTCCCTCCTGCCTTCTTTCTTACTGGATGGGTTTGGAACCGATACTCTGCTCCGATTCAGCCAGTACACTAGCTGAAAGTCTCTGACTTGGCTTATGGCTGAATACCTATCCCACAATGTATTGGAGTAACCCCTAGATCTCGTTTGCTGCTTGATGAGTTTGCATGCTCTCTTCTTGGCTGTGGTTGTGTTTTTTGATTACATTACTAATAGCTGTTTTTTGACAAATTTCTTGATGTTAGAGTTATTGTAGTTCTTAGTTTAGACAGTTTAACCTTTCAATAGGTTTTTGGCATAATTCGTTTATTGCCTGTTTTGTTGTTGCTTATTGGCTGTCGTTTTTTTCTCTAAGCCTGTCCTATCCCTGTCAGTCTTGTGGTAATTGCGTATTCCCCTTTTTAGCTCGTTTAAGTTAGAGAGCTAAAGGTAACTCATTTTTTATTAAAGGGCTTGTATTGTGTGTTCCTTGTCAGCTCAGCTAGGTCTGTTTAAGTTAGAGGGCCTAGCGCCCGTTTAACTTAGAGGGTAGAGCTGCTAGTTCCCTGTACTGTTTTTTGCTGTGCGTTTAGCTTAGCTTATTTTTAGTATAATTTTATTGCAGTTTCAATATGTCTAAAGAGTCCAGAGGTAAAGAACCCAAAGTCTCTGGGTTCAAGAAATGCATACAGTGCTCCCAAAAAATGTCTATAACTGATGGGCACACAGAGAGAGAGAGAGAGAGAGAGTGTGTGTGTGTGTGTGTGTGTGTGTGTGTGTGTGTGTGTGTGTGTGTGTGTGTGTGTGTGTGTGTGTGTACTGCTTAGGTGCTATTCACTTGCAGGAACCTTCAGTTTTGTCACTCCTTCAGCTCTTGAGTGTTACGCAAGAGGAAAAACAAACTGATTTTACGAGGTTTAACAAAGCCTTCTTTTGATGAAGCTTTACAATCTTCTCCAACTACTAGTGACAAATCAAGAGATCTTCCTCAGCTCATTCAGAGCCTCAAAAAAATTGCCTAAATTGACTGAGAAATCTATCTCCTTGGCTCCGCCGCCTTCAGAACCGAGGGAGACAATTGGTGCAGACAAATCTAGCTCTTCAATTCCAAAGACTTCCGAACAGATAGAGGCTACTTCTTGGAGCTGGTCCATTGAACTAGAACCGGTATCTCCCACTTTGAGATCCTTTGTTCTTCAAAGGTCTCGATCACCCACTCTTTCATCCAGGTCTTCTAGGAGCTTATCAGATGACGATGTGGACAGGGTGCTGCGCCGGCTTTTGAAGTCGCCAATACTAGCAAAATTGTTCTCTGCTCCAAACCCATCAGTCTCGAAGCCACCTAAGATGACTACATCCACTATTCCTCCTCTGAGTCAAGCTGGATCTTCGGAGCCAGAATGCCAGATACCTCCTGCGGTAGACCCTTCACTTCCAAGACTCGTTCGGGATTCTTAGGAACCATTACCTGCTCCGACACTTTAGGTGCCATCCAGACTGTCTAGGAGCCATAATTCTCTGGTCGGCACTGGGGGGCCGGGGCTCGGGCTAGAGTCTCTTCGATTCTGAGTCTGCCCCTCGGCATGTCCGCACAGGTGAGCTTGGCTCCTACATCAGCCTCGGAGCCGATCTCATAGGTTCATAGGTTCATACTAGGCTATCTGCCCTGGGGCAATTATAAGCCTAGCCCGATTCTGTATGGCTTACGCCACCCCTTGATTTGAGTATACTGTGCCCTTTTTAAGGTTTAGTTTACTGTGCCTCTGTCTAATAGTGACACGGGAGTAATCCCTGGGACAAACCTATGATCCCCCATCCACTTATCGAGATTCTTCTTGAAGAGATTCAGTGAGGTGCTCTGCCTCACATGAACTGGAATTCTATTCCAGAGTGAAGGGAGCCTCTGGGTTATGAACCTGTCCCTCCAGCAAGTTCTATTTATTTCTGTGCTGAGGTTCAAGTCCCTCGAGCGTGTGGCTCTAAGGGATTTAGATTTACTGAGGTGGAGCATGTCCATTAATTCTGGATTTGACATAGCTTTGTATGTCAGGCATAGATCGTCTCGAAGTAGGCGGTATGCAACTGAGTAGAGCTGGAGTTTTTTTAACCGAGCAGCATATGGCATCTGTTTGAGACCCCTTGATCCTCTTGGTGAGATACTTTTGGGGTCTTTCTTATTGCTGCAGGTGTCGGGTAAGGTACATCCCAAAAGGGGCATTGTATTCTATGATGGGCCTGATGCGGGATGAATAAAGGGGCACAGTTACCTCTCTTAATCTAGATGTGAAACCCTTCGTGATGAGGTGGGCTATGTAGAAGGTCTTTCTAACCACTTTGGCAATGTGGTTTTCAAAGGAGAGATTGCTATCAACTTGGGTCCCCAGGTCCCTAATAACTTTCTCTGTACTTAATGGGTTTCCGCCTATGTGGTAATTTGTGGGCACATTGTTTTTGCCAAAGGGTATGACTATACATTTTTTGGCATTTAGCTTTAAACCATGGCGCTGGCACCAGTTATCTGTCTCTGTCGAGACCTTTTTGAAGGATGTTTGTGTCAGCTGGAGAGTTGATTATGGCGCCCAGTTTGCAGTCATCTGCGAACTTGGTGAGCCATAGTCCTCCCACGTTTGCCTGTACCTCTGAAAAGTATATACTGAACAAGAGTGGTCCCAGGACAGAACCCTGTGGGATGCCACTTGTGACCGGTTTCGAGTCTGACATGGCTCCAGCAACTCTCACTCTGTGGGTTCTGTCTTTGAGCCAGTTTGCGACCCATCTTGTGACATAGGGGTTTATATTTAAGCTGGATAGCTTATCTATGATGCCCAAGTGGGGTACTGTGTCAAATGCCTTTGCAAGGTCCAGATAGGCTGTGTGGACTACCTTCCCTTCATCTATGGCTTTGGTGACTGTTTCAAAGAAGTCAACCAGGTTCAAAAGGCAGGATCTGCCCTTGACAAAGCCGAACTGGGTAGGATCTAGTGTCTGTAGGTCCCCAATGTCTTTGTTTATGAGCTCCATGATGATCCTCTCCATAGCCTTGCAGACTAAGCTAGTCAGGCTTATGGGGCGATAGTTTCCAGGGTCCATAGAGGCTCCACCTTTGTGGAGTGGGACTACTGTTGCTGTCACGCCATTCTGTGGGCATATCCTGTAGTGAGGCTGAGATTGTATAGCTGTTTTATTTGAGGGATTAGTTCCTCTTGGAGTTCATGTAGGGCGCTTAACCTGGGACACCATCTGGTCCCATGGAAGCAGTGGTTTTGCTTTGGAGAGGGCAGCCTTCACCTGAGCATCTGAGATGTTTGGGAGGCAGCCCTCTGCCGGGATAGATACTTGCTCTTTTGGGGGGGGAGAAGTTTGCACTGAACCTGTCTGCCAGGATATTGGCGATGTCTGTGGGTTCAGTGTATTTTTTGTCATTTAGAATCAACTCAGAACAAGTCTGGGAGTTGCATCCCAGGTTTCTAACATAACTGAAAAAAGCCTTATGATTGTCTTTGGTGTCCTGTGCAATTTTTCTCTCGAAGCTGGCCTTGGAGGATTTAGAGGGATCGTAATTTTTTGCTAGTACTGATCAGAGATGCCTTCCCTATTAGGGATTTTTCTCTATCATGCAGTAGCTTCCTCCTTCTGTTGTACAGTTTATTTATGGCAGGGGTCCACCAGACTGGACGCCTGCCTTTGGATGATTGGGTCTTGGTTTTGTTTGGGATAGCATGATCCATGCATTCCTGGAGATGTCCGTAGAATGCATTTATATAGGATTCTGCAGTTTGGGCTGTAGTTTCCACTGGCCCTGGGGCCTTGAAGGATTCCACTTCGGTTTTGAGAAGTGAGAAGTTCGCTTTTGAGAAGTTTTTCACCGTGGTTTTCTGGGCTGGGGGTGGGGTCGGGATGTGGACATCCAGTGAATTTAATTTATGGTCTGATCTTACCAATGAGGGATATACTTCTGGTGTGGAGCATAGAGTCCCCATGTTGGTAATGATCAGGTCTAGTATGTTGTCCCCTCTTGTGGGAGTGGTGACCAGTTGTTCCATAGCATTTGAGTTTATAATTTCCAGGAATCTTTGGGCTAAGATGCTGGGGCTTGAGTAGTGCTCCCAGTCAATGTTTGGGTAGTTGAAGTCTCCCAATATAATAGTGTTCGGAGAGATCTTCATGTTCTCCAATGTTTTCAGGAAGGCCGAATGGGATTCCTGACTTTGCGAGGGTGGTCTGTAGGATGCTATAAACTGAAAAGCAGTCTTGCCCACTGTTAGTTGCACATGGATGGTCTCCGATACTTCGTGCAATGCCACTAACCTGGAGGTGTGGATATCCTTGATAAATATGGAAACTCCCCCTCCTTTTGTGGTTCGGTCCGGGTTTTGGGGCCGAAAAGCATGATACAAGGTATAGCCTGGTAGTGCTGGGGTGCTCTCTGGAGCCTTGAACCAGGTTTCTGTCACTGCACAGATATCTATGTTCTCCATACTGAGGAGAGCTTTGAGTGCGTGCATCTTGAGGTTAAGACTTCTGGCGTTTAGCAGCATTACCCTTAGTTTCTTGTTCCTTGTGCTGTCTATGGGGGTGGGTTTGACTTTTGAGCCTTGCCTAAAAAAGGCACTATGGGGGTGGCAAGAGCTTTTGCCAATATCCGAAAGCCCAGTGGTGACAGGTGCAAGCCGTCCCTAAGCGAAACAACGTGGCTTGTCGAGCATGTCATCCCAGGCTGACAGACACTGGATCCCCTTTGAATGACACCAAAATTTTAGCCAGTTGTTAAAATCGATCATTTTGTCTTTGTACTGTGGCATCATTCTAGGTGAGGGTAAGATGCTGCTCAAGGTCAGGGTCATACCAGCCTGGGCTACATGATCAGAGAGCTCCTCTATGTCTCTTTTCATGTAGTCCAGGGAAGTACGTCTCAGGTCATTCACACCAGCATGTACAATGACTGAGTCATATTTGTATTTGCTTTGGAGTGACCTGAGTGCTTGTGTTGTCAGATCCTAGCACCTGACAGGCAGCTCACCTTGACCTTCTCTTTATTCAGCCTGGTGAGCGGGACGTCAGTGTGTCTGACAATAGAGTCACCTATTACAAGAGTATCAGGTGTGTTATTCAGCCTTAAGGGCTGTGGCTGCTTGGCACACTGACTTTGTGGGTTATGTGTTGTGTGTGTTTTGTTTTGAGGTAGTGTTTGCTTGGATGTCTGCTTTGGAGGTCTCTGTTGCTTAGGTAGATTTTTATTTAGAGCCTCCAAGTATGTTTTTGTGTATTTATGTGTTTGGTTCGCTGATGTGGTGGGACTATGTGATACTGGAATTGTGTTGTGTGAGGTTACCTTCTCCTGCTGACTGGTTACACCAGTTTTGAGATGAGAGAGCTCAGCCTCCAGTTTGGCTAAATAGTTGCATCTCTCACATATATTTGAACCTGTTTGGAGGAGGAGAGGGTTGTCCGTGTACATGAGACAGTTGTAACATTGCCTCACAATTCCCAGATTCACCAGCTGGACTGCAGAGGAAACCATTAACTGACCTTTGGACATGCTAGAGTAACAGGGAAACTGAATTTAAGACGGACCAGTAGAGGACAGAGTAATCGTAGAGAGTATAAGAGAAAGTAGTGCTTATGGTTTAATAGTGCTAACTTGTAGGATTACTTAATTGGACCAGTGAAGGGCCTTAGAATGAGAATATGGTGTTTAAATTGAGAGATAGAGCAGTTCTAAGGGAAAAAGTGAAGAGCAGACTTTGTGGAGCCAGGAATAGTTTAAACCCAATTAGGCGGCGCTGCCCGCTGTTGCGCTATGCACAAAAACGCGCAAAACTGCGCAAAAGAGGGTTTTAAGAGAGGAAGATGAAGGAGTTTTGTAATTGACCCAAAATGGCCAATAAAACTACAGTTTCAAGTCAGTAACCACTCCCACAGGGGCAGGCAGGCTGCTCAATGTTTTTCACTGCCACTGATCAACAGAGAGACTTTCCTTCAGCCCAAGCAAAAAATGGCCTCACAGAAACTTACAAACAGTTCAAGAACAGCAAGCCTGTAACTGAACTTTTTTAAATCTCAGAAAAGTGGGGGGGAAACGCAAGATTTTTTTTTTTGTTTTTTTGTTTTTTCAGAGATAGCAGAGGTTAACAAGTATCAACAAGTTATAACAGTGCAGTAAATGACCCCACACAAGAGTGCTAGGCCAAAGACAGATAAAATGCAAGTTTTGAGAAAAAAACGATTTTAAAAATAAGTGCAAACAGGAAATTCAGTAAACAGCTCTAGGTTGTGCTCTAAATACAGTTACTAATGCAGAAATCAAATTTAAGAAGCCAGAAAATGCTCAAAATAGGCGGCTATGCAGAAAAACTGCAAATAAACAGAGGAAAAATACTTAGTCTCAAAAGTGGCTCCTTTCTTCTCTCAGTGTTTTCTCCTCTTGGTGGGTGCTTCACCAACAGCCAACACACCTGAAAAGACACCAAAACCACGAGGCAACCAGGTTTTAAGAGAGGAAGATGAAGGAGTTTTGGAATTGACCCAAAATGGCCAATAAAACTACAGTTTCAAGTCAGTAACCACTCCCACAGGGGCAGGCAGGCTGCTCAATGTTTTTCACTGCCACTGATCAACAGAGAGACTTTCCTTTATCCCAAGCAAAAAAATGGCCTCACAGAAACTTACAAACAGTTCAAGAACAGCAAGCCTGTAACTGAACTTTTTTAAATCTCAGAAAAGTGGGGAAAAAAGCAAGATTTTTATTTGTTTTTTCAGAGATAGCAGAGGTTAACAAGCATCAACAAGTTATAACAGTGCAGTAAATGACCCCACACAAGAGTGCTAGGCCAAAGACAGATAAAATGCAAGTTTTGAGAAAAAAAACGATTTTAAAAATAAGTGCAAACAGGAAATTCAGTAAACTCCTTGGTGCTTTGGGATTTCCTCTGCTTCCTGGGAACCGGCGGTATCCTCGGAGCCGGGGGGATCGGCCTTCAAGGTGCTGTCCCCTCCTGCAGCTCTACTGAGGGATACTGGCATTCTTCCCCCTCAAGCACTGGAGTCTGCTTTGGCACCAACCTCTCCACAGGACAGCACAGATTCAGGGCATCAGGAAGCTCCATCGGGTGAGCCCTACTCTTCTGAGACCTCCCCAGACTACCCATCTGAGGAGCCACCTCAGAAGAGGACATGCAAGAGGAAGGATGTAGACTCCCCTGATGAGTCCATCACTTCTGACACTGACCTCGAGGAAGCAGAAGGGTCCCTACAGTTATCCGCTGAAGATATCTCTTTCTCCGATATCTTAGAGATCCTAAAACAGAGAGGCGGCTGGAAACCCATCAAACCTTTTGATGAGGAATCAGTGTACCTGAAGGCCTTCGGATCTCAACTTTCAGCCTCCTGGATTTCCCTGCCTTTCGATGAGCTTATGGATTTGGTTAGTCAAAAGGCATTGGAGTCACCAGACACTATGGAGCCAGTCCCTAGGAGGCCAAATAAGTTCCTGTCAGCTCCTTTGGATAAGGAATTTCTGTCAAAAAGTGTACCTGTAGATGCTATGGTGGTGGCGGCAGCCACCAAAAAACAACTCTGTGACGTCCTCATCTGTCCATCCACCAAATAAGAATTCTCAAACAATGGACAAATAAAGGAAGTGTGTTTTCTTGTCAGCAACTGTCCCCCTCAGATCGCTGAACTACTTCACACTTTACAAGACTTCAACGAGATCTCCTGAAGGAGTTAGGAGATACTCTACAAAGTTCGTTAGCTGCGGCAGTCTAAAAGAAAAGTGACCACCCAGCTATCCACCTTGAACTCCATAGTCAATTCCTCCATGAGGCTAATATCCTATGCTGCAGATGGATTGAGCAGGGCAGAGGGTTCCAGAGTTTCCCTGAGGACGCACTCCTGGATGCGCTTGTGCAACTTTGTGGATCCTTTCAAGTCTACCTTTACCAATGCCCCTTTTTTGATGGTTCCTGTCTTTTTGGACCAAATGTCAAGGACACACAAACCAGATGCAAGCAGGAAGGGAAAGCTCTCTTTGCCATTGGAGTATGTTTTTTCCGTACCTTCAAGACCTTATCCTAAAGGCCAAAAGAGTGGAAAGACGTGGTTCAAAAGATCCCAGGTAGTTTTTCAAGGCGCACAAGTTGAACCCTTCCCCAGGGGCAGAGGAAGAGGCAATAACGGTAGACGTTGCCCATGTGGCAGGGGGGGGCCTGCAAAACCAGGGTGACCGCAATTCCTTTTGTGGCCGACCCCATCAGCACTCCTGAAAGGTGGCCCGCCTGCTCTTCTCTGGAGGCAGTCGGGGACGATTAACTTTGTAGTCAGAAGCCTGGCGAAATATCACAAGAGACAAGTGGGTACTAAGTAGAATATTCAGAGGATATTCCATTCCATTTTGCCAGCCCATTCCACAGATCAGAAGAGTCCTGGATGTTCCACCCATTCAGAGGGAACAAGCAACTATAGCTATCCAAGAGTTGCTAAACAAAAAGAGTCATCCAATAAGTCCCTGCAAACCAAATAGGATTTGGAACTTACTCAAGATTCTTTTTATTACCAAAAATAATAGGGGACTGGAGACCCATTTTGTATCTCAGCAAGGTGAACAAATCTGTCAAGTTCTAAATGGTGACACTGCAGTCTGTTCTTTCCATTTTAGAGAAAGACGTTTGGATGTGCTCAGTAGACCTCCAAGATGTGTACTACCAGATAAAAATGGACAGAGCATCAAGGAGTCATCTACGCTCCCGACTGGGAGCCACACATCAGTTTCAAGCTCCACCCTTTGGTCTCAATACAGCCCCCAGAGTGTTCACCAAATGCATGGCAGTAGTAACAGCTCACTTGAGACGCCTGGGATTCCAGGTGTTTCCATACCTGGATGACTGGCTCCTAATGCCACCACCAAGCATCTGCTCCTGCAGGCCAGGGACACTACACTGGATCTTTGTGCTCAGTTAGGCATAACAGTGAATTTTCAAAAATCTGCCTTGTTGCCTTATCAACGTATTGTATTTATTGGCGCAGATCTAGACAGTATTTCTATGATGGCTCGCCTTCCTCCCAATAGAGTCTCTGTCCTGAGACAGCAAATAGTCGACTTTCTTCACAAGAGCAAAGTAAAAACAAAAGTAGTCGTAACACTTCTTGGAACCATGGCATCAACCATAACTCTTGTCCCTCTAACCAGAATGCTTCAGTGGCTTCTGTATGCTCAGTGGTCTCTTCAATAACTTCCTATGACCCATCAGATAACAATAACTGAATGATGCAAGAGAGATCTCTGATGGTGGCTTCAGTCCGATCATGTGACCATTGGAAGACCCTTTGTAACACAGCAACCTGTTGCTATGGTGACCACAGACTGTTCTCAGATAGGGTGGGGGGCATTATCTGGGAAGAACAGTCCAAGGCACATGGCAAGAACATGAGGCTCAGTTGCACATCAGTGTTCTAGAGATGAGAGCAGTGCTTCTGGTGTTGCAAGCACTTCAAGACTCTCCCACTAGGAACGACTGCAGTCCAGACAGGCATGTCCGTAGTCTGGTACATAAACAAGCAAGGAGGAACCAAATCAATACCCCCTTTGTTGAGAGGCGCTAAGAGTGTGGCAATGGGGAATATCTTCCCAACATTTTCTAGCAGCAATGCATATCCCAGGGAAATCCAACATGATAGCTGTCAAGCTCAGCACGGCGATTTTATAGCCTCACAAGTGGTCTCTGAAACAAAGCATAGCGAGCAAGATTTTCTGAACTGTCTGCAAACCCCCTGAATACCAAATGCAGCAGCTACTTTGCCCAATCCCCCCAATGGAGGAGACACCAAGAGATGCCCTCAGGACTACTGCATGCCTTCCCTCCCTTTCCGCTAATTCCCAGAGTCATTCAGAAAGCCAAGGTCTTGGGAAGCAGGGTAATTCTCATTGCTCCATATTGGCCTCGTCAGATTTGGTTTCCCTTCCTCTGGCCTCATCTTCAGGAGAAGCCATGGTCTCTGGACCTAGTTCCAGACCTTCTGACTCCTATGTCAGGCATGCTTCATCCTTCTCTTCAGACCCTTAATTTGACAGCTTGGCTGCTCCACTTCCAAACATAGGCTTCAAAATTTTACTCCAGTAGTCCAACACATTTTGCTCTCTTCTCATAAGGCTTCCACCAGGAAATTGTATTCCAGAAAATGGAAGAGATTCTCCTACTGAGCAAGAGCAAGAGACATAAATCCCTTCTATGCCTCTATTAGTTCAGTTTTAGAATTCCTAGCAAAACTTTTTCAGCAAGGCTTGGCTGCAGCTACAATTAAAGTCCAGTTAGCTGCAACTTCCAATTATCACATCAGTGAATACACTCCTAATCTCATGTCACACAGACTGTGTAAAGCATTTTTGAAAGGAATTTGTCTGTTGAGACCTCCCATTAAAGACCCTCTATCACCTTGGGACCTAAATTTCGTTCTTTATCTAACTTTGAGCCTGCTTCTTCATGCAATCTAAAGTTTTTCTCCAGGAAGGCCATCTTGTTAGTGGCCATTACATCTGCACGTAGAGTCTGAGTTACAAGCTCTATCAATTAAGCCACCATACCTAATCTTTCATAAGGACAGAGTATCCTTGAGGACTAATCCATCTTTCATGCCAAAAGTCTGCTCTCAGTCCAATCTGAACCAGTCTGTTGAACTTCCAGTTTCTTTCCTAATCATGCCAACAAGGCAGAATACAAACTACATCAGTTGGATGTACATAGGCAACTGAGATTTTATTTACATAGAACCAAAGATTTCAGGAAAATAGACCAGCTATTTGTTTCTTTTTCTTAAGCAAAGCAAGGCAAACCAGTCTCAAAAGTTACACTCTCAAATTGGCTTACCAGTTGTATTACTTTTATATACACTTCAAACAATAGAAGTCTACCTTTCAAAATCAAAGGCCACTCAACTAGAGCTCTAGCAACATCCTCTGCTTACTATGCTGGACTATCTGTATACAGCATTGTGCAGCTGCTACATGGGCCAGGCCCGATACTTTTATTACTCATTACAAGGTAGATTTGGCCTCCAGGGACAGAGCTTCTCTCGGGTCCACAGTGCTCAAAGGTGCACTCCCATGAGCCACCCAGGAAAATGGTGCCTGGGACACTGTCCCATCCAGTAGGAAAGAAGGCGAGAGGGACAACATAATATAAAGAAGTTATGTACTTTTCATAACGTTCCATGTTTGTTGTCCTCTCTCACCCTTCTTTCTTACGTCCCTCCCTTCTTCCCCCAGCCAAAGCTCCTAGAAGACTCAGATGAGAGTTTTTTTCTGTCCTTCTACTGAGAGAGTTCCTCTGAAATTGCTTGTTTTTCCTCATATATATATATATATATATATATATATATATTGAATTATGTAAATAGGAATTACTTCCATTTATGGCTAGCAGCAAACAAGATCTGTGGGTTACTCCAATGCATTGTGGGATAGGTATTCAGCCACGAGCCAAGTCAGAGACTTCGAGCTAGTGTATTGGCTGAGTATTGTCTCCGAACCCATCCAGTAAGAAAGAAGGGTGAGAGAGGACAAAAAACATGGAACATTATGGTAAGTACATAACTTCTTTTTCTGATTCCCTCAGCAAAAGCTCCAGAAAGTAAATCCCATGTTTTAACTAGGTAGTCTGCTATTACTCTGTTAAATCCACTTCTCTTACAAAGGAGACCAAGACCTCACTTGTCACAAAAATGTAGTCTCTAGCCACTTCATGCCATTATTTCAAGGTCTTCTATAATCTAGACCTAGCTTTTCTGTGTTAAATTAATCATTCCTGGTTTGAGGAGTTGCCAAATCAGCAGATAACCGTTCTGAGGGACTAAACTCAACTCAGGAGCCTGAGACCCCATTTTTCTGGGGAGGGAGGGTCATGCTCTTGTGTAGAAAGTGGGAGACAGTAATTTATACAAGGTTTAGTATTGATTTCTGAAATGCTGGTACCTTCACAAAGAAAAAAACAAACCTCTGAAGATGATGTCTAGATAGGCAGTGAACTTGGGAGTAGTAGATCATTTTCATTTCAACTACCTTTGCCGAAAAGGGGGAGGTGTTTAGGTCCTTCCCTTGCTGGCTGATTTTGGAAGTCCTCCCATCAGGGCTAAGATTAAGTCTGTAACCGTTTGAGGTTCTCAAATCCACTGTATTTGTATTCTTCTACCCATTCTTTTTTCTAACAAGAAAGCTGTGCTGCAATTTTATGTAGCCCTTCCAAGGAGCAGGATTCCACCATAGTGGGATGATGGCAAGTAAATTTGAAGATTTTAAAGGACTACTGTATTCCCTCGTAACAAGCACGAGTGTAGGCCAGACACATTTAGGTGGCCAGGTAAAGAATATATGATAATTTCCACGTTAGTCATTGATTCTTCTATTTTTTTTTTCATTGTTTACATCTGTGAATCTAGATATTACTTAATTACCTTGACTCCTCATAGACCATTACACATGACCACTGTGTAGCGCACAGATTATGTAAAACACCTGGGTTCCATTTTAGGACAGTATATCTACTTGCATACCTCAGCTCAGGTGCAAAAGCCTGTCAGTTTGGAATGTTTATCTGAAGTGTTCTTACTCTGTTGCACTTTTTCCCAGACTTTTACTTTCACTTGTAGAAGCAAGTCAAATGTGGATGTCAGCTTTAATGGTGTTATCATTTCTGCATTAGACAAACTTGTTACTACTTGAGTAAAGGTATAGTTAAGCAAAAACCTCAAACATTTTTATTTCTATAGTCCAACATTTAGTTTGCCATTTCTTTCCTACAAAGTTTTTACAGCCCTGTCTGCCAAACCATACTTGATGAATTATAGTTCCTTTTAAGATCCATTCCAAACCTTGGATTTCTGGAATAACATGTATACCAAAACTGACTTAGTTTTGCAGTGGCTGCTTGAGACATGGAGAAGTTCACAGTGTACACATTTCATCCACTTTGTAAGACTATGCATCAGAAGTGAATTTCTTTTCCAAGGGATGTTCATGCATAGATGTACAAATTGTGGCTTCTCAAGCTATTCATATAGGAATAAAGATGCATTGTGCAGTGATTTGCTATATGCATTACACACATCACTCACTGTTCCTTCATTTTCCGCATCCTGATCCATTCCAGACCACCATAAATTTGATCTAGCTAAGCTTTTATTTCTTGATACTATTTTACGGTGTTATTTATGTGTTGTATAGACAGAATCTTGTGAAAAATTATAGATGTTATGTGGTCCTATCTCGCCTACATTCCTTACTCACAGGTTCGGAGCCGAGAATTGGCTCCAACTTGGCCAAATCTTTCTAGCATGAAGTCTGTAATTGGCTGGGCTAACCCGGTATCCTAGGGTGCACCTCGCCCTAGCCCCAGATCTCGTTTGTCGCTTGTAGAGTTAGGACGTGGTCTCGCTTGGCTGTGGCCAAGTACCCTTTTAAAATACTTTTAGTATTTTAGCAGTCTCCTTTTGACAAAAGCTATTTTCATAGCTATTTTTCGTGCTTGAATAGTTGTTGCGTGAGGTTGAGAGTTTAGTTGTTTGTGGTATCCCTACTGTTTCGTGGGCTAGGCCCGTTTAAGTTAGAGGTCCTAGTCCTCTCCTGTGTCCTCCTGGTTGTGATCTGCTGTTGTGTTAGTGGTTAAAAATTTGTTTTTAGGAAGCGTTTAAGTTAGTTTCCTTGTCCTGTCAAGTGTTTGTCGGTCTTCCCGCCCTCCCTTAGTGTTTGACTCTGTCGGTTGTGTGTGGCGTGGTTGCTTGCCATGTCGAAAGAACTGAAGGAACATAGACCCTCTGGGTTTAAGAAGTGTACTAAATGTGGCCATAAAATGTCCATTACAGATGGGCACTCCATCTCTGTTTATTGTCTTTGTGCTATTCACTTGCAAGAGTCCTGCAGTTTCTGTCATGTTTTTAGCCCTAGGGTACTGCAGGAACGTAAAAACAAACTGATTTTGAAGGGTCTGATCAAGCCCTCCTTTGAAGAGGCCTTGGAGTCATCCCTGCCTTCTAGTACCAAGTCTAAGCCTCCTAAGGCCCAGAAAAGATTTCTGGCTCCGGCTGCTTCTTCGGTGCCATCGGAGAAGGTTTGTAAATTGGATACTTCCTCCTCTGCTCCACTGTCCTCGGGACTGAAGGAGAAGCTCTCGGAAATGGACACTACATCCTCGGCTCCATTGCCCTCGGGGCCGAAGGAGAAGGACTCTGATATGGATACTACCTTCTTGGCTCCATTGTCCTCGGGGCCGCAGGAGGTATCTGTTGTACTGGGGTCGACCTCAGCTCCGATATTATTGGAACCTCTCCGGAGCAGGCCACCCAGTGTCAGGCATGAGTCTCCAGTCGGGAGATCTAGATCTCCTTCTATTTCTTCCAAATCCTCTAGGCTGTCCAATTTGGATGTGGATAGGGTGGTTCAGAGGCTCCTACAGTCGCCGGTGTTAGCAAAACTATTTTTGGCTCCGACCCAGTCGGCTCCGGAGCCGGTTCCCATGCTGGTATCGATGATTCCTCCTCTGAACACCCATGTGTCGTCGAAGCCAGAGTGCCCCACGCCGAGTGATGTTCTAGCGTTGGCTCCGATACCCTGGGCGAGTCTATCGGAGCCAGCTTCGGCTCCTACCAGGTCGGCTCCATCCTCTGGTTTCAGCACTCTGGTTTCCTCAGTTGGACCTGAGGGGATGCCTTGGGACTCCTGTCGGTTCCGAGCCTCCCTCTCGGTGCTTCAGCTCAGGGAATCTCGACTCCAATCGTGGTCTCGGAGACTGGTCGGTCCTCTGATCCGGCGGGAGACCAGCCTTTGAGGCCATGAGGAGCGCCCTGGCCAGGTAGTCAGGTACATCACCTGGATCGGTCACTCCGTCCCCTTACACCCCGGCTAGAGCCTCTGATGCCCCCACTCTCAATGGACGGTGGAGTCCGAAGGTCTGGGGATACCCCCTTGAGCGGTCCCCTACTTTCTGAGGGCCCCTCAGAGTTGCTGCCTGAGGAGCCTCCCAGTAAGAAGTCATGCAAGAGGAAGCACATCAACTCCCAGGACGAGTCACTCACTTCCAATACTGACCTCGAGGAAGCAGAAGGGTCCCCCAAGTCATCCTCCGATGTCTCTTTCTCCGACATCATGGAGATTTTGAGACAGAGAGGCAACTAGCCCTCCAAGACCCTCTCTGAGGAGGAGTCGGTATTCCTCAAGGCCTTCAGAGCTCAACCCTCTGCCTCCTGGGTGTCTCCACCCTTCGGCGAACTCCTTGACTTGATTTGTCGAAGGGTGTGGGAGAACCCTGATTCCATGGAACCGGTGCCCTGACGTCCAAACAAGTTCTTGCCTGCTCTCCCGGGCAAAGATTTGCTTACCAAAGGAGTTTCGGTAGATGCCTTGGTGGTGGCGGCAGCCACTCAGCAGGAAGTTGCAGAGGCTTCTTCTTCAGTCCACCCTCCTAACAAGGAGTCCAGGAGTATGGACTGGTATGGGAAGCATACCCTGTCTTTGGCGACCTTCACCTTACGGTCGTTGAATTACCTCTGTCATTTCACTCGGCTCCAAAGAGATCTCCTGAAGGAGCTAGGAGATATTCTGATGGGTAACATGCCTGAGGCAGTAGCACAGACTGTTAACGGCCAGTTGTCTACCCTAGGGTCCATTGTCAAGTTGTTCATGAGGCTCATATCTTATGCAGCCGAAGGGGCGAGTAAGGCAGCTAGCTCAGGCATAGCTCTCAGAAGGCAAGCCTGGATGCGCCTGTGTCATTTTGTGGAGGCCTTTAAGTCTTCCTTCACTGACTCCCACTTTGATGGGTCCTCTCTCTTCGGACCCAAAGTGAAAGACACTCTCACCAGATGCGAACAGGAGGCAAAGACCCTATCTGCCGTAGGGGCCCGTTTTTCTCTCCCTTCTAGGCTATATCCCAAGGCTCAGAGAGGAGGGAAAATGTGGTTCAAAAAGTCTCAGAGGTCCTTTCCCACAGCTCAGTGTGAGTCCCCCTCCAGAGGCAGGGGGGGGGATATTCTGGAAGACGCCGTCCTAGAGGCAGAGGGGGCCCCCGCAACTCAGGAGACCGCGATTCCTTTTGCGGCTGTTCCTTCCAGCGTTCCTGAGGTGTTGCCCGATTGTGCTATTCCAGAGCCAGTCGGGGGCCGAATTTCGTTGTATCCAGAAGCCTGGGAGAGCATCACCCAGGATCATTGGGTGCTTCGAATAGTTACCGGAGGTTACACTATTCCCTTTGCATCAACACCCCCTCCAGTCAGAAGGATCCTGGACGTCCCACCCAGTCAACGGGATCAAGCAGCACTAGAAGTGGCAAAGCTGCTAGAAAAGGGAGTCATCCGACCAGTCCCCTCAGACCATGTTGGATCAGGAACTTACTCACGACTCTTTTTGGTGCCGAAAAGAACAGGGGACCTGAGACCCATTCTGGATCTCAGTCGACTGAATCATCATGTTCTGAAGTCCAAGTTCCGAATGGTCACACTTCAGTCCATTTTTCCACTGCTGGAGAAAGGAGTATGGATGTGCTCCATCGATCTCAAGGATGCCTACTACCACATCAAAATGGAAAAGGCATCCAGGAGTCATTTACACTTCCGGCTAGGAGCCAGTCACTTCCAGTTTTGTGCCCTGCCCTTTGGTCTCACCACAGCCCCCAGTGTGTTTACCAAGTGTTTGGCAGTGGTGACAGCTCACCTGAGACATCTAGGATTCCAGGTGTTTCTGTATCTGGACGACTGGCTTCTCACCGCCCCTACCAGGCATCTGCTCATTCAAGCCAGGGAGATGACCATCTCACTTTGCCAACGTTTAGGAATTACTTTGAACTGGGAAAAGTCTGCCTTGCAACCCTCACAGCGTGTTGTTTTTATAGGCACAGAGCTAGACTCTATTCAAATGCGCGCCTTTCTGCCACGGGACAGGATAAGGGTGTTGCAGTCTCAGATCCATGCACTGTTGCCCCTCAGAAAAGTTCAGGCCAGGTTAGTTCTTCAGCTCTTGGGATCCATGGCCTCCACCATCATGCTGGTACCTCTGGCCAGGTTACACATGCGGATCCTACAGTGGCTCCTGTCGGTTCAGTGGTCCTTTCAAAAGCTTCCTTTATCCCACTTGATACTTCTCACAGAGTGATGCAAGCAGGACCTCCTCTGGTGGCTACACTCCTCCAATCTGGACAGAGGAAGGAGCTTGGTTCCTATGTCTCCAGTGGCCATGGTGACCACGGATGCCTCCCAGATGGGGTGGGTGGGGCATTATCTAGGCAGGACAGTCCAAGGCACCTGGCAAGACCACGAGGTACACTTGCACATCAATGTTCTGGAGATGAGAGCGGTGTTTCTGGCGTTGCGAGCAATCCAGGACTCTCTGCCTCTGGGAATGATTGCAATTCACTCGGACAACATGTCCTTAGTGTGGTACCTGAACAAGCAGGGGGGGAACCAGATCTTATCCCCTCTGCAGAGAGGCCATGCGAGTGTGGCAGTGGGCAGTGTCTTCCCAACGGTTTCTAGTGGCAAAGCACATCCTGGGGAAGTCCAACGTGATAGCGGACAGGCTAAGCAGAGCTATTCTGATGCCTCACGAGTGGTCCCTGAACAACCGAGTGGCGGTTCAGATCTTCAAAAAGTGGGATCAGCCTTGCTGCAATCTCTTTGCCAGCCCCCTCAATACCAAATGCAGCAAGTATTTCACTCTGATCCCCCCACAGGGGGAATCACCCAGGGATGCTCTAGCTCACGATTGGCCCCCCGGTCTGGTCTATGCTTTCCCCCCATTTCCTCTGTTGCCAAGAGTGATACAGAAAGCCATATCCTTGGGAAGCAGGATGATTCTTATTGCTCCACACTGGCCTCGACAAGTATGGTTCCCCTTTCTTCAACGGTACGCACTGGACGGTCTGCGGACTCTGGACCCAGTGCCGTACCTCTTGATTCACGTCAGGACAACTTCATCCATCCCTGCGAACCCTCAGGTTGACAGCCTGGCTGCTCCAATTCCATCCCTAGTCAGGCTACATTCCTTTTCTCCTGAAGTGGTGCACATCTTGTCTTCTCATAAGTCTTCCACCAGGAAGATTTATTCCAGCAAATGGAGGAGATTCTCCATTTGGGCTCAGGCCCAAGGGTTGGATCCCTTCACAGCCCCTATTCCGTCAGTCTTGGATTTTTTAGCCATGTTGTTCCATCAGGGCTCTGCGCCCGCTACCATTAAAGTACAGTTGGCCACAATTTCCAATTTTTACACATCTTGTGAGCCCTCTGTTATGGGCCACAAGCTCTGTAAAGCATTTCTAAAAGGCGCTTGGTTACTTCGTCCCCCAGTTTCTGAGCCTGTACTGCCATGGGACCTGAACCTTGTGCTGCAAGCTCTTACGTCACCACCCTTTGAACCGGCTGCCACTTGCAACTTAAAATTTTTATCTTGGAAGACGGCTTTTCTGATAGCCATTACATCAGCCAGAAGGGTATCAGAACTTCAAGCCTTGTCCATTAAACCTCCATATTTGGTCTTTCACAAGGACAGAGTCTCTCAGGCTTAACCCATCCTTTCTTCCGAAGGTGTCATCCCCTGTCAATCTTCATCAATCTATTGAGCTACCAGTGTTTTTTCCGAACTTTTCCAATAAAGCAGAGTTCAGGTTTCATCAGTTGGATGTGCACATACAACTGAGATTTTATTTACATAGGATGAAACAAGTTAGGAAATCTGATCAATTGTTTGTGTCCTTTTCAGAGAACAGAGCAGGTTGTCCTATTTCCAAGTGCACTATTTCTAAATGGATCAGAGACTGTATTTCATTCATCTACTCGTCAGCAGACAGAACTTTACCCTTTCCCGTCAAGGCTCATTCTACCAGGGCTATGTCTATGTCAGTAGCTTTCCATGCTAGGCTTTCCTTGGATGATGTTTGTGCTGCGGTAACTTGGGCTTCTCCCAACACTTTTATTACTCGTTACAAGCTGGACATGGCTTCTAGGGGCCGGACTTCCTTTGGTTCCACGGTTCTCAGGAGTATCTTCTTATGAGCCTCCCAGGATAGAGGTGCTGGGGACGCTGTCCCGTGAGTAAGGAATGTAGGTGAGATAGGACCACATAACATCAGTTAGTTATGTACTTACCATAATGATCATTACCATAATGATCAATGTATGTGGTCCATCTCACCTACATTCCTACGTACCCTCCCACCTGCCCCCTTCCTAGAGGAATTGGAAGGATTTTTTGGATCAGTGGACCCTTCAAGGTCAATGATTTGTTCACCTATCTGGCTGGATTTCTTCTAGTGTTTATTGAGTATATGGGTTATGATTGTTATGATTGCAAACAAGATCTGGGGCTAGGGTGAGGTGCATCCTGGGATATCAGGTTAGCCCAGCCAATTAGAGACTTCGTGCTAGAAAGATTTGGCCGAGTCGGAGCTGATTCTCGGCTCTGAGCCCATGAGTAAGGAATGTAGGCGAGATGGACCACATATTCGATCGTTATGGTAAGTACATAACTAACAGTTTTGGAATCATGCAGGTACACACCAGTCTCCTGTGACTTGAGGCAAGCTTTTGAAACAGCATATCATAAAATTTGATCCATTTGTTACATTGCTAACTTTGAGTACATTCTCATGTTTGGCTGTGACTTGAACAGTGTGAGGTCATTTAACAGCCCTGATGCATGACAAATCATATGGCAAGGATAGCAGTGAGCAGGTGATGGTAATTCACCTGTTGTAATAGGAGAGAATGACGTGACTACCGTGACACCTATCAGAATCTGGTTATGATCAGAGGTAGCAAAAGGGTTGCATGTGTGCATTCACTACCAAGCAGCATACATGTCACAGCTAGGGAACACAAACATAAACATGCAGGCATTTTATATAAACAAATGTGTGTGTATGTATATATATATATATATATATATATATATATATATATATATATATATATATATATATATATATATATATAAATGTATATAATGCATACACACAGCTGCAGCTTTCTGTGTGTGTATGTGTGTGTCTTGTCTGTTTCTCTCGGGTTTTTTGACAAGGTGTAAAGCATATGCTAAGGAATCTCATAGACTACAGTGTTAATTCAATGCCAGAATGCCAGATTTTAAAAACCATTTAGTTGAAACTGTATTTTTGATTAGTGATTATTTCATTAAAAAAAGTTTTTCCCCTGGTGGGTAATCTGCATTGCATTCACCTTGCTCTAAAAATGCTGACAGGCAGACCTTCTAAGAGATCCTACGTAAATGAAAAGTTTTCTTTCAAAAACCTGAGTGTCATGAGGCAGCACAGTGATGCAACGGTTAATGTTGTCACCTCACAGCAAGAAGTTCTCCAGTTCGATTTTTGGCTGGGTTGCCTTTGTGCTGAGTCTGAATGTCCTCCCTGTGTTCATATGGCTTTTCTCTGGGTACTCTGGTTTCCTTCTACAGGTCCAAAGACATGCATCTGAAGCATTTCTTTGTGGGCATCCGCTGAAAATACGCTCTGTCCTAATCGGACTTTCCCAATCAACAAATGTTAAATAAATAAATGAGAACAACCTTTAAACTGGATGGAGCAACATTATGCAGGTTCATAGTTGAGATTACCAATGTTAATATGTCTGCTGTCTCATTTTGAAAAGTGGTTGACCTGTATGAGGTAAGCTCATTCATTTATTTTCAGATTTTGCAAAGTACTGAATTTTACCAGCTTTTGCTAATCAGTGTTTTAGTCAAGAAATTTATATCTCATTGTAGTGACCATTACTTGTTTTTGACTACAAATTAAAATACTATGAAAAGACCTTGTCAGCGGAAGTAAAACTCTTTGGACTGCTTGAATTGAACTTATTTTTCTTACTTATGCATTTATTTTTGTTCGTTTTAAGGATTTTGTGTTTTATGCTACCCGACTAAGAATTAACAAAAGGATTTTACAGCTCTGTATGGGAAATCATGAGCTATATATGCGTCGCAGGAAACCTGACAGTATTGAGGTACAGCAGATGAAAGCACAGGCTCGAGAAGAGAAACACCAAAAGCAAATGGAGAGGTGAGCACTGTTTAAATTGTATCTGCAAAATAGCACTGCTTAAATCTCTAGCTCTGTAAAATAGATTTTTACAATGGTTCCCTGTTTTTTTCTCTGTCTTCTGCATCTGCTAACTGTGTTTGGTAATGTTGAGTTATTTCTTGGGCAGGTTTCTTTTCTTTCTAGTGTATGTCTATTGTGCTTCCCTTAGATAGGAGTTTCGATGATGATCAGCTTTTATGATGAACTGCAGTCCTATCAAACAAAAAAAAATGCAAATATGGAATCCTTAGCAGTTTCTCATCAAAAAAGTAATCAAAAATGCTTAGTACAATTAGTGAAGGATATTTCATTGTCTGTATAAGACATGGTCAGTCTATGGCAAGCATTGAAGACCTTGGACAGTTATGTTCTGTAAAGGAGATTGTGCTAGGTGTCCCATAAAGCAATGTCTGAACAATATTTGTTTTCCTTTAAGGGAGTTAAGTCTAATAAGTTGTGTTAGCTGTTTATTTATCCTTTGTTGACAAGGTTAGTGCCACTAACCAAGTGGTCTCTCTCTCAGTTGAGACTGAAAATGGTATTTATACTACTAGGGGGTATTTGGACAGGGCATCAGGGAACTTACCCTACCATTTTCGATAGGTGCTGTGGGATCATTATATCCACCTGAGCTACCACCATCTCAAGCAGATGAGATCTCAGTTTCCCATATCATCCAGATGATGACACACTTAGAAGTGCCTCACTCTCCTTCTTATGCCCTACTGTGTCAACAGTCCCTCTACATGGCAAGGGAATAGAACTACAGCCTTCTGCAGCAAAGGCAAGAGTGCTGCCTGTTGTGCCACTGACACTATACGATATCTGTTGGCGATCAGCAGCACTGATACTAACCGAATCACTAACTGTTCCTCTAGCTTTTGATCTTATTGATAGCACAGTTATTTTTTGTTAACCCTTGTGATGGAAGGGGCTGCATTACCAGAAATACTAATGGTTGTCTTAACTTGCTCATTAAATAAAAGAATTGCCTGTAGTACCAAAGACACCCACTGTCTGTGGTAGTTTCTTTCACTTTCTGAATTCTTTAATCAGTTTCTAGTGGTTGTGCCAGCCACCTGTAATGCTTTCAAGTCTTTCTCAATCATGCCTTTTTATTCACAGAGACATGCTGTATTTACTATGGGTGCCTGAAATGTGCATGAATTTCTTGGCTTAAACTGCAGTTGAAGACAATACTTCTGTAATGTCAGTAACATTCTTTTTAATCGAGGAGGTGCCTTTGCACAAGGATTTCTTAACTTTAATTTTTAGAGAATTGTGGTCAGACTCTACTATAGTCTTTTTGTCATACACATAATTATGAAGCCTGACATTCAAACACTGTTGCAAGCATTTATTTTTCTGTTTAAGAATGAGTTAGTGCATCTGTTGGTGTTTGATTGCATAAATAGCTCCCCTCACTCTCTGTGGCAGGTTTGCTTTTAACTGTTGCTAACTATGGCCAGATTATTGGGTTGTAGATAATATAGTACCATTGCACACTAATGTGCATGCTGTGGTTACAAAGATTCTGAGCCACTTGTAGCTTTTGCTTGATCTCTTGGCCTGTTATCATACTGTAAAAGCTCTGTTAAAGGCAGTGTTACTTCTTAGGTTCATAGATTAGGATGAGTATGGTATGAAGTTTCAGATACATCATCCCACAAATCTGCGAGTGACAAAACTTGTGTGTAGGTTTCTGAATTTTCACAATTGTATGAACTTTGTCACCATCTGGTTTTAGACCATTCTCTTTCAATATGTAACTTTGTTGCACTTTGGACCCTGTGATCTCAGTCTGTCTAGCAGTTTAAGCAGACAATGTTAATGTTGCTGCTTAATGGCATCCCAGACTAGAATGTTGTCAATAAAATTAACACCTTCCAACCTCTTATTCATGTTTGCCACACCATATAGAAACACCATTCTCTATTTTACTTTTTTCAATTAAGAAAATGTATAGATTTGATGGAGAGATCTTAAGTGATGGCCTGAAAAGGCTGCATCTTCTGAAAGGCATTTAAAATGTTTATAGTTTGAAATTGAATGTCTCTATTGCTTTTCCTGGAATATCTTATCCAATAAATTATAACAATAAGAAGAAAATATCAGCTCACAAAATCATATAATTTCCAGTTAAGTCAATAGAGAGCTATTTACAGCAAAAAAAGAAAACCTAAAAGTCACTGAAGGCAATAATTGTTTATAATTTCAGTCTAGAAACATGTAAGCATCTATAAATTATTAAAAAGTATATAATTCTGCTAGTTTTTATATAAAATGTATATATTAATATATGAAAGATATGCCCTCGCATTTCTGTATTTTTGTTACATTTCTGGACTTTTTTGTGAAATGTTTACATTTCACACAGACTGACCCTGAAACTGGTCTCTGTTGATCAGTGCACTATGCTGGTAAACAAATATAAATAAGTAAGTAAAAGTTAGAATGTTGGCTATTTAGAAAATAATTTTATTTTTCATTAAGTTGACCTAATTTAGGCTAACTTTTATAATTTATTTTTTATAATTATTTTCTTATGCGTGTCAAATTATCTCAAGTCCGCAACCACATTACCTAGCGTTGTACAATATGCAGGTGATTCTACATTCATCTGCTCAGCAACCTCAATCCCTGAACCTTGCAAAAAACACAAAATGCATTTACAGATGTTGAACACTACCTTTCCACCAATCAGAACACTACCTTTCCACCAATCAACTAACACTAAACCCCCCAGTAAGACCAAATTATTTTCCACCTATAAAATAGCTCAACCACCTATCCCATTCGCAATTTACTCTACTAACCACAGCAAAGTTGAGCCAGTAGACCATACCAAACTACTATGTGTTGCCATTGACAAATCCCTCAGTTATGACCTGCTAATATCCTTAACAATATCCTTGACAATCAGAAAGGTCTTCATAAAACTCGGGTCACTCTACAGGGCTAAACCATTCCTCACCAACACCACCAAAACTGCCATTGCTCAAACCCATCTACTATCCACACTGTTATATGCCTCCCCAATTTTCACAAACTTAAAGAAATCAAATCTAAATAAACTGGAAGCCTGCTGCAACAAAATAGCCAGGTTTGCCTCCAGCCTTCTAAACAGAACACATCATTGCTTGACATTTCACAAACTAGGCTGATTGGAACTCCCTAACCTATTATGCTTCAGCCAACTCATACTCTGTCATTCTATCATGTACCAGACAGACAAATGTCCATCCCTTAAAAACCTAGTAAAACCCTGCACTAACAACAGAACCCTTCACTCTTCCAACAAACTTCTTCTAGAAGTCACTAATGCCTTATTCTCAAACCATATCTCCAAAATTTGGAACTCACTTTCCCAGCCCATACTTGGCACAGCTAACCTCTCCAAATTAAAAATTCTTCTCAAAGACTACAAAATGTCTACATAATGTCTATTCTCCTGCTTAATGCCAGGATGAACCCTTAATTATTTTGTTCTAGTCCTTTTTTGCATCCTCTCTCTCTCCTTCCTAAAGCTTGTTTCCTTGTTCTTTTATTTTCTTTTCTTCTTGGGGACAGTGGGCACTAGAACCAAGGGCTTTAAAATAGCTCGATTCCAATCACATCGCAGCTGAGAGTTTGACATCTTGAAGAAAGGAGGCAAGGAAGGGGGGGGGGGGTTCCTTTTTCTCTTCTTTCTCCTGTTCATCTTCACTTCCACCAAATCCCTGGAGTCAGTGGGGCGAAAGTCTTTTAGTATTAGCTTGCTTTTTCATTCCAGTACAGAATACATTCTGAAGGCCTTACAGACATCTTACTGCACTCTGTAGATGTTCCAGACAGAGGTAAGCAAAGCAAAAGTTGTGTGCTTGCTGTGGTGGAATATTGTGCCCACACTCTGCACATTTTATGAAGGCCAAAACTTTTCCATCATAGAACTTGAAAATTTGTATAAAACACCAAGTACCAGCAACACTCAGACAAAAAAAAAACACTATAGCAATAGCTGAATTAACTGCACAAAAAATTCTTTAAATACAGTCAAAGGACAAAAACAAAGGAAAAAAACAGATTATGGAAGAAATATTTCAAAAACAAGGAAGATTGTGCCTCGGCCTAAGTTGGGAAGGAGGGAGGAAGGAAGCTAAATGAATTTTATTTTTGCAGTATACTAGTAAGAAAGGAAGATAACTACAAAAAAATACATTTCTGACATTTAAAAAAGGCAAGCAGCAACAAGCACTTATCTGACAAGTTCTAAGACAACTGGAGAATCACATCTGTTGGTGCTGGCAGCAAACCATATCTGAAAGAATGTAAGGACACAAGTGCATTATGAGAGAAGAGAGGTGCTCAAGTGCTGAAATTAGCTTTGTAGTGAAAAAGTTGCAGGCACAGATTTACCATGTGAGCAGACTACAGATCAGTCTTGGCAGATGGAGGGGGAGCAATATAGGATCAAACTGAATATTTCTCTGAAGGATGAACAATCATAATACCAACCTTAAAATAAGAGCAACAATCTGCAGATTGTAGTTGATATAGACCTGACATCTTTATTAAATCTAGACCATAAAACTTCTGTGCCCATCTGAAAAGACACAGTTAAAACAACAGCCCCCATTTTAAATGATGATTAGATAGGATTTATATTAAAATGAAAAAAAAAATAATGTAAAATTAAAAGAATGAACAGAAAAATAACTTTCATCAGCAAGTCCAGATACTGGAATAACATTTTATTTTATGCTAGATATACATGCTTAAAGTATTAGTGAAATGCAATTTTCCAACCATTTATGTTATCTTTTTAAGAGTTGAACCTTAAATCTTAAACAAATAACAGACTCAACTTATTTTACTAAGGAAATAATTGGTACAAACAGCATCAAAACAGTTTTTTTTGGGGGGGGGGGGGTTGTGGCTAACCTTCAGCTAACATACACATTACAATAGTAAGGGTTTTGAAAAAGAAAAGGAATTAGAAACAAAACTTTCCTTTACTGCTGATGATCTTCCATTTTATGTTTTAAATACAAATTACTCCATTCAGTATATAACTTATTTTAGTTTAGTGAGCCGTCAAATTTAAAATTCAATAGTAGTTAAATTAATGCCATATTAAAGCATCAACAGATTGTGACATAATAAATTAACCAAGACTTAAAAAGTAAACAAAATATTTATACATTATTATAAAACTTGATCTACAATTCACAAGTAAAGTTAATTATGATCATCTTAAAATGTAAATTTTAATTAGAATAGAAGTTTACCTTTGAAAAGTAGATTTTTCTGCAGGCACCCTACTGAAATGTCGGTACTCACCAACATGACAAAAAAAAGACCAGAAATGCAGGAGAAGAGTGAATCTCAAACATTGCTTTTTGCCTTTAAGCTTATTGTTTGCAGGACCGCAAACCCCCCACCCTCCCCAAATTTATAAATAGCAACTCAGCGATAGGCATACCTTGGAAAAAAGAGAATATTCCAGGAAATGGCCATCTTGGGCTTGGTATATTTAAATCCATGTTTTGTCCATTCAATATCGGTGTTTTGGGACTTGCTGTAGTGTGTCAAAACAATTCAAATTGTTACCTTGTTATCAAGGTGATGTAATTACTTATCTATTAAATCTCCCTCAAACTAATCCCTTATCTCCCCAAATATAAATGTAATTAACAGAATCTTACTAACCTTTTTTTAATGCATCCTTTTAGACCTAAGACAGCCATGAAAAAATATTGTAAGGTCATGGGAAACTGGAGGAACCAGCCTTCTGCATAATGAACCTTCCTCTAGATTCCTCTTATGGCACTCAGGAAAGATAAGTCATTTAAGTTTGTATAATAAAAATGTTTAAAATATTCTAGTGCTTGAACATTCAAAAACAGCAATGAAATAGGATTTTATTTTTATTTCCATTTGTTAGTGTGGTACAGCATGGGATCAAAGTAGACCATTTTCAGGTTCAACTCAAAATCGTATGATAAGCAATGAAAATAGACAATACGTAGTATACACAACAGCTTTATCACACTGAAGGATTAATTTAACGGATTTATTTTTGTGTGACACAGTCTGAACAAGCATATATTCCATAAAATAAATAAAAATGGATAATGCAGTGTTTACAATAAGTACATTACACATGTGGATAGTGGAAGGAGAGGTGAAGGAATATATGTGGAAATGAAGATCAAGGAAAGCAAAGTGAGAGAAGTGAGAGAGAGAAGGGAGTGTATGTATTAAGCAAATTATTTGCAATGTTCATAGTCTGACAAAGCCCTGACTGTGTCAAAGATGACCAGGATTAAATTAGTGGCTCAGGTGTCTGAGAAACTGTCATGGGAGGAGAATTTGCCCATTCTGGGGGGAGGAAGGGAGGGCTACTCACATAGGGGTACACAATATGGTACTGTTTCCAATGTGGAGGCCAGGAAACTACTACAGAGTGTTTCCAAAGAAAGCCAGGGCACCTTACTGAAGTCAGCCCTATGCAGAAGTGAGATGTAGAGCAGCATTGATCACCATTTCTATGTCTCATCTTAGGAATGTTGCTGAGCACATGCAATGATGGGGACTAAACAGAAAACCCGATGGCAGCAGTATGAGGCTGTTCCAGGATGCCTCCATTTCCTCAACAACCCAAACTCTCAATGGGCAAAGTCCAGGGCAGTAAAGGAAGAATAGTGGTCACAGGAAACAAGAGGCACTGGGGTTTGCTGATGGACAGCTGAATGTAGAAAAAAAAGTGATGAAAAATATGTTCAACATTTTATTCCTTCACCTACATAATCAAAATATATTAATACAATTCTAAAAAAAACTTTTAACATTTTTTAAAAAACTTATTGTACAAAAATATTTAAAAAAAATCAAGTAGGCCTTGTATGCTGGTATTAAGTTTAAAATGAGAAGTCATGAATCTTGAAAGTAATTTATCTAAATACAATTTAGATAAAATGATTGATTAGCAAGCAAGATGAGGAACATTTTAATTCAGATTGCATGGCATTCTGTCATCTGGAAAAATAAAAAAATTAAATTAGTTGTAAATTAAATTTTAAACAACTTGAGTAAAACTCACCTTTCTACACTTTATAAATTTGTTTTAGAGTATAAAAACATTTATAATTCCTTCTGGGATGTTATGGTTAGCTCTTTTTTCCTGATTTTAATTTATAATTAAAAGCAAATTGTGTTGACATCTCCTACTGCAACCACCATTTTACTTTATATGATCATTTCATGGAAGGTCGCACAGATGTTTTATTGATTGATAGACAGTAATTAAAAAAATGATGGATGACTTTCTCATATATATATATATATATATATATATATATATATATATATAAACTAAACTGAAAGTTGATAGGTAATATATATTTCTTCTAGTAAAGAAACAAATATATCTGGCAAGATTTCCAGAGTTTTGGAAAGATTCTTTGCTTGCAAGATTTTATTCCTTCAGAATTCTTGGTTGTATTCAATACCCGCAATTAGTTATGTAGATACATCTGAAAGCATTTTCCAGAATACAGCAAGAAATACCATCACAAAGAACTGGAAGAAATCACTTTCCATATATTCTGGAATTCATTAATCTTTTAGTATATAGTAAACAAATGCTGCAATAAAAATGTATTCTTTTCATTTATTTTATTTAACGTTTGTTTACTGGTAGAGTCAGATTGAGCCAAAAAGGCCCGTTTTCAACAGAAGCCCGGGAAGAAAAGCTCCAAACACATTTTAAAACCAGTGTTAACGTAGAACAAAATATAAAAATGAGATTATATAATCAGCAGCAAATACATATTGAATTGAGATGTTATATGTAAAGGCTGCCAGCCTAGCTAGATATAATTTTGTAAAGAATTATATGTCATTTGTAAATATTAATATCGACAGGCTTGTTTTACAAATGTAAAGAGGTCTATGTGTTATGATTAAACTATGTTGTACTGAGCTTCAAAAATGTAACCACAGTGCACCCTGCTAGAAGAAAGCTGATAAGTAAAGTATTGTATGACTGTTTGATCTCAAGCTCAGAGACAGGATGTCTAGACTAAGGAATTCTTTCTGTTGTCTTAGGACAAGAGTTAATTACTAGATTTTACATGTAAAATATATTTTATTACTTTGGCTTCCTGCAGGTGCAGATTACAAAAAGAAAAGTAAAATTTTCTGTTGGCCTGGGAAACTAAATCAGAACTGTTAAGAATGATGTAATCTGAAATGACTCAGCAGTACTCTGTTATCTATTTAAAACTTTAAGAAAGATAGAGCATTTTGGATTTTGTCTGCATCCTGAACATATCAACTCACCAGCACTCTGCCTTTGCCCTGTAAGTAAGATATTTATTTAGAACAGTGATTTCTCTTAGAGATAGTTAGAAATAGTAAGATTAGTCTAGCTGTTTTCTATATTTGTCAGACTATCCTACAATATTATTTTAAAATTTTCCTGTGATTTCAAGCACAAGCCAGTGTATTTCTTTGTGCTGGTCCCAAGCCCGGATAAATGGGGAGGGTTGCGTCGGGAAGGGCATCCGGCATAAAAATTCTGCCACAACACTTATGGAGCAAAAATTTCATATTTCCATACCGGATCGGTCGAGGCCCGGGTTAACAAATCACCAGTACTGTTAGCCAACAGGGTGCTGGCAGAAATTGGGCTACTGTTGGCCGAAGGAGAAGAGGAGGGCGAAGGCATGCCCGAAGGCAGGAAGAGAGGAGGAAGCTTAGGAGTGTAGCAGTGAGGGTAGGAACTTTGAATGTTGGCAGTATGACTGGTATAGGAAGGGAGTTAGCTAATATGATGGAGAGAAGGAAGGTTGATATATTGTGCGTGCAAGAGACCAGATGGAAGGGAAGTAAGGCCAGGTGTTTAGGAAATGGGTTCAAATTGTTCTATCATGGTGTGGATGGCAGGAGAAATGGGGTAGGGGTTATACTAAAGGAACAATATGCCAAGAGTGTTTTAGACATGAAGAGAGTGTCTGACAGAGTGGTGTTTATGAAGCTTGAAATTGATGGTGTAATGATGAATGTTAGTGCATATGCTCCACAAGTTGGGTGTGCGATGGATGAGAAAGAGAAATTTTGGAGTGAGTTGGATGAAGTTGTGGTGAGTGTACCCAGGGGTGAGAGACTAGTGATTGGAGCGGACTTTAATGGGCATGTTGGTGAAGTGAACAGAGGGGATGAGGAAGTGATGGGTAGGTATGGTGTTAAGGAGAGGAATGCAGAAGGTCAGATGATTGTGGATTTTGCGAAAAGGATGGACATGGCTGTGGTGAATACATATTTTAAGAAGAGGGAGGAGCATAGACAAGAGTGGAGGAAGATGCACACAGGTGGATTATATCCTATGTAGGAGGGCCAGTCTGAAGGAGATTGGAGACTGTAAAGTGGTGGCAGGGGAAAGTGTAGTTAAGCAGTATAGAATGGTGGTCTGTAGGATGACGTTGGTGATCAAGAAGCAGAGGAGGAGTGTCAAAGCAGTGCCAAGGATTAAATGGTGGAAGTTAAAAAAGGGTGATTGTGAAGTGGAGTTTAGGGAAGAGTTAAGACAGGCAGTGGGAGGCAGTGGAGAGTTACCGAATAGCTGGGTAACTACAGCGGAACTAGTAAGGGAGACTGCTAGAATGGTGCTTGGTGTGACATCAGGACAGAGGAAGGAGGACAAGGAGACCTGGTGGTGGAATGAGGAAGTACAGGAGAGTATACAGAGGAAGAGGCTGGCGAAGAAGAACTGGGATTGTCAAGGAGATGAAGAAAGTAGACATGAGTATAAGGAGATGAGGCGCATGGCAAAGAGAGAGGTGGCGAAAGCTAAGGATAAGACGTATGGAGAGTTGTATGAGAGATTGGACACTAAAGAGGGAGAAAAAGACCTGTACCGATTGGCTAGACAGAGGGACAGAGCTGGGAAAGATGTGCAGCAAGTAAGGGTGATAAAGGATAGTGAGGGAAAGGTACTCACAAGAGAGGAGAGTGTGTTGAGTAGATGGAAAGAGTACTTTGAAGGGCTGATGAATGAAGAGAATGAGCGAGTGAAGGTTGGATGATGTGGGGATAGTGAATCTGGAAGTGAAACAGATTAGCAAGGAGGAAGTAAGGACAGCTATGAAGAGGATGAAGCATGAAAAGGCTGCTGGCCCAGATGACATACCAATGGCAGTGGAATTTTTAATTGGATTGTTTAATGACATTTTGGAAAGTCAGAGGATGCCAGAGGAGTGGAGAAAAAGTGTTTTGGTACCTATCTTTAAGAATAAGGGTGATGTGCAGAGCTGCAGTAACTACAGAGGGATACAATTGATCAGTCACAGCTTGAAATTATGGGAAAGAGTAGTAGTAGCTAGGTTAAGAAGGGAGGTGATGATTAGTGATCAGCAGTTTGGTTTCATGCCAGGAAAGAGCACTACAGATGCAATGTTTGCTCTGAGAGTGTTATTGGAGAAATACAGAGAAGGTCAGAAGGAGTTGCATTGTGTCTTTGTAGACTTGGAGAAAGCGTATGACAGGGTGCCTAGAGAAGAGTTGTGGTATTGTATGAGGAAGTCAGGAGTGGCAGAAAAGTATGTAAGAGTGGTACAGGATATGTACAAGGGTAGTGTGACAGTGGTGATGACTGCAGTGGGAGTGACAGATCCATTTAAGGTGGAGGTGGGATTACATCAAGGATCAGCTCTGAGTCCTTTCTTATTTGCAGTGGTGATGGACAGGTTGACAGATGAGATCAGACAGGAGGCCCCGTGGACTATGATGTTTGCAGATGACATTGGGATCTGTAGTGAGAGTAGGAATCAGGTTGAGGAGACTCTGGAGAGAGATGGAGATATTCTCTAGAGAGCAGAGGAATGAAGGTCAGCAGGGCTAAGCCAGAATATATGTGTGTAAATGAGAGGGAAGGTAGAGGAATGGTGAGGATGCAGGGAGTAGAGTTGATAAAGGTGGACGAGTTTAAGTACTTGGGATCAACAGTTCAGAGTAATGGTGAATATGGAAGAGAGGTGAAGAAGAGAGTACAGGCAGGGTGGAATGGGTGGAGAAGAGTGTCAGAAGTGATTTGTGACAGACTGGTATCAGTAAGAGTGAAAGGGAAGGTCTATAAGAGGGTAGTGAGACCAGCTATGTTATATGGGTTGGAGACAGTGGCATTGACAAAAAGGCAGGAGTCAGAGCTGGATGTGGCAGAGTTAAAGAGTTTAAGATTTGCACTCGGTGTGACTAGGATGGATAGGATTAGGAATCAGTATATTAGAGGATCGGCTCATGTTGGACAGTTTGGAGACAAAGCAAGAGAGACTAGATTGTCTTGGTTTGGACGTGTGCTGAGGAGGGATGATGGGTATATTGGGAAAAAGATGCTAAGGATGGAGCTGCCAGGTAAGAGGAAAAGAGGAAGGCCTAAGATAAGGTTTATGGACGTGGTGAGAGAGGACATGCAGGTGGTTGGTGTGAGAGAGCAAGATGCAGAGGATAGGAAGAAATGGAAAGAGATGATCCGCTGTGGCGACCCCTAACGGGAAAAGCCGAAAGATGATGATGAATGTCATTGTGTTGAAGTAATAAGTATTGTCTTGTGTTTTTATTTATTATTAAATATTTTTAAACCTTTCAACCATGGCTGTTTTGTGTAAAGGTAATTTAAGCTCTTAGAGTACATTGGCATTTATTTGGTGATACTGTTCGTTACTCCAGTAGCTTTAGCCCTGGGTCACACTTACTATTTGGATAACGGTAATATTACACAATGAAATTGGTCACCCTTTGGGAAGAGCCTTATAGTAGCTGATATCGGTGGTTGGTGGCAGTGATTTCTACCTTATATTCTGGAGAGAAGGGAGCATAGCTGGATAACATGTGCCAGCCTTCCCCAGGAGTGTCTGTGCATTTGTATATAACTCCTATCTGTATGTATGTGTGTGTGTGTGTGTGTGTGTGTGTGTGTGTGTGTGTGTGTGTGTGTGTGTGTGAGCTACTTGGGCAGGGACAGGAAGCACTGGTTGGACAGAGGGTGCTGGAGGTTTTGGCTTGACCACCAGGCTGAGATCTGTACCCTATAGCTGTGCTGGAGAGAAAGGGAGAAACCAGCCCCAGACTGACTGTTATCTCTGTGTGCTCTTAAGGGAAGTTGTACTTTACTGTGTGTGTACTTGTGATCCTTCCCAATGTGCACGCCCCTCACTAGTGATAGTGGTGAGGATTGAGGGTCCTTGATTACTGGGTCAGTGCGCGGGCATCACAGTGTAAAAGACAGAAACATAGGGGGAAAAATAGACAAGGTTACAGAATAATTAAAACTACATACTGAATTAAGATGATGCAACAACAGTGGTACAAATAACACGGTAGGATTGCAAATCAAACATATTACACATTATAATAGATGGTCCTTCAAAACAAACACTTTTAGAAAAAAGATAATGTATTTTTGCCTGGGGATGGGATGATACCCTCCCCAGAATTAAGCAATTATAGTAAAAACAAATAGTAAAATAAGGTGGATGTAAGATGGAAGGGAGAAGAAAAGAACCCTCCCCTTCCTTGCCTCCTTTCTTCAAGATGTCTAAAATTCTCAGCTGTGACCTGATTGGAGTCGAGCTATTTCAAAGTCCTTTGTTCTAGTGCCCATTGAAGCCAAGGCAATTCTTATTTTTGACATGTCCCCAAGAAGAGAAGCCTACAGCAACCAATCCACAGTGAGGAAAACTCTCAAGGGTTTTCAGCTGCTGCCCCCCTCCAGCCTCCTCATTCAAGTTTAAAATATCAAACAAGAGTATTGTTGACATTGACTGGTATCATATGATGAGGGCATTTGTCAAGGCACAAATTGGCATAGGTGTCATCCTATCTCCCCTCTTTTCAGGGTAGATCAGGTCGGCCTACAAACCCCAGTAACTGATGCTTCCCTAACATTAGTTTTGGTGTTGGAGGTTTCTTTGTAGATGACAGTCCCTTTGCCATTAGCACTAACTGGATCCAAGTCATCAGTGCTAACACTGCATCCAGCGCTCTTGACCCTAATCTCCCTAGGAGCCAAGTGTGCCTCAGAGCTGATCCTTGATGTTGAATCCTGGCCCGTCTTTGGTGTCAAGTTCGACACAGTTGTTGGTGTTGGGGACTTCATTTGCAGTATCAGCACTGATGTCAGTAGTGGAGACAACCCCTAGTCATCTCTTGTCAGTGTCAGGGGCTGCATTTTTGGTGCTGACTCCTCTATTGTAGGGATGGTATCTGTGCTGATGGGAGCATTCATGGGTTTGTCAAGGTCTGTCTCTTCATTTCAGATCTCCAAGAGGTTCATCACCTGTCCTTCACTGCAGGAAGAGAATGCAGCCTGTGTCTCAGCTTTTGCCTTGCGCATCTGTCTGTTTTATTCCTTGAGCCGTCATCATTGGGCCCAAGTGGTCAGCACCAAATACCTCAAACCCTTCCTTCAATAAGGACCCCTAGACAAACATGGGCCTTCAGAAGACTCCCTCCTCTTTGTTCCCAGAAAGTGCAAGTGTAAACAGGGAGAGACCGATTCCAATATGGAATCACATTCTCCAGACGATGACCTGAATATATATGTAAGATTACCCCAGGTCCCTTGGGGAGATCCTAGAATTAATGTATCAGAGGGATACTTGGCTTACTGACACCCCTTCCTCATTTGAGGAAGTGTTATTTCAGGTGTTCAGGTCTGCTCCTTCTACTTCCTAGACAGTTCTGCCCATGAATTGGATGATTTATCTAGTAACAGAGAGATAATAGAGGAAGGCCTTGTGGGGGCCCATCCCTGTAAGCCCTCCCAAAGTTTTGTACCTTACACAGAGACTAATTAGTGTAATGGTTAAGATCTTTGTCTTTCATGCACAAGACACAAGGTTCGATCCTGACCTCTGACTAATGCCAGTATGGAGTTTGCATTTTCTTCCTTTGTCTCTGTTGGGGTCCTACCATCTCCCAAAAACATGCTGAGTGTTTCCATCTCAGACTCCCCTAAAAATGTGGGCAGCAGCACAAACTGTAGGCTGACATCTACAGTGGTGAGCAGTATCGTCAAGATAGGAGAACACAGATAACAGACTGTATGCTGTGACAGGGCTGTGTAAAACATGACTGTAGGAGACTGAGTTGTGTGGACTAATGTCACCAAAATGGGCATGGGTATTTGCCAGTGATAAGTGGGTTGAGGACCTGGCCTACTGTGACCTGTGCCAGGGACGCATGCTAATGGTGGGAGGGGTGTTTGTGCGCTTATTGACAAGTATGTGCCTACCATAAAGCCCAGCGGCCATGGGTCAGTAAGCAGCTAGCCAGTTGGTGTCCAGTTGTTCATCTTGGGTTTACCTGGGATATCTCTGCTGAGCAAACATTGGATAAAAAAAAATTCACCCTGCCAAACGTGAAATAAGAATTGCTTCACTCAATGTAGGCTCACACACACGATGTTGCTTGGAAGTGGATGACATGATGGTAAGCGGAAGGCTGAACATCTTGTGTCCAGGAAGGGCAGTGCAGCAAAGCTTGGCTTGGGATCCTGAGTCTAAAATTCAGGAGGAGGACAGACTAGAAATGTTATGGAAACTATGGTGAGGGAGATCCTTCAGAAAATGGTGAAGGATGCAAGCATCATTAGTGACAGACTCATGGCAGTCAATAGGGCAACATTCATAATCTCAGCCTGTGGTTAACAGCAGGCTTGTGATAATGAGGAAAGAGAGCATTCAGACAGTAGTAGCAGGACCTTCTAGACATAGCAGAACAATGTGAATTAGTGTTGATAATGGGTGACCTGAATGCACATATTGGGACAGACATAATATGATATGATATACAAAGAGAGGACATGATATGAGAATTGTCTGGGTCTACATGGGTGAGGTAACAGGAATAAAGGAGGAGTTGCATTTCTAGACTTCTCTCTGGCAAATGACTAATTGTGACCAAATTTTGGTTCAGCAAGAGAGACAGTTACAAGATCACATACAAGAGTGGCCAACATGCAAATCAGGTAGACTTTTTCCTAGTAAGGAAAAGACACTGTGATAGAATCGATGATTGCAAAGTAATTCCCAGTGAAACATTTTGGCCCACACCATAAACCACTGTTTGCCACAGTCACCTGCAAACAGTGGTCGGAGAAGACTGTAAGGTCAACCTGGAAGTTGACTGGAGAGAACGCAGAACAGTTCAAGGCATTACTTGGGGCTGTATCACCACAGAAAGAAGAGGAAGCAGGTGGAGTTGAGGAACAATGGCAATGCTTCAAAACAGCATGAGTGAAGTTTACAAAGCAGGTATGTGGCTGAGCCCAGGTAGGTTGGAAATAAGGTACATAAAGAAAGCTGGTGGTGGACTGCAGAGGTCCAGGAAGTTATTAAAAGAAAGGAGGAGTGCAGGAAAAAGTGGGAGATATAAAGGAAGGACCGGGCTATGAAGGAATCCTGGTTGACTAACGGAGTCTGAGAGAGGAGTTCCAGTAGCAAAGAACAAGGCATCAGAAACTCACTGTACCAGCTTCTGTATGGCACAAATAAATTATATCAGGTTGCAAGGCAAAGAAAGAAGATACTCAGACACCCTTCATGAGGGATGCCAGCAACAACCTGCTAATCAGTTCACAGGACATCAAAGGCAGATGGAAAGAGTACTTCCAGCAACTTCTGAATGAAGAAAACTCCACAGAAGCTGTATTGTCCCAGAGACAGCCTAGGATGAAAGAGGAGCCCACAATAGAAGTAAGAACAGCATTGAGGAAAATTGTCATGAAAAGCAGCAGGCCCAGATGATGTCACAGCAAGATATGATAAAAGATGCTGGGTGAGATAGGGAAGAAATGGACTTGAGGGTACTCATACCAGTATGGAGTGCAAAGCGTACCCTAGATGGCTGGTGAATAAGCTTGCTAGTGCCACTGTGTTCAAGAACAAAGGGGACAATCACAACTATGTGCAGTACAGAGGTATCAAACTCCTTTCACACTGTATGTAAAAGTTCTGGTGATGGTGATTAACAAATGAATATGAGTAGGAATAAGGAAGATGGGAGATGAGCAGTTCAGATTCAGATCAGGGTGCAGTACAACTGGCCCAATGTTTGCAGTGAGACAGATAATTGATAAGCTGGAGTTGAGGAAAGAGTCCAACTGGGCATTCCTAGACTTGGAGAAAGCATATGACAAGGTCCCACAAAAGCTGATTTGGGCAGTCCTGCAGTGGTTCAAAAGTCCCAGAAACATTGATAGAATTATTGCAGGCTGTGTAAAAGAACCCAATGACTCAAGTATGAACAGTGTTCAGTCTCACAGAGGGCTCCCAGTGGGAGTGGAGGTGCATCAGGGTTCATCTCTGAGCCCATTGCTATTCATTCTGGAGATGGACTACATTATCACCAGGTTGGAGGAGACTAATCAACAAAGTTGTTGTATGTAGACAATGTAGCAATTCAGACAGAGTCTAAGGAAGAACATCAGCAAAAGATATGGGAGTGGAATGCAAAACTGGAGGCACATGCGATTAAACTGAGTACAGATAAGCCAGTTGTAATGGCAGCAAGTGGGAAAATCAGAAGAAGCTGAGTACTGAGGTAGAAGTGAAAAGAGTGGAACAAGTTTAATTACATCAAGTATCTGGGAAGGATGATTGAGGAGAAGGAAAGTCTGAATGAGGTGATCAAAGCTACAATCAGAGGGTCTGTAGTCAACACAGTGTGTCAGGGACAATGTATGGCAAAAGAATGCCAAAGAAGCTGAAAGGTAAGGTGTACAAAACAGTGGTGCCGCCAGTACTACTGTATAATACAGAAACATGGGCAGAGCAGGTGATGGAGATGAAGTGCCTGACATGGGTGGTAGAAAGCACACTGTGGGACAGACAAAGAAATGATGATGATAGAGCAGAAGCTAAAGTAGCTTCAGCTGCCAAAAAGGTCAAAGAAAACCAATTGTGGTGGGTTGACCACATGTGCAGAAAAGCGTAAGACAATCTGGTGAAGATGGTTTGGGACTGATGGGAAGAAGGCAAGGGGAAATGAAGGCATCCAGCAAAGAGGTGGATGGATTGTGTGAGAGACCTGCGACAGTCAGGCATATGTGCTGAAGAATTTAAGATAGTGACATTGAATAGTGAGAGATGGCAACAGTTGATGTGACACCCCAACCCTTTGTGGAAAATAGGAAAAAGGGGGTTGATGATAAAGACAAACCACAGTGGAGCCAAAGGCCCTTTTGTTGATCCAGTTATAATGACAACTGCTACAAAGAAAAAGCTTTCCAGGCTTTACGGTTCCACCTCCCAATAAGTAATCAAGGATGATGGACTGACTGAGGAAGCATACCTATACCTCAGGAACCCTTTCCCTTCAGTTGTTAGTGTATTAACATTGTTTCAAAGAGATCTGACATAGCAGGTTTTTGATTCTCTTAGATGGCCCTCTTAGTTCAGACGCAAAGAAATGACTTGAATCATAAGTGTCTACCATGCTTATTAGCCTCTCCATGAGACTAATTTACAATGTGGCAGACAGTGTGCTTGGAGCAGCTGACACTGTTATAGCAGTTCACCATCATGCCTTGTTGCATCTCAGAATTTTGAAGACTATGTTAAGGTATTTTTTTGTAATTGCCCCTTAGGATGGGACCTTGTAGTTTGGTCCCAATGTTAGAGAAATTGCTGAAAAGAGAACAAGTAGGGAAGAATTGTCTGTCGTTGGAGTCTGCTATGAGGCTCCTCAGAAGCCCATGGAACCAGAAGGGTATCAGCATGTTCTGGTTTAAAAAAAAATCACCATGTCTTCTTTTCATTTCCTTTTCAGACAGGGGTTACTACGATGATGGGGAGGAAGATCCTTTAGTGAACAACACCCTAGTGACAGTGGTTGTCCTCAGAATCAGTGGTTTGGTGTCCTTTCTGTGGAAAACCAGCAGAACCCCCATGAGGGTTTACCCAAGTGTTCTGCTGTGGAAGGGGATCAACTGTCTTATCTTGATTCTTGGTTGGTCTTCATGCATGACAACTGGGTGAAGAGCATCATATCCCCCAAGAAGAGAAATCTTCAGCAACCAATCCACAGAGAGTGAGCTCTCAAGTGTTCTGCTCCCATCCCCTTCAGCTTCTTCATTCATGTTTACCAGGGCTTGTAGGAATATCTTTGACATTGATTGGCATCTTATGATGAGGGACTTTCAGAATTTTAAACTGCCAAATCCATATGTTAGTGTTTGTATGTGTCTTTTGAGAATAAGCATAAGTTATTGCTTAACCTTCCCTCTTCCGAGTTAAAAACAATTCATAGCAACTTCCAGTCAGTTAGCCATGCCTCTCTAGAATGCATCACCCCAACAAAAGAGAGCAAGAACTCAGGACATTCCTCAGCTCCTTCAAAAAAAAGCCACCCAGGAGGTCTACCAGACCAGTGGGAGTCTGGCATCTATTCCATATTCGTTTTAGTCCCAAAGAAAACAAAAGACCTTGGTTCCATTTTAGATTTAATTATCCTGAACCTGTACATCAAACATATGAAATTCTGGATTGTTTTGGTGTGAGGTCCATCCTCCTATATCTTACAGGAAGGAGTACATGTGCTGAATAGGCTTTAAGGATGCTTACCTGCCCAAAGATTGCCAGAAGTTGCATGTACTTCAAGCTCAGAGCCAGTCATTATTGTTTGGATCTCTGTCTTTCAGTCTCACCACAGCTCCAAGGGTGTTCCCCAAATGCACGGTGTTAGTCACAGCTCATCTCCATTTCAAAGGGTTCCACATGTTCCCATACCAGGGTGACTGGCTCCATGTCACAACAGTGACAGATTCTCTTATCTCAGTAAAAAAAAACACTTTTCATTTGTGTCTGTCCTTTGACATTTCAGTACATCTCAAAATGTCCAAGCTGGAGTCTTCTCAGTCCATGGAATTCATCAGGTACCATCTTGACACAACCTGGAAAATGCAGAAGAACCAGATGACACACTTATGTCTCTCAGGTTGACTGTGTCTCAACTTCTTCAGTTTCTCCTCTCCATCTTCTTTGGTGCTACAGGTATTAGGCATGATAGCAGCTTCCATAACTCTAGATGTTCATGCATATATCACTGTTGCAGTAGCCCAAGCTATGTGTGTTTACCCTTCCTTTACCGGGCAGCTTCTTAAAGCTTTAGGCACCTTCTAGGCACGTCCTCTGCTAGGAGATTGTAGGATGTTCCACATAAAAAGTAGGAGGAGCACTAAAAGCTTCAGAGCTTTTGTTGTTAAATCAAGTGCTGCTTTGATGGTCCCACTGTTATTCTGTCAGTCACCTGTATTTTCAGGCTGGGTAGATAACTTCCTGCAGTGGAAAGCCTTCCTTCTAAAATTTAATTTTTTGTGGAAAACATTATCTGGCAAAAAAATTATTTTTAAGTAGTATTAAAACAAAGAAAAAGGAGCTGTCAGTTATAGTAACAGATGTGGTTGTGAGTGCTTTTGTGAACTTTTTGAGGAAAAGTTTATTGTATGGCTATTAACCTGAGTTATATTTCATGTTCTTTTGGAAAGGACATTGTGCCAGTGCGGGGGGGGGGGGGTGTAGGTGGTATTTAGTTCTATACTAACCTCAGAGTCACTACTTATTTATTTTATTTATTTATTTATTTGCAGTTTGTTTACCAAGATGGTCTATTGGGCCATGAGGAGCCCATTTTCAATGGTGTCCTGGGGAGAAAAACTCCAGTAAATACAAATATAGTAAATTACAGAATTACAAAATAACAAAAATTACAATGTTTACAAAACACTTAATGAGACATTAGAAAAAATACATGGCAACAACAGTTGCAGTAAATTGGCATTTGATGGAGCAAATGCATGAAAAATCCAATTATAGACAAATGAAGGTAGTATAAAGAAAATTATGGGCTAAAGGAGGCTATTAGCAGATATGTTTAGTATAGAGGGAATTATTGTTGAGGATGTTATGTAGGATGAGAGCATGATCATTCCCATTGAGAGATTAGGTGTGAGTGAAGTAGAGTTTTAAAGATAGACTGTTAGTGGTATGGATAACAGGTGGGAGAGAATTCTAGTGGCATGCCAAGCAGAAAGATTGACTATGTTTGCCTGGAGGGTGGGCAGGTTTATGTAGTTCTATTAGATTTTGGAAGTCAGATTGAAGGCATCTGTTAGGAGGATACTTTTTGAAGGTAGAGGGAAGGGAGGAGCAGAGAGAGGGGCTAAAAATAAGTTTGTGTGCTTGGATAAGTTTAATATAGATAAGGTAATTGGTCAGTTCAAGCCAGTTCAGTTGACGCAGGGAGATGCAGTGATGGATATTGGATCTGTGGCAAGTTGCAAATTTTGAAATTTTATAGTAACAGGAGGATAGCTTTGATTTGAGGGAGGATTGCAGATTGGTAAGGATAGAGGCATCATATAGGAGGGAAGGGATGAGGTATGTGTTAGCAAGAACGAGTCTGGTGGAGGGAGAGATGAAATGGTTGTGGCGATAAAGTATGCCAAGTTTCTTGATTTTTTTTTTTTGATATTTACATGAAGATGGCTATTAAACTTTAATTGGTCATCGATGAGGATTCCTAGCAGTTTAGCAGTGGAGATTGTTTCAAGAGGAGTGTTATTTTGGCTGGTGATAGAAAGAGTTTTTGTCTAGGGTGAGGCTTTTAGTGGGGGAGTATCATTAGTTTAGTCTTGGTTGCATTTAGTGCTAGATGGTTCTCTAGATCTCCTTTCTTCATCCTTACAGATTCTTCTCGGTTATGCTCACCACCTTCCTGTCCTCTTTCTTGGATTACCTATGGAGCAGCAGTTGGTCTCTGCAGTGTTACATTCCCCAGACAACAAAAAGCAGAAGCTTGCTAAGGTTGCCTCAGGTGCTGGTTGGTGCTTTTGTTGTGGCCAGTTGTTCCTCAGACCACCCATCTTCTTCTGTCAGTTCTCTTGGTGCAACATTTGCAGTCACCAAAGACTGAGAGATAGGTGACCCCTGGGTGGGTCAGGGAGAAACATTTTTGTTGGGGAAGGGAAAGGTGAAGGGTCTTCACTTGGCTGGGAGGGAATAGGGGAAGCTGGTCCCCGTGTGGCTAAGGTGTGACCATTACTAGGGAACACTCTGCCAACTTCCAGCATGCTGTCTTTGTCTCTGTAGACAGGACAGGTTTACTGGGGCTTTGCTAAGGAAGTGATTTACTCTCTCTTCAAGTAAGGTCAAACCTCAGGAAGAAAGAGTTCCTTCCTATTCTAACAAGATTTTACAATCATAAGAAAAATCAGTGCAAGGGAAGTTGGGTGTACTAAGGGATTCTTCTCAGTTTGAGCATTCTGATTCTGAAGAGTGCACATATTCAGACTTCCCTACTAAAGAAGTCTGCTTCAGGGATAATTTATCTAATACAAGTGAGTTTTGTTTCTGTGGGAGCAATTCATTTACCAATACACTTATTTTTCCTGCTTTGCCTGCCTTAAAGAACGTTTTTCTTGCTGCAGCCAGTGTACCTGATGGACAGCAGTTAACTTCTAAGAGGTGTGGCATCTTATATAAGGTACCCCATTTACACAAGTGCCTATTTTCAAATTCTAAGTCAAACAAAGCAGTCATATGTCTAAGCCTGCTGTTCCCAAACAGGTTACTACTTCTAATCCCACTCTGTTGAATAAAGAAGGGAAAGCAATATGTATTCATCTAGTGCTTCAATTTTCAGGATTTTTAATTGCCAAGCCCATGTTAATTTTTTTTAATGTTTGCTTGTATCTTTTGATAATACACAGAAGTCATTGCTTAACTTTCCCTCTTCTGAGGTGAAGAAAAAAATAAATAACTGAATGCTTCTCTTACAGATGTTTTTCAACAGGCTAAGCATTTTCTAATGTGTACTTATGCCACTGATTCTGCTTCCAGAACAGCTGTTTCCAGATCATTTTTGAGGAGACTTGCTTGGTTTCATTATCAGAACCTTCCTGAAGTCAAGACAGAGGTCTTTAAATTCTCCCTTAAATAAAGACTTTCTGTTGGGCCCTTCTGCAACAGAGGTGCTTAAGAAAGTAGGATGAAAGAGGAAAACTGATCCAAGGAGTGATACATTTTTTTCAACACTCCTTTTTAAAACAAAATAACAGGTTTTCTTCCTCCTCCTCCTCCTCTTCCTCTGTCCCCTTCCCCATCAAACAGCTTTAGCAGTCAGGAGCCAGCAGTCATCGAGGGGAGAAAAAGTAATTGAAAAGAGGCTCTGAAAAGGAATAAAAAGCTGTAAAGAAAAATAAAAGGACAGGCTTCCCAGTCAAACTGTATATTGGTTCAGGCTCCCCCTCCTCCCCCATCCTGGCACCCAGTATGTCTCTCAGACTAAACCATTTCTTTTGGATTCAGATAGTGTCAGACAGTTGATTTCTAAGTATAGTGCGAAGGTACTATTGGTAAGGGAATCCCTCCCTCCTTTAAAGTGGATTGCCCCTTGGTCAGGAAACAAGATTGCTCTCTTCCTCCCATTCTGCAAAATATGCTCTCTTAAGCAGTAATAGAATCCGTGCCTCTCAACGTTCATATATAATAATTTTTCTAGTTTACAAACCAATTGGTTCATTGAGGTTAGTACTAGATTTGCTGCTCTAAATCTCTGGGTCAAGATTCCCAACTTCAGTATGTTACCTTTTCATAATCTTGTACATTTGTTTGCTGCTCCAGTCATTTTCAGGGATAAAGCCTGGACTATAGCCTATCTGATCCAGGTTTCATGACAGGCTCAGATGATTGACAGAGCACTAGGCAGGATGGGCATGCCATGCCAGTTGTGGGGGGGTGACGTGTGGGAGGGCATGCTATGCAATAAGAGCTTCCAGGTGGAGGCTGGAAAGCCACTAGTAATTTGCTTTGGTCAAAGGGGTGTGGTAGCTTGACAAATGTAGCTCCCTGTGGAATTGAGGAGTGGTGCAGCACAGTCTGCTTATTGCATGATTCCCGGGGGGATCTTAGGCAGACCAAAATAGGAAGACAATTCAGCTGATGGCTGGACAGCACAATCCCCCAGGGCACTCTTAAGTTCCATGCTGGAAATTTGGTATTAGTCCAGAGATTATTGGAATGGCTGCTAGACCCAGCGTGAATGTGGGGCACTGGTGCGGCTGTTAGGATGATACTAGGGGAAACAAAGGAAAGGAAAAAAAAAACTCTCGTACCATTAACCTGAAATCTTGCTTTCAAGGTATAGCTAGAGCTAAAGGATGCCTGTTGCCAAGATTCTGTTGCCATGCACCTCAGGCATTTCATAATATGTGTTATGTATGCCTTAAATTATCATTTCTCTGTTTTACTCTTTGGACTGTCTACAGCTCCGTATATCCACAGAGTGCATAACTCCAGTCATTGTTTGCTACAAACTCCAAGACATACACATTTTCCATATTTAGATGAATGTCCTGTATTGCTAGACTTTCCCAGATGTCATTAGTCCGTAACAACTGTGCAGCAGCTGCTCTTCACTCTGGGATTCCAAATCAGTTTGCAGAAGTCTTCTCTCATCTTATCTCTCAGAATATTTTTATGGGACATTTGCCGGACTTTATCTTGGGAAGAGCCTTTCTACCTCCAGACAAAATAGAAATGTTCCAACAGTTCCTCCAGCCTAAACCAAGAACCTGTCAAGGAATATGTTGATCATATTTATCACTGCTGCAGTAACCTTAGTTATATTGGGTTATTTCCTGGGAATGATATAACCGCTGGCCAGCCACCAGTAATTCATGGCACCTTCCATTCCTCCAAACTGCCAGCCAGCTTAAGCTGAGATGACTAAAAGACAACTTTGGGTGTGATGCCTTTCAGAGCTTTACTGCCATGGAAAAGTACAGTCCTTTGAGGTTTTCGAAGATCGACAGCTTGTGCTTTCCTTTGCAGAGCAGATAAATCCCCTTTGGTGGAATAAACCTTCCATTTTCTTAATTTTGTTGATGTTTTATTATTTTCCTTTTCAGGAATGTTATTTTAAAAGTATGAACATTGTGTTTCAACTGTCTCAAGACTGTACTTTTAATGGAGCAGTTTTTTTTTCTGTTTAAAAGTGGTGTAAAATAACTGAAAACATATTTTCTGTAGATAAATTGTTTAAATTTGTTGGGCTGCATAGTGTTTAAAGTGCTTTTTGCTGTGTTTTCTGTCCAAAAAGTAACTCTTGTGGACTGGCAGTTTTTACCAGCAATTACTGCTTGTGTTCCGTGAGAAAGAGATGCCATTTTCAGCTTGTCCATGGAACAGACTACTGGTCCCATGGTTCATCCGTCTTCCAACCACAAAAAAATATATATTAAGCAAACAGTCTGTACCACCACAGCAGGCTAACAGTTTGTCTCGGCCACAAGTGGGTGACTGCTGTGGCCATTTGTTGTACCTCAGACCACTCTTTTTTTACCCTGGATCCCTCTGGTGTAGCACCTACAGCTACTGTGGTCTGGGGGTTAGTCACATTGTTTGCAGCTGTAAGAAAGGCAGAGCCACTCTTGTTGGTACTGGGAAGAGGGAACAGGGAAGGTTTGCTTGTTATGTTAGAATGCTGTGCCCATCCCTGGGGAAGCTGCTGTTGCCATTAGTAACACAGCTTGCCCCATTTTGTCCTGTCAAAAAGAAACTGAAAACCAAGCATGTGTCTATACCACCTCAATTTTAATTGGATAGGACTAGTTTACTAGATCTAGCTCAGGTTTAATTCAGGCTTTTGATCTTGAAAAGTAGTTTCTGGTAAAAGAAAGAGGGATTCCTCCCATCCTGAAGTGATTCAAGATTCTGAATCTGAACAGGAAGATGCAGAGATGGATATAGGCTTTTCCCCCCAGATTTCTGATTCAGATTTGGCAGGTATAAGTTTCTGATCTTCCCTATGAGGGTTTCTCTTTCTCTGTAACTGTTCCTAGGATGTGCCAATATTTTCAGTGGAAGAACACTGAGGTTTCTTATGTCTGTCAGAAAATACTATGAGTTGTTATGTAAGGATTTTCCGGACTCTACACCCATTCTTCCTGCTCTGTTTTAGAGGATGTGTATGTTAGTAACTACAATATTCCTGATAGTCAACAAGCTGCCCCTAAAAAGGCAAACCAGAAGTATAACGTTTCTCAGTCTTCATATTCCCAAACCTAACCCAGCAACTATAGCTTTAGCTGATCTCACTGCTGCTAATCACTTAATCTTACTCTTTCTTATATGGATGGGAAGATTATTGATAAGTATGGGCATAAAGGTGTACACCTTTATGGTTGATGGCGCAGTGGTGCAGCGGTAGCATTGTCACCTCAGAGCAAGAGGTTCTGCGGTTCAATTCTCTGCTGGAGTGCCTTCTGTGTGAAGTCTGCATGTCCTCCCTGCATTCATGTGGGTTTTCCTGTGGGTGATCCGGTTTCCTCCCACGTCACAAAGACATGCGCCTGGAATGGTTCACCCTGGGCCTCTGCTGAAAATTGGCTTTGTTACAAGTTGGACTTTCCCGGTAAACAAGTGTTAAATAAATAAATAAAAAATAAATAAAAACTTCTACATTTATTTCATAATTTTGAATTGCCAGGCTCATTTGTTAAAGTTTGTTCTGACAAATTGTGGAAGTGTGAGGAATGTTTTGTTTGCAGTTTCATCTTGTGAGAAAAAAATCTGCTTTAAATATTTTTTTCTATTGCACAGGCCATTACTCATTGTTTACAGTGTGTGCATGACTCTGTATTTCTTCCAGGGCTATGGCCACTGGTGCTGTTTTGAGAAGATTTGCATGGCTGCGTTATCAGAACCTCCCAGATAATAAAAATGAGATTTTAAATTCTCCCTCAGTTAGACAGTTACTGTTTGGCCCCTCTGCTGTAGAGGTGATAAAAAAATGTGATGAAAGGGGCAAGTTGATCCAAGGTAAGATTTTTCAGCTGTTCTCTTCCAAATTTTCCAAGGGATTTTCTGTCTCATCTAGTTTTGGCAAAATAACAGAATATACTGTCTCAACAAAACTACAGGTAAACAGAAGAAATGGCATTGGGGTTCCAAAAACAAGTCTTGAACTGCCCAAAACCAAGGACAGTCCAACAACTCTAAATGATTATTCAAGAGACCTTGTGACCCCTTCCCACCTTGGCCCCTATTTTTCTTCCAAAAAGTCTGAATCTTCATTTTTCTCTCTTGTTAACAGATTGTTTCAGGCATATGGGTTCTGAAAATCATTCATCAAGGTCACAGATGGCAGTGAGAGGTAATTCCTGCTTTCAGGGTGGGTCATTCCTCATCCTGCAGAACACTGTCTTGTTTCCACAGGCTGTTAATCCCATGCTGTCTTAACAAGTGATAAAACCAGTTTCTCCTTCCCAGTAGTGGAAGGCTTTTTTCCAAGGATGTACCTAGTGCCAAAAAATGCTTGAAGACCAGTTCTGGATCTTTCTTTCTTAAACCTGTTTGTAATACTGCTCAAATTCACAATTATGTCACTTCACAACCTATTATCTTTTCTTCTTCTTTCGTTTCCTGGCAACACTAGATTTAAAAAAGATGCTTATAATCACATCCTTATTCATCCAAACATCAGAAGTTTCTTAAGGTTTTGTGTGTTTGGATCACATTGTCATTTCTTTGCCTTACCCTTTGAATTGTCCACTGCACCAATAGTGTTCACAGTTGTCTAGCTCCAGTTGTAGCACATTGCAGTTTACAGGGTATCCACATTTTTTTCCATATTTAGATGACTTTTGTTTAGGTTTGGAGAGTCTTTCAAAGTGTCAGGAATCTCTCTCTTGGGTAAGAGATCTTTTACACAAGTTGGATTCCAAGACAACATTCAAAAGTCTTTCTTAACTCATTCACACATGATTGTGTTCCTGGGATGCCAGCTTGACACCTCAGTTTAAAGAGCTTTTCTGCCATAGGAAAAAAATAGATTTTTATCTAGATCAATTTCAAAAGTTTTCCACTCAGACTTCAGGCACTGCAAGGAAATACATCAAGATTTTGGGTCTCGCGACATCTATGATTTTCATGATAACTTTGGCAAGATTCCACATAAGAGCGATGCAGTAGTATCCAAAATTTCTCTAGTCCCAGCATTAGCACCCGTTATCTTTTTAAACCCCAGTACTGGGATTTGTCAAAAGAGAAATCTTTTGGTGGTGACAACAGATATCCTTAAACACAGGTCTCCCATTCACCCTCTCCTTTCAAACGCAGTCGTCAATCTGCACAGATGCTTCGGACTTTACTTGGGGAGCTGTTTCAAGAAGGATAAAAGTGCAGAGTATGGGACACTAAGGACAGACACAAGCACATAAATGTCAGAGATGCTTGCCCTGATCAAGGCACTGAATGCTCTGAACCATCTTTGGTGCCCAGGATGTCTTTAAGTGGTTACAGACAATATCACAGTTGAGTGGTGCATCAACAAGCAAGGAGGAACCAAATTGTACTCCCTTTGCAGACTAGACATGTTAGCTTGGGATACAGTTTCACAGCACAGTCTTTCTCTAAAGGCATCCTGCATTCCAACAGTAAAATTGTGTGGCAGGCAGGCTGAGGACCTTTGCAGACCCTCACAAATGGAAACTAGTTCAGGGTATCTTCTGAGATTTGATCCACCTGTGGGGAGTTCCTCAAGTAAACCTGTTTTCTTTCTATTTGAACAATCAACTGGCAATATTTTATTCAAGAACTCCATGCAAGAAGGCCTGGAAGATGAACAGTTTCTTTTCCTTGGATAAGAATATACCTGTACGTTTTTTTTTCACCCTATCCACTGATCTCCAAGATACTTATGAAGATTCAGTAGGAGTCCCCAGGATCATTGTGGTGATTCCTTTCTGGCCCCAGGCAACAATGGATGTCCTTCAAGAATGCAACTGCAGTCCTTACATAAGGGTTGTCCTGCCTCAGGCAGCCCTCGGTCAGCCGGATTCCAAAGTCTGGGTCCGGCGTCGGCTGATGTCACCTCCTCCCCGACGTCAGAGCGGCTGGGGTATAAAAGCATCAGCCGATGCCATCTTCATCAGTCTTTCTTGCCGCGCGGTGCCCGAAGCAGAAGCAGTTCGCAAGTGCCGGTCGGTCAGCTCCTGTGTTTTACGTATCCGAAGTCATCAAAAAGCTAAGTACCCCGTTGGGGAATCTTTTCTTGCGTCAGCCGATGTCAGAAAAAACTGAAAAAGTTAATAACTGTTTGTCTTGTGGTAAACAAATACCTCATAAGGACTTCCATTCTTACTGCCTTCCCTGCCTTGGCCCAGACCACGACGTCTCGGCCTGTGCTGCCTGTGCTTGCTTCAATAAGTGCACACTCAGGCACCAGGCAGAGTTTGCTGAAGACTTTTTTGGCGAAAAATTCTCTTATACCATGCCGACGGAACAACCAACACCACATATTTCCAGGAAACGGAAAGACCGGGACCGACATTCTCGGCCCGCGACTTCCACCAACACCACGCCAAAATCTACCGCGAGTGCATCGGTCTCTTCTGAGGCGGTTTTTCCACCGCTCCAGACCGACGACACCGCTTTACCGATCACTTCGGCCCCAGAGCCTACGCCGGTGCCGGTTGTTGATTTTCCTCCAGAAACTGAAGTCCAAGATGTGCCTGAGACCATACCGGTGGACAAGGTTACTCCAGCACGTGGGGCGGCTAGGCCCCCTATGTCTATGTCTTTCAAGGCCTACACACATGCTAAGGCTTCCAGCCAGGCTAAATCTCACCCTCCTAAATCTTTGCCTCAGCCCACTACTGATAAACAAATCATGACTTTAGCTGCAGATCTAATTTCCTTAATCAGAGGCTCCCAAGCCCATCCTGACAGAGGTTCTCAGCCACCTTCAGACAAAAGGCCCAGGATTGAGCATACAGATACCCTTTCTTCTGATGAAGCCTCTGGTGACTCTGATCACTCAGATATCCAGGAAGAGTCCTTCCAGGCCTACGAGGATTCTGATGCGGAGAAATCTATTCCTTCTGCCTCTCCTCCTGAGGATATTTCTTTTGGGGAAATTCTCCACTCCATGAGAGAGCATTTTCAGTGGCAAGGCCAGGAATTCTCCGACTCCAGGAAACGGCTTTGTACCTTCCTTAAGCTTCCCCAACACAGGCCTTTAGCTATCCCTCCAGTGTTAGATGTACTGGATGATGTGTACTCAGATTCGAGTGCTTCTCCTGATTCTCTCCCCCCTGCTCCTGTCAAGCCGGACAGATACTACAGGGTTCCTGAAACTCATAAACATTTCTTTAAGGCCCATTCTGTTGATCTAGAAACAATTTCCCAGGGGCCCAAAGGGATGGCCACATCCACGGCCAAAAATCCTTTGCCCTCAGACAGGGAAGCTAGGGCCCTGGAGAGGTGGGGCAAAAAAGTTTATACCTCGACCACACTTGCCATGAGGGCCCTTAATTGCCTTTTTCATATGTTTCAGTATCAGGATTTCTTGATGGATGATTTGCAGAAAAAGTTAGCCTCTCCTGAGCCTTTAGATAGAAAGGCCTTGCAGGATTTGGTTCATAATACACAGCAGGTTAGCAGTCATTTTCTTCGGTGTGGTTATGATGCATTGGAAGCTTCATGTAGGGCAGCTGTGACAGGGGCCGTCATACATAGACATGCATGGTTGAAAGAACAGGCATTGCCAGATCATGTTAAAGTAAAGCTTCTAGATGCACCTCTGGAAAAACACAAGCTATTTGGTGCTAATGCTCAGGATGTGTTGAAATCAATTGAGGAAAAGGCTAAATCAGTGCAAACAGTCAAAGATTTCCTCCAGGTTCAGCCACCAAGGTTCAGCAGGAATTGGCCTTCTAAGAATTGGTCCTTTCCAGACACTGACAAGTTTCAAAGGGGAAAAAACAGGCGTGCCCGAGGGAGAGGGCAATACAGAGGCTCCTACAGGGGACGCCAATGGCAGCCAACTAATCAGAGAGGTGGCGCAGGGACTTCTACTGCTCCACAGGGACAATCACAATGACTTGACTTTCACATCGCCGACCAAGGCTCAAAGAGAAGCACCCTTAGGTGGAAAATTATCCTTATTTTCAAAAAATTGGCACATTTTAACAAAGGACAAATTGATTCTGGACATAATAGACCAAGGCTACAGGTTCCACTTCCATACTTTACCAACAAGACAAGGCATGCCCAACCTGCCACAAAATCAAAGGGCAGAGGCATTAGTACAAGTTTCAAAGCTGATAAACATCAAAGCAATAGAAAAGGTACCTCCTCAGGAACAAGGCCAGGGATTTTACTTAAGACTGTTCCTTGTTCCAAGAAAAGAAAAGCAATGGAGACCTATACTGGACTTGTCCGCTCTAAACACTTTTCTCATTGTACCAAAATTCAAAATGCTGATGCTCCAGCAACTCCTTCCCATGCTGGGCAAGGGATCTTGGCTGGTTACTCTGGACCTCAAGGAGGCATACCTGCATGTCCCGATCAGACACAGTTGCAGAAGATACCTCAGATTTCTTGCAGGGTCAGAGCATTATCAATTCTCAGCATTGCCTTTTGGCTTATCTACTGCACCCAGAGTATTCACGAAATGCCTGGCATTAGTAATTGCACACTGCAGACTCCAGGGGATACAAATATACCCTTACCTGGACGACTGCCTTATACAAGCGGACAGCAAGCAAGCCTTGACAAAAAACTTGAATTATGTCATTCACTTACTACAGGCTTTGGGATACACAGTCAACTTACAAAAATCAAGACTACTGCCATCCCAGCAAATAATTTTTCTAGGAGCCAAACTGGACACAGAATCACAAATGGCTTACCTCACAGAAGAGAAGCAAGAACAATTACCACATTACTTCAGAAGCCTAGCAAAGTTCACCCAGATGACTGCAAGGAAAATCCTGCAGGCCCTGGGTTTCATGGCATCTTGCATTCTACTGGCTCCACTGGCAAGACTACACATGAGAAAATTACAATGGTACCTAAAAAGTTTATGGTCTCAACACAGCCACAACTTAGAAGCAATTATTCCACTCATCCCATGTCTACAAAGGGAATTTCTGTGGTGGGCCCAAGCAAGCCAGTTAAACAAAGGTATGCCTTTCATCAAACCTCGAACAAGCCAAACCATTACAACAGACGCCTCAGACCATGGATGGGGGGCTCACATGGAGGGCAGATGCATTCAAGGACAATGGACCCCACAGGAAGTGCATCTTCACATCAATCAAAAAGAGATGTTAGCAGTAATTCATGCTATTGAGGTCTTCGGAAAATATCTTCAACAAGGTCATCTGCTAATAAAGACAGACAACACCACTGTTATGTGGTACATAAACAAACAGGGAGGTACTCATTCTTACCCCCTTTGCAGACTAACAATGACTCTTTGGGAAAAGTCCCTGAAACTGAACATACAGCTGCAATCCCAGTTTGTTCCGGGCAGGGACAATGTTCTGGCGGACAGTCTAAGCAGAAACATCCTGGACCCGCACGAATGGATGTTGCATCCAGACATGTTTGCACAAATAACTCGTGCATGGGGGAGGCCGGACATAGATCTCTTTGCTTCCCACCTCAATCATCATCTGAAAAAGTTCTGCTCGAGGACACACCATCCACAAGCCTGGAGAATAGATGCTCTCTCATTCAGCTGGAACTCTCTAACAATATATGCATTCCCACCTCTACCATTAATGACCAAGGTGTTACTGAAGATCAAAGCAGAGCAACCCAAAGGCATCTTAATAGCTCCAGATTGGCCAAGACAGCACTGGTATCCATTACTAAGGAGCATAACTTGCACCAAGCCGTGGCCCCTGCCTCAATGGCCTCTACTCTTGACTCAGCACAATTACAGGACGGTTCACCCCAACCTGCAAACTCTGCAGCTGACAGCTTGGAGGGTTCCTTGATGTCTCCCCATATCTCTCTCTCCAAGGAAGTTCAACAGATATTACTGGAAGCACGCAGACCTTGCACCAGAAAGACTTATTCAGCCAAATGGAAGAGATTCAACATCTGGAATACCAACAAGGGACAGGATGCATCAGTAATGAGCATCCCACAGATACTGGAATACTTGGCAGAAATGCGGCATAATGGACTTTCCTATTCTTCCATAAATATACACGCTTCAGCAATTTCAGCAAAATACAACACTGATCCACCTGTGTTTTCACATCCTCTGCTAAGACAGTTTCTAAGAGGGATAAAAAATATCAAACCTCCCAGAAAACCCACCAGTGCCTGCATGGGACCTCAACTTTGTGTTAGAGAAATTAACTCTTCCTCCTTTTGAACCAGCAGCATCTTCAGAATTGCAATTTCTTTCCTGGAAAACAGTTTTCCTGTTGGCAATTACCTCAGCAAGAAGAGTGTTGGAGATACAGGCCCTCATGGCAGTACCTCCATGTCTCATTTTTCATCAGGACAGGGTTTCTTTAAGAACCAGTCCTTCCTTTATGCCAAAAGTGATATCCAGGGTGTCTCTAAATCAAGCAATCCACCTGCCTACTTTCTTCCCCAATCCTCAAAATAAAGGGGAAAAGCTGCTGCACACTTTGGACATACACAGACAACTACGTTACTGCTTGGACAGAACAAAGGCCAACAGAAAGTCAGACCAACTTTTTGTAGCATACGCTCCTGCAGTGCAAGGAAAGGCAATTTCCAAACAAACAATTTCAAAATGGATTGGACATTGCATCAGATTCTGTTATTCTTTTCATGGAAAGGGTGTGCCAGCCAATATCAGGCCACACTCCACCAGAGCTACAGCCACCTCCACAGCCTTCCTAAGAGGGGTGGCTACAAAGGACATTCTAGAAGCTGCTACATGGAGCTCCATGCTTACATTTTCCAATCACTACAACCTGCCTTTATATTCCAGATCCCGAGCAGGCTTTGCTTCAGCAGTCCTGCAGGACATTTTAGCTACACCATCCTTATCTTAGAGCCTACCACCCCCAGCTTGGCTATGGTATTCAACCCATATGTAAGGACTGCAGTTGCATTCTTGAAGGACATAGTACAGTTTTGTACCTACCATAAATGTAGATGTCTGATAGATATGCAACTGCAGTCAGGTTTTCCCTCCCTCCTACCCCTCTGTGTATTGGGTCCACTTCCCTCCATTTATACTTAGCTGGGGATATCTGTTATGGTGTATCTGTTTATTGCTATTGTGTATGTCTGGACTTTTTTATCCAGTTCTAAATTTAGCCTTCCTTGGAGGGCACCTGGCATCTGGGGCAAGAAAGACTGAGGAAGATGGCGTCGGCTGATGCTTTTATACCCCAGCCACTCTGACGTCGGGGAGGAGGCGACATCAGCCAACGCCGGACCCAGACTTTGGAATCCGGCCGACCGAGGGCTGCCTGAGGCAGGACAACCCTTATGTAAGGACTGCAGTTGCATATCTATCGGACATCTACATTTATGGTAGGTACAAAACTGTACTTTCTCCCTTTTTTGGAAATGGCCAGGGGCAATTACCACAAGCTTCCTCATAGACTGAATCTACTCACAAGAACAGTGATGTTTGATATACCCCAACATCAGTCATCTTCAGTTGACTGCCTGGATGATATTACCTTAATTCCTTTTAAGCACCTGTTTACTGAGGATGTGCAGCAGGTACTAATGGAGGCAAGAAAGCCTGCTACTAGAAAATGATGTATTAGAGGGAAGAAGTTTTCTAGTTGGTGCTAACATAACCAGCTTCCATTCAGTGCTAGTTGTTCTCTGGTTGTACAATACCTGTGTGAGTTATTGCCCTGTGGCCTTTCTTATTCCTGTATCAAGGTTCATTTGTCAGGCATTTCAAGAGGTCTCCCCATTGATCCTTCTATTTCAGTGTAGTCTCATGTCAAAATGTTTTTGAAAGGGGTTTTGCATAAGAGGCCTCCAAGAAAACCGGTGGCTCCTCCTTGGGATCTTAATTTTGTGTTGGAATAGGCAACACTCGTTCCATTTGAACCAAATAATCTGACTGACTTGAGTTTCTTAACATGGAAAGCAGGTTTTAGTGATTTGCTGTAACCCCTGCAAGAAGGGTATCTGAGTTGCAAGCTATTAAGTGAATTAATCCTATCTAATTTTTCCATAGGGACAGGGTTTGTTTGAGAACTGAACCTTTTATGCCTAAAATGGTATCAAAGTTTATTTGAAGCCAAGCTATCTATTTCCCCATTTTCTTTCTTGAACCTAAAAGTGAGGGTGAAATGATACCCCATACCTTGTCTGCCATAGACAACTCCGGTACTATCTTGACATAACTAAATATTTCAGATGTTTGGATCTCTTAATTTCTTGTGAAGGTAGGAAGAAGGGACAACCTGTGTCATAAGCTATTTCCAAATAGTTGCCCGAGTCTATTACCTTTTGTTATAACAAAACTGTTCTAGGCAAGGTCAAGACCCACTCTACCAAGGTGTTGGCTTCTTGTATAGCTTTTTGGTAAGGGTTGAATTCAAGAAGTATTCTAGAAGCTGCTATGCAGTCCTCTGTATATACTTTTACAAAGCACTGTAAGCATGATCCCTTCTCTAGGTCCATATCGCTAGGACCATTCTCCAGAGGTTCCTGGACTCTTCTCTTTCTACCTCCCAGGCTACTGCAGCAGTGACAAATGTGATGGACATAGTATAGCTGTGTAAGTTAACCTTACTATAACCGTAGATGTTCGAATGATCACTATTGTATTAGCTGCTCCCTTCCTCTATTCCCCATGTTTTTTATTGTGTTTTTTTATGCAGGGTATGGACATTTTTGTTGTTCCTAGCATAGTCCTTTCAGGGCTCACCTTCCTCTCTCTGTCTGCAGAAAAGCTCTGAAGGGCTTTATCCTTGAACTTGTCTTTTAGTTAACTCTGCTTGAGCTGATTGACAGTCTGGGTGTGTTGGAGGTGCCCTGAAGCTTTGCAGGCTGGCCGGCTTTTATATCCTTGGCAGGATATAACCCATATAGCTAAGGCTGCTGCAGCAGTGATCATTCAAACAAATACTGTTATGGTAAGTTTAACTTACACAGCTGTACTTTGCCCCCATTCTGGCCCCCATTATGTTCTTTGTGTTTCACTGTTGCAGTCATCACCTATGGGGTTATCCCTGCTGTGGTAGCCCTCAGGCAGCCCGAATACCGAGTCAATGTTTTTCTTCATCGGCTGCTTTCGCTTGTTGACTGACATTATGTCATCAGTGATATAAAGCAAGGCACCCGACACCATTACATCAGTCTTTCTTGCCGTGGAGCCCATAGCAGAAGTAGTTTGCAAGTGTGCCGGTCGCTCGCTACCAGAGCTGGAATTACAGCTGAAAATGTCTAAAGCTAAGTATCCTGTTTGGGGATTCTTTTTTTCTTGCACTAATCGATTTCCGAAAAAGTTAACAATTGACTTGCCTGTGGAAAGCAGATCCCACACAGAGACTTCCATTCATACTGCATCACTTGTTTAGGCCCAGACCACAATGTCCCTAGTTGCCAGTTCTGTGCCCTCTTTAATGAGAGAACCATTCATCATAGAGCTCTTATTGTCGACAGGTATTTTTGTCTACTGTCTTTGCATTCTGAAATGGCGTCAGTCAGCCAGCAATCTGTAGATATTCCAAAACATATGGAGATAAAGATAGAGACAGACCACACAAGGCTAAGACTTTCGAAAAGCTACCGGTAAGCAGGTCATCAGTTCTCCGGAATTCAGTAAGGCGCTTTTGCAGCCCCTGATGCCCGATACAATATCTACGCAGGCCTCTACCGAGACCCTTTCAGAGTCCGGTATGCCGCAGAAATCTTCTTCGTCTTCCGAGCCTTTGGTTGTCTCTGCCTCGGTTTGGTCCGGAGCCGCGATGCAGACACCGGCTTCCGAGGAGGCCTTTCACACTATTGATTCTAGACAAAAAATGACATATTCTCATCTGACTGCTGTTTCTCTCAGCCCAGTGGATACTCATAGGTCTAGAAGCCAGGCCACTCCTAGAAAATCTACTTCGTCACCATCTTAGTCAAGCTCCACCACCCCAAGCCCAAATGCTTAAGATGGAGGATCCTATCTCCCTTATCAGGGGTAGTCAGGCCACAACTTCTAAAAAGAAAAGACACTCTTCTCCTGAAATAATGACAGAGAAGGATTCTGAGGAATCTGATTATTCAGATATTGAAAAGGAACAACCACCTCTTGCTGCTTATGAGGATTCAGATGCAGGGGAATCCATTCCTTCTGCCTCTCCACCAGAAGACTTGGGAAACCCTTCACACACCCCCGGAGGGAACATTTCCACTGGGAATCTCAGGACTTTTCTCAATCTAAGAAAAGACTAAGAGAGTTTCTAGACCTGGCCCAGCACAGACCCCTGGCCATCCCTGCTATCTTAGAAGTGGTGAACGATGTTTTCCATGAATCCAGCTTAGCCCCTGATACCCTCCCACCTGCTCCCAGTAAACTGGACAGGTATTACCGAGTACCGGATTCTCACAAATACCTGTGCAGAAATCCTGCTGCAGACATCACAGGGACCTGAAGTTCTGCAAAGAATCCTATTCCTTCTGACAAGGAATCCAGAGCTCTGGACAGATGGGGTAAAAAAGTATGCACCTCTGCAACCTTAGCTATCAGAGCACTCAACTGCCAGTTCCATATGTTAGAATATCAACAACACACTTTGGAACTATTAAAGCAATAGATTTCTACCTTTCCTGACTGTTCCAATTCGAAAGAGTAAGCAGATTTACTGCACTCTACTTGTCAAGGGGCCAAACACTCTTTGCACTGTGGATATGATGCACTAGAAGCTTCAAGCAGGTCAGCAGTGTCAGGATCTGTCATTAGGAGATGTGCATGGTTGAAGTAACAATCTCTCCGTGATCATGTCAAGTCTAAATTAATTGATGCACTCTTAAATAAGGCCATTTGTTTGGAGTAAAAGCAGAAGAGGTGCTTAAAAAGATGGAAGACAAAGCGAAATCTATGCAAACAGTAAAAGAGTAAAATATTTCTTTCAAGTTCAACCTCCTAGGTTCAGCAGGAATTTCCCCTCTAAGCACTGGTCCTTTCCTGCACCTAACAGACAAAGGCAAGTTAAGCCATGCAGGGACAGACCACCCAGGCCCCTATCCCAGGGACAGCAAATATCCAAACAGTGGACCACTTTCACCCCAAAGGCAGAGAGTTCTAAGCCATTCTTCTATGACAAAAACTCTCAATTTCTCCCTCTCCCCTCCTTTCACTCACCAAAAGTTAGGAGGACGGCTGTCCCTCTGCAAAGAAAATTGGCTTTCTGTAACAAAAGACCAATGGGTCTTAAAGATCATTTTTCAGGGGTTACAAATTCTCTTTCAATTAACTCCCAATTCCAAGATGGGACCCAGACTTACCTCCCCATAAGGGAATTCTGCAGGAAATTCCTGCACTTCAGAGCAGGCTCACAACACTTTCAGTTCTCTGCGCTACACTATGGCTTATCTACTGCTCCCAGGGTATTCACCAAATGCTTATCCCCAGCCATAGCCTTTTGCAGACAGAGAAATATTCAGATTTACCCTTATTTGGACAACTGCCTCATTCAGGCAGAGTGCGAAGAAAAGCTGCTCCAGGACCTCCTCTTTGTCAAAACCCTCCTAACTTCCATAGGGTTCACCGTCAATAAAAAGAAATCAAAGCCAACACCCTCCAGGAGGATCATATTCTTGGGAGCACTGCTGGACACAGCATCCAAAATGGCCTTCCTGTCTCCAAAAAAGCAGAGCTTCCTGCCTCTATTTTACCCAGCTGGCTTCCAGAAGTCACCTCACAGCAAGGAAGTTCCTGCAAGCCTTGGGGTACATGGCATATTGCATCCTTGTAATTCCTCTGGCCAGGCTTTACATGAGAAAACTTCAGTGGTATCTAAAGAACCTTTGGTGTCAGCGCTGTCCGCCTCTAGAGACCTTTTTCCCTCTGATCCCCAGCATAAGGGCCACATTTCTCTGGTGGGTGGTGACCTATGCCAAGAACAATAGTCTTCCCTTCATCCTCCGCCCTACCGGGCAGACCATCACCACTGTTGCCTTAGACGTTGCTTGGGGCGCTCACCTAGCAGGCAGGTGCACCCAAGGCCTTTGGGATGCCCAGCACCTTCCCTTACACATCAACCAGAAGGAAATGATGACGGTACAAAAGGCTCTGATAACCTTCAAACCCCATCTCAGGTCAAGGGTTATCCTTATCAAAACAGACAACACCATTGTAATGTGGTACATCAACAAACATGGAGAGACCCAATCTTACCCTCTGTGCAGGCTAGCCATGATCCTCTGGCTAACCGCCTCCTCCATGGGATTACACCGAATAGCCCAATACCTACCAGGGGTCAACAACTCCCTGGCAGACCACTTAAGCATAAACTTACTGGACCACCAAGAATGGCAGCTCTACAGGAAAATCTTTTTGCAAGTCATTCAGGAGTGGGGAACTCCGGAGGTGGATCTCTTTGCTTAGCACCTCAACCACCAGTTACAAAAACTCTCTACCAAGGAGTATCACCACCTAGCATGGAAGGTAGATGCCTTGACCTTCCCTGGAACTCCCTCTTTGTGTATGCATTCTCTCCTCTGCCTCTTACTCCCAAGGTACTGGTCAAGATAAGGGAGGAGAGACCAAAGGCCATCCTCATTGATCCAGATTGGCCCAGGCAGCATTGGTACCCCTTACTGCGCAGCCTGACATCACAGTCTCCCAGGCAGCTTCCCCTGATCTCAGACCTTTTGACTCAGGTGGTGGGGGGGTGCTGCACTCAGACTTGCAGACTCTCAAACTGTCGGGATGGCTTATACTCTAAAAGCAAACAAGTCCTAGACATTATCATAGAGGCCAGAAGGCCCAGCACCAGAAAATTTTATGCAGGGAAATGGAAAAGATTCTGCTCCTGGAGCCAGTCCAGAGGGGGATAGTTCCTCACAACCTTCCATCCCTCATCCTGGAGTATCTAGCGGAGTTACTCTCCTTCTCATCTGTTAAAGTCCATGCCTCAGCCATTTCAAGTCATTTCGATACAGACCCGTCCCTGTTCTCACATCCTTTGATTAAACAATTCCTCAGAGGGGCTTCTAATGTCAGACCTCCCAGAAGGCCACCCATGCATTCCTGGGACCTGAGTTATGTTATGGAAAAACTAACCTTACCACCCTTCAAACCTGCTGCTTCAGCAGAACTGAAATACCTCTCCTAGAAGACTGCTTTCACCTCAGCCAGAAGGGTTTCAGAACTTCAGGTACTGATGGCCATTGAGCCCCTTCATCATTTTCCATGCAGACAGGGTCTCCCTGAGGATTAACTCCTCCTTTATGCCCAAGGTAGTATCTAATGTGACTGTCAGCCAGGCCATGCATCTACCCACTTTCTTCCTTAACCCTCAAAATGACATGCACAGACAGCTCAGATACTACCTGGACCATACTAAAACCTTCAGGAAAACAGACCAACTTCTTATCAGCTTTGCCCCGGGGCAGAGGGGAAGCCCATTTCCAAGTGAACCATTTCCAAATGGATATCACACTGCATCCATTTCTGCTACAGATGGAAAACCACCCCATAAGTCAATTCGTACCCATTCCACTAGGGCAGCCTCCACTTCCACAGCATTCCTCAGAGGAGTTCCCACCAGGGACATCTTGGAAGCTGCCAGCTGGACTTCTGTCCGTACCTTTACAAAGCATTACCACCTACCTCTTTTCTCTAAGGCTAGTGCAGGGTTTGCCTCTGCAGTTCTGTAGGGTATGCTGATGTAGGTCTCTTAATAATCCTACCACCCCTCTCCTCGGCTTTGGGAATCCTCCCACGAGTGATGACTGCAACAGTGAAACACAAAGAACAAAGTACAGTTGTGTACACTTACAGTAAATGTAGATGTTTTAGTGTATTCAGTGTTGCAGTCTTGGATTCCCTTCCTCCTTCCCCCTTATATCCTCTTTCCTTAGGGAGACAAATTTATTATGGTGGCTTTTAGCCACCAGGACACAGCCTACCTTGACCTAGCAAAAGCGTTCGACACAATACCCCACTCGGGCATCATAGAAAAGCTCACCAGCTTAGATGTAAACCCATATGTCACAAGATGGGTTGCAAACTGGCTCAATGACAGAACACACAGGGTTAGAGTTGCTGGTGCCATGTCAGACTCTAAGCCGGTCACGAGCGGTGTCCCACAGGGCTCAGTCCTGGGCCCCCTCTTGTTCGGCATTTATTTTTCTGAAGTGCAGGCAAACATAGGGGGATTGTGGCTGACAAAATTTGCAGATGACTGCAAACTGGGCACCATAATTGACACTCCATCAGACACTGACATCCTCCAGAGAGGTCTCATAGAAATGGATAACTGGTGCCAGAGCCATGGCCTTAAGCTAAATGCCAAAAAGTGTATAGTCATACCCTTTGGGAAAAACAAGGTAACCCCTAATTACCACATAGGTGGTAATCCGTTAAACACGGAAGAAGTTATCAGGGACCTGGGGACCCAAGTTGACAGTAACCTCTCTTTTGACACTCACATTGCCAAAGTGGTTAGGAGAACCTTCTACATTGCCCACCTGATCATGAAGGGATTCACATCCAGATCAGGAGAGGTCATTGTACCCCTGTACTCTTCACTTATCAGACCAATGATTGAGTACAACGCCCCATTCGGAATGTACCTTACCCGACACCTGCAGCAGTTGGAAAGACCCCAAAAGTTCCTCACCAAAAGGATAAAGGGGCTCAAACATATGTCATACGATGCCTGACTGAAGAAACTCCAGCTCTATTCAGTCGCATGCCATCTGCTCAGAGGTGATCTGTGCCTGACATACAAGGCCATGTCCAACCCGGAATTAATGGACATGCTCCACCTCAAGAAATCCAAATCCACCAGAGCCACGAGAGCAAGAGACTTAAACCTCAACACGGATATAAATAGGACGTGCTGGAGGAACAGATTCATCACCCAGAGACTCCCTACACTATGGAACAGAATCCCAGTCCATGTGAGGCAGAGCCCCTCACTGACTCTGTTCAAGAGAAATCTTGACGAGTGGATGGGAGATCGTAGGTTTACCCCGGGAATCATCTCTGTGTCACTGCTGGACAGAGGCACAGCAAACTAATGGGTATAGTATTCTCATCCTAAGGGGTGGTGAAAGCCACACACACTCTGGCTAGGCTTATAAATGCCCTAGGGCAGATAGCCTAGTATGAACCTATGAACCACTTTACCCATATTTCCTGGGTTAGGGTTAGGGCAAGAAAAACTGATGTAATGGTGTTGGCTGCCTTGCTTTATAGCACTGATGACCTGATGCTGGTCAACAAGCAACAGCAGCCAGTGCAGAAAAACACTGACTGTGGTATTTGGGCCGGCTGAGGGCTACCACAGCAGGGATAACACCACAGGTGATAACTGCAACAGTGAATACACTCGAACATCTATATTTATAAGTGTACACAACTGTACTTTCATTATGGACAGAGGCCATCAATAAGGAAAGTATTATCCTAACACCGCCCCACACACACAAATCCTTAGTTACCTCCCTCCTAACATGCACCCCCACATAGACAGCCATGGTACTGTACACGGGACCCACAAGGTTTGGGGTGTAGGCTTGAAAGGGCCCTAGTGGTTGCTAATCTAGTAATAACCTGTGAACCTATGACAAGTATTTACTCCATATGTAAGACTCAACTCTGGTCACATGATTCACACTCCAGTTGTATTTGTACTCTTAAAGATGCATCACTACCCTAGTATGTTGTTTCCTATTTGAATTGTGGCATGGAAATTTAAGGCCAAAGGTCAGGTTGAGGTTCTAACTTTTTAGCAAATGATTTGTCAAGAAAATTACAGTATGCTTGGTCTACTGCACTGTTGTGGCAAACTATTAAATTTTTTTCATGTTCCCAGGCTCCCTGCAGTATCAGTGTATTTCATGAAAAATGAAAAGGTGGGCTCAAATGGCAGGATAAAGTTTATGCCAACTACATTAAACATAGATATAAAAGCAGAAAAATGTTTGTGTTGCTTTTATATCTGTGTGTATTGTAATGAGCATGTACTTAAATATTATTATATACTTTATATAAGCAATAACCTGAATCGTATATTTATTATTATTGGACAATATTCATGTGTAACATCTGATCTGATGTCAGACTTCATTTATCCTTGACCTATGAGAATCTGTTCTGACCCTTGGAACCAGCTTGACTCTTGTAATAGATCACGAGAAACAAAAACTCTCAAGCCAAGTCCCTACCCAGAATGCCCCTCTCTAGATTACCTCAGATCTCATTTGCCACTCTTCCTCATTGGACGTGTTATCCAAGACTCTGAGTTAAGTAAAATTTTAATTGTTTTTACTTCAAATTTCCTTCAACCATTCTTTTTTTTTTTTAACCTACCCAGTTAATGCTCTTTTACACTTCAGTGTTCTTGCCTACCATTGTTGGTAGTTTCTCCATACCTTTATAAAGTGATTTTTCTGGGGGGGGGTTCTGTGAGTGTGTCTGTCCTTCCAACTTTCGTACCCTTTGGTACCTTTCCTACCATCATTTGTAGATCTATTCTTTCTCCTTTCTACCTCCTGGTAGTTTTAGCCTACCATTGTTGGTAGCCCCTCCTTTCTCTTTCTTTCTTACTGTGTGCGAGTTTCCGTGGCTTGACTTGATATCTAGTCAAGATGGCAGACAAAGGTAAAGGCACTACAGGATTTAAGCAGTGACATGATTGTGGCAGGAAAATGCCTAGTTCTGATGGGCATATGGCTTGTGTCTACTGTTTGGGCCCTGTGCACTTGCAAGAAGTTTGTGCTATTTGTTGAGCTTTTAGTCACCTGGCTCTCGTAGAGAAAAAGAATAAACTTGTACTTAAAGGTCTAATTAGAACTTCCTTTGAGGTTTTGTCCAGTCAGCTAAGAAAATCAAAGTCTGACATTTCTTCGCCATCTTCCTCCTCTTCCTCTTCCTCTAAAGTGGATCATGGAAAGAGGAGGAGTCTCTTGGTGCCAGCTTCCCCTTTGGCTCTGGCATTGAAGAGACCTAAATCTTTTGCTCCCTTGCACTCAGCGGAACTGAAGCTAACCACTACAAAGGCTATGGTACTGACTTTGGCAGTTTCGACTGTGAGTGCATCAATGGCTTACGTGCTGGCGGTTACGGAACCGACCATCCAGGTGCCAGCCCCTCCCTCGGTACCGGCCCTTTCTTCAGTGCAGTCGGTATCCTCAGAACCAGATCTACCTTTTGTACCCAGGACTAGGTTCTCCCCATCAGTGGATCCCTTTGTGGAACATCTCTGAAGCCCTTTCATAGAGACCTGAATGCCCTTCAGCCTTTTCCATTCTTTCCTAAAGGAATCTGATGGAAGTCAATGTTGTGAAGTATTCCAGAGGTGGAATCTTCTCTCCTAGGACTCCATGGGTTATTCCGCATCTGACCTCCCCTGAGGCCTTAGAGATCACAACTTTGATCCCCCCCAGTTCTGGCTGTCTTGGCACTGATGGCTCCTATGCTTTCAGCTCCAGTATTGACCCTTTTTTCTTTGGCTTTTTTGGATCTGGAGGACTCCTGGGGTTGTAGGTCCACGTCCAGGCCCGAGGGGCATAGTTTGGCTCTTATTTTTCCAGAGCCATCCCTGCAACTTGGAACCTCTGCTCCTGCAAGCTCTTCCCTGGCTTCAGCTTCAGTGGTGGTCTCATCAGGGCAGTCCCAGGGTTGTCTTTCCCAGTTTTGGGCTCCCATCCCTCTTCGGGGGGGGGGGGCTTGCCTTCCAGGTCATGGAGAAGGCCTTGGTTAGCCCGTTCCTTCCCTTTTGGAGCATTTCCCTATGACTCCTTTTTTGCCCAGAGCTTCCTCTAACCTCAATGCCCAGACAGTGAGCACCAAAGTTCCAGGATATCCCTGCACAGGGGATTATCTCTTTCGAGTCCTCCACAGTTTCCTACTGAGGAAGTGCCTTGGAAGAGTACTTCTAAGAGGAAATACCTAGATTCCCCAGAGGAATCTGTCACAGAGGAAACAGACTTCGATGAATGGGAGGACTCCCCCCGGTCAACCCCAGATGTCGTCTCCTTTGGAGACCTTCTTGAGGTTATTAAAGCAGAGAGACCCTTCCTCAGAGGAGTCGGTGTACCTGCAAGCTTTAGGTGCTTGCCCATCTACCTCTTGGGTGAAACCGCCCACTGATTATCTCATTCAGTTGATTGCACAGCAGGCATGGAAGGCCCCTGATTCTGTAGAGCCAATCCCCAGGAGACCAGACAAGACTCTCACTGTACTAGAGGACCATCAGTTTTGGGCCAGGGGATTTGCATTAGATGGCATGGTGGTTGCAGCAGCCACAAAGAAGGAACTTGCAGAAGAAAGTTCCTCTGTTCATCCTCCTGACTGAGAGTCCAGGGTGATGGCAGTTTTGGGAAGTGAATGTATGCTTCTTTGACCTTCACCTTATGGTGATTGAACTTCATGGGACACTTTACTAGTCTCCAGAGGAATTTGATTAAGGAGCTGTCAGATAACTGTACCTTCGTTGAAGGTTGTGTGTCAGGGCTGGCAACTCGGCATGTAAAAATCTACTGCCAATCATTAGCGGACTGGAGTTCCGCTGTTGCGACCCCTAACCGGGAAAAAGCCGAAAGATGCAGCAGCTGTCAGATAACTCTTGCAGGAGCTGTGTCTGAGGAGGTACGGGATAAAGTGGCCTCCCAACTTGCCATCCTGGAGTCTATTTCTAACTTGTCCATGAGGTTCATTGCGCATGCAGCCGAAGGGATGACTAGGGCAGTGGTTTCTGGTGTTGACATAAGGAGACATGCCTGGATGCACTTGTGTGAATTTGTGAAGCCATTTAAGTCTTTGTTCATCTTTGCTCCATTTGACAGATCATCCTTGTTTGGCCCCAAAGTCAGAGAGACCTTGGCCAAGTGTGACAAAAATGGAAAGACCCTGTCTGCAGTGGGCATACATTTTTTTGCTCCATAGAGGTCCTTCTCCAGAAACCAAGGAGTGGAAAATGTGATTCAACAAGTCCCAAAGGCCTTTTCAGGACACACGTGGCAGTGGCTCCCCTTGGGACAAAGGGGGGAGCTCCAATGGAAGACACCAACCTTGCATCAGAAATGGTCTACAAAATCAGGGTTTCAATGATTCTTCCTTGGGAAACTATACCAGCACTCCTAAAGGGAGGCCTGGTTGTTTGCTTCAGGAGGCAGTCAGGGGAAGATTATCCTTGCACCCACTAGCCTGGCAGCAAATAACCTCAGATACTTGGGTGATAAGGATCATTACCAGAGGATACCTCATTTCCTTCATTCCCACCCCAAGAACAGGCAGAAGAATCCCTGATGTTCTACCCAGTTAGAGGGATCAGGCAGCTCTAGAAATTCAAAAGCTGCTAGAAAAAAGTCATCCAAGAAGTCGCACCAGACCAGATAGGATCTGGATTCTACTGAAGGTTCTTTTTGGTGCCAAAAAAGACAGGGGACTGGAGACAAATGTTGGGTCTCAGCCTTTTGAACTCTTTTGTTCAGTAGGCAAAATTCTGGATGTTCACAGTTCAGTCTCTTCAGCCCTTCTTAGGGAAAGATGATTAGATGTACTGTATAGACCTCCAGGATGTGTATTACCACATAAAAATGGACAACCGCTCCAGAAGCTTCTTCCGTTTTTGCCTAGGAGCCAGTCATCATTAGTTCAGAGCTCTGCCATTCAGCTGCTAGGGTATTCACAGAGTATATGGAAGTAGTAGCAGCTCACTTGAGATTGCACGGATTCAAAATGTTTCCATATTTAGACGACTGACTCATCACCACTCCCACCAGGCATCTACTGGAGCAGGCAAGAGATTGCATTCTACACACTTGCACTCATCTAGGTATTACAGTGAATCTCTTGAAATCCCAACTAAGTCCAGCTCAAGAATCAGAGTTTATAGGGGCTCGCCTGAATACCACCCCTTGCATAACTTCCCTTCCTCCTCACAGACTGCAGAAGATAAGGTCCCAGGTGGAAGTTATTCTCTCCAGCAACATGGTACCTGCTCGATTAGTTCTACAAGCTCTAAGATCCATGGCAGTGGCAATCACACTGGTCCTGCTAGCCAGATTTCCCATGAGACAACTTTAGTGGCTTATAGCCTCAGAGTGGTCCATTCTCAGTCATTCCCTGATGCATCTCATTCGGTGCACCAGTCATTGCAAGAAAGACTTATTCTGGTGGATGGAATCAGAGGAAATTCTCTTAGGCCGACCCCTCCTTCATCCTCAGCCCAAGGGCATAGTGACAATGGATGCCTCCTGGATGGGGTGGGGGGGGCTTATCTGGGCAGAACATTCCAAGGCACTTGGTCCCTGATAGAAGCTGGTTTGCTTATCAGTGTTCTGGAGTTGAGGGCAGTGCCTATTAACATTGCAAGCCTTCCAAGCTGCCGTCCCTCTGGAAACAATTGTGATTCAGTCAGGTAATATGTCAGTAGTCTGGTACATCAACAAACAGGACAGAACCAAGTCTTTATCCCCTGTGTTGAGATGCTCTCAGAGTATGGCAATGGGAAATCTCTTCCAACCATTTTCTGACAGCAACGCATATCCCAGGGAGCTTGAATGTGATGGAGGACAAGCTGAACAGATGCATCCTCCTGCTGGTCTGTCAATCCCAGAGTGGAGAAGGAGATTTTCTATCACTGGGGCCTGCTTTGCTGTGACCTGTTTGTATCACCTCTGAATAACAAGTGCAGCAGCTACTTTGCTCTAATCTCCCTGCAGGGGGAGTTCTTGAGCGATGCTGTCCTTCAGAACTGACCCCCGGGGCTGCTCTATGCCTTTCCTCCCATTCCACTAATACCTCCTTTTCTTGAAGAAAGTCATCTGGTTGAAGAGCTGGGTGATCCTCTTTGCTCCATTCTGGCCTCAACAAGTATGGTTCCCCTTTCTTTGGCCTCACCTGATTCACCACCTATGGACTCTTGACCTGGATCCAGATCTCCTGTCACATCCACAGTGACTAGTTCACCCCAATCTCGGAAAGCTCAAGCTTACTGCTTGGTTCCTCCAATTCCATTGATTGACAGGTGAGATAACCTGTCCTCCCCAGTCCTTAAAAATTTTGTTAGCTTCCCATCCTCTTACTTCACAGTCAGTGGAAAAGATTCTTGTTTTGGGCATGTGATAATGGTATTGACCCCTTCTCTGCACCAATTGAAAAGGTGTTGGAATTTTTAGCTATGCTTTTAGAGCGGGGAGCATCTTCTTCTGCTATCAAAGTCCACCTAGCTGCTATTTCCAACTTCCATGACAGTTTTGAAAAGGAGACATTAATTTCTCAAAGGTTGTGCAAAGTGTTTATGAAAGGAGCCTTGAGGTTTAAACCACCTTATAAAGATTGTCTTGTTCTTTGTGATCTTAATATTGATGTACAGTCATTGGTTCATTCCTCTTTCAAGCTGGCAGCTACTTGTGACTTGAAGTTCCTTTCATGGGAAAACATTTTTCTGTTAGCCATTACATCTCCCAGTAGAATTTCAGAGATTCAAGCGTTATCTTCAAATCCTCCATATTTGGCTTTTCATAAAGACAGGGTTTCACTAAGAACCAGCCCATCTTTTCTTCGTGAGGTGGTATCTGAAGCTAACATTAATCAATCTGTTAAATTACCAGACTTCTTTCCTAATTTCTGTAATAACAAGGGATGTTTGTACTTGCTAGATGTTCACAACCAGTTGCATTTTTATCTCAGCAGAACAAAAGACTTTAGAAAGTCAGACCAGTTATTCATCTTCTTTTTGGGTCCCTCCATGGGTAAACCAGTTTTACAGGTTGCATTATCTAAATGGTTAAGGGAATGCATAACTTTCATCTACAATAAGAGAACCATTCAATTACCTGCACCAGTGAAGGCACATTCTACTAGGGCAATAGCCACGTCTGCTGTCTTTTACTCAAAGGTTTCCATGAATGAAATATGTGCAGCACCAACCTGGGCTACTCCACATAACTTTATCACTCGTTACAAATTGGATCTGGTCTCCTGGGGAAGAGCGTCATTTGGTAGTGTAGTGCTTAGGAATATCTTTTCATAAGATCTCCCAAGATATAAAGTAGCTGGGGACTCTGTCCTATAGGTCAGAGATAAATGAAGATTGACAACATCAGATAAAGAAGTTATGTACTCCCCATAACGTTCCGTCTGTGTTATCGATCTTCATTTATCCTTGACACCCAACCCATCTTCAGGCTTCTTGGAGGAACTAACTCCAGTCCTGGTCATCTGTTATTTCATTTATGACTTGGGCAAAGCCTCTACAATTGCAATAGGCCTCTCTTTGTCTTCTTTTATAACTGCAAACTTGATCTGAGGCAATCTAGAGAGGGGTATTTTGGGTAGCAACTTGGCTCGGGAGGTTTTGGTTCTCGCAATCTGTTATAAGAATCGAGCCAGTTCTGAGGGTCGGAATGGAGTCCCATAGGTCAAGGATAAATGAAGATCGACAGCACAGATGGGACACTATGGTGCGTATATAACTTTTTTCTTGTTGCTTTGGTGAGTACATACTTTATGTAAAATGGCACCTATGACACTGTAGTTGCAAAACTAGAAGATATGTTCCCTCAGAGATAGCTAATTTATATGGAGTCTGAGATGATCTTCACATTAAAAAGTTGGATTTTTGATATTCTGGTAAAGTAATTTTTTTTTTAGAAGGATTGGGGTGACAGAAATAAAAACAAATGGCTCGTATATTACTGTATATACTGCTGGAATCTGAAGTGGAAGTACAGAAGTACAGGCTGTTTTGGAAGTCATCTTAAAAAATAATCATGGCCTTAGTGTGCTGCTTTATAGTTTATTTATACATGCAGACATGCACACAAATGGGTGTATATTATATCAGTGAAAAGTAAATACATGGAATACCTCTTCATCTACCCATTTTCAGTGAAAGTGTAACTCCGCGAAAGGTCGTTGCATCAAATTTTTTCCCACAGTAAGTAACCAGTGGTCGACGCAACAGTAGCTTAAAAACAGAAAAATTTAAAATCCTCCCTGGTGGGGAGCTGCATCACCACACCTCACCTTTGAATCAGATTCCAGAGCCGTGGACAAGGGTAAAGACAGTCCACACAGCCTCTCTGGACTTCGCTAAGGCCTTTGATACCATCCCCACACTCTGGAATCATAGATAAACTTACTAAGCTGGGCATTAATCCCTACATCACTCGATGGGTTGCCAACTGGCTTACTTGACAGAACCCACACTGTAAAAGTAGCTGACTCCAAATCCATCTCCAGACAAGTGGAGTACCTCAGGGTTCAGTCCTGGGACCTCTCTTGTTTGGCATCTACTTCTCTGAAGTACAGGCCAACACTAAAGGACTGGCTGACAAAGTTCGCAGATGACTGCAAACTGGGAGCCATTATTGAATCCCCAAATGATGTGGATACTCTACAAAAGGGCCTTACAGAAACAGATGCTTGGTGCCAGAGCCATGGGCTCAAGCGCAATGCCAAGAAATGTTTAGTTATCCCCTTTGGGAAAAAACATGTACCTGTGAATTACCACATAGGTGGCAGTACACTAAACGAAAGTGTGATAAGAGACTTATGGACACAGGTGGACAGTTGTCTCACCTTCAATAACCACAGCGCCACAACAGTCAGGAAATCGTTCTATGTAGCACACCTCATCACTAAGGGCTTTTCATCCAGAAAAAAGGAGGTCATTGTCCCACTGTACTCATCCTCATTAGACTCATTATAGAGTGCAACGCCTCCTTTGGTATGTACCTCTCAAGACATCTGCAGCAACTGAAAAGGCTGCAGGAATACCTCACTAAAAGAATCACAGGTCTAAAGCAGATGCCCTATGCTGTCCACTTTAAAAAAACTCCAACTATACTCTGTCACATGTCGTCTACTCCGAGGCGATCTCTGCTTAACATACAAGGCCATGTCAAACCCAGAGCTGTTGGACATGCCACACTTAAAGAAATCCCAATCCCTCAGAGCCACACGCTCCAGGGATCTAAACCTTGTCATCACAATAAACAAAACATGCTGGAGGGATAGGTTCCTGACACAGAGACTCCCGAGACTCTAGAATAGACTGCCCGTGCATGTCAAGCAGAGCGCCTCTTTGGGCCCTCTTCAAAAAGAACCTTGATGATTGGATGGGAGAAAGGAAATAGCCAGGGGAGTGTTATGGCTAGGCTTGTATAGACCCTAAGGCCGATAGCCTAGTACCAACCTATGAACCCCCCAACTAAATATACCAGCTCAGAGATTGCACTACAGTGGGGAAAAGGGCAGATTACATTTCGCTGATATAATATGGACCCCATACAAACACATATATTGTTGACTAAGTTAGTCCCACTAGGACAGTGACTTCTTTTCAGGGTTGATCCAAGGTTGTTTTCATACTTAATATGGAAAGTTTGGCCAAAATCTGCACACTCTTACTTTTTATAAGTGAAATGATAATTATTTAGTGATTTTAGTTTGTTAGAAGTGAATTTGTTTTTCCTTCTTTCAAAGAGCTGGATTCTTTAATCTTGTTAGATGTTTCACATTATCAAAAGCTGTAGTTAGCAAATGGTTTATCAAGAAAATTACAACATGCATTGTTTACTGCACTGTTACGACAGACTGCAGTTGAAGCAGACTATTACATTTCTACATGCTGCCCTGGTACTCTCTTGTGGACATGTCCTCCCCTCCATCTTTTCAATTAGAATGAATAGCGAAGACGTCGGCTGCTAAAGCCAATGTCAAAGACAGCAGAAATTAATATGGCCAGTTACTTGCCTCCATATATATATATATATATATATATATATATATATATATATATATATATATATATATATTTTTTTTTTGTTCTGACATTTACTGTCTGTTTTTGTTAGTGAGTTTGTGATTATAGTGTTGTGGAACAGTAGTGCAAGGACAAGGTTTTTATCCTTACTAATTTTCGCTGTATATTTCTCAAAAAGATACTCAGTAAAAATGTCCATTTTTTTAGCTTATAGTTGTATGTAAACATCACTGTTGGTGAAAGGGAATTTGTACTCATTCACCATTTGTTTCAGATCCTGTAATTCTACATTTTAAAGGAAAGGTTATATTAGTGTGATAGCAACGTTAAGAATCTGCTGGCTGAAATACTAAACATAGGACAGTGGAACAAAAAAAGTGAACACTACAGATATGATTATTCCATCTCTAATTGTTTTAAGTAATACAGTAAGCAAGCAACCAGGGATGACTTTTCATAAAATGGAGTCCAAAGCAAAGGAATCTATGGGGGCCCTCCCTTCTGCTCCCTCTAGTACCCCACATAGTTTCCCTATGACCTAGTCCTACATAATCCAGACAGATTATTTTTTCTTGTTGCTTTTGCTTGGTGTTACCCTTGCCTTAGTCTTTGTATTTTCCTTTATCCTTTTGTTGGAACTACCTGGAAGCTATGGAGTTCTAGACAATCTGTGGTGCATTTTAGAGTTTTTTCCTGCCTTTTGTTCATACCCATTGCCTGAATAAAAATCATAAGAAAGAAGAGAAAATCAGTGTTATATTTCTGTTTCAGGGAAAAATAAGTTGTGTCCAAGGCAACATTTTCAAAAGCTGACAAACAAAACAGTTCCCTATAAACTGAGAAGATAAACACGTGTAAAGATACGTAAATCTTTTCTGAGAATAGTGCAAGATGCATAATGCCACAATTCCTTGGATGACATCGCATCAGCACTTTAGGGGTGTGGCACATACCCATATGGGAAGGGAATTGTAGGGCCTTGCAGTGATGTGAGTAGATGATCATGTTTCACTGTTGCAGTCATCACCCGTTGGTTATCCCTGCTGTGGAATCCCTTGCCTGGCCCGAATACCAGAGTTAATGTTTTTGTGCGCCAGCTGCTATCAGGTCATCAGTGCTATAAAGCAAGGCAGCGAACGTCATTACATCAGTATTTCTTGCTGTGGAGCCCGTAGCAGAAGCAGTTTGCACGAGTGCCAGTCGGTCGCTACCAGAAGTTGAATTTCAGCAGAAAATGTCTAAAGTTAAGTACTCTGTTGGGGACTCTTTCTTTTCTTGCTCTAACCAGTGTCCACAAATATTAACAGTTATCTTGCCTGTGGAAAGCAGATCCCACACCGAGACTTTCATTCTTACTGCCTCACTTGTTTAGGTCCAGACCACAACATCCCTCGTTGCCGGTTCTGTGCTCCTTTTAATGCGAGAACCATTCGCCGTAGAGCTCTTTTTGTAGACAATTATTTTCATGTTCCATCTTTGAACTCCAATATAGTGTCCATCAGACAACAATCTTTTGACATTCTGAAAAAACGTAGATATAAAGATAGAGACAGGCCACACAAGGCTAAGCCTTCCGACGATGCTACCGCTAAGCAAGTCATCTGTTCTCAGGAATTCAGTGAGGCACTTTTGCAGCTCCTGATGCCCAACTTGCTTTCTACGAAGGCCTGTGCCAAGACCATTTTGGAGTCCAGTATGCCGCAGAATTCCACTTCGTCTTCCGAGCCTCTGGCTGTCCCTGCCTCATTTGGGTTTGGAGCTGCGACTCAGGCACCAGCTTCCAAGGAGGCCTTTTGCACTACCGATTCTAGACAAAAAACAATGTCTTCGCTTTCAACTACCACTTTTTAGAGACCGACTGATTCTGTCAGGCCTAGAAGCCAGGCCACTCCTAGGAAATCTGCTTCTAGCCACCATCTTGCTACTGCTCCTCCACACCAAGCTCAAATGCTTAAAATGGCGGAGGATCTCATCTCCCTTATCCGAGCTACTCAGGCCCCCACTCCAAAATGGAAAAGGCATCCTTCTTAAGAAATTATGACAGACCAAGCATCTGAGGAATCTTATTATTCTGCTTTTGAAGAGGAACAGCATCACTTAGCTGTTTATCAGGATTCAGATGCAGAGGAATCCATTCCTTCTGCCTCCCCTCCAGAGGACCTCTCCTTTGGGGAAACCCTTCACTCCCTCAAGGAACATTTTCAATGGGAATCTCAAGACTTCCCACAGTCAAAGAAATGACTTGGAAGAGTTTCTGGACCTGCCCCAGCACAGACCCCTGGCCATCCCACCTATTTTGGAAGTGGTGGATGATGATTTTCATGAATCCAGCTTAGCCCTTGATGCCCTGCCTCCTGCTCCAACTCAGCCTGTCAGGTACTACGGAGTACCAGATTCTCACAAATACCTGTACAGTAATCCTGCTGCAGACCCTGAGGTCATTACACAGGGACCCAAAGGAGCTAAGACTAGTTCCGCCAAGGATCCTCTTCTTCAGAGCCCTGGACAGATGGAGTAAGAAAGTGTACACTGCTGCAACCTTAGCTGTCAGAGCACTCAGTTGTCAGTTCCATAGTATAAAATATCAACAACATGCTTTGGAACAATTAAAACAGAAGATTGCTACATCTCCTGACAGTGCCAACTCAAACGAGCTGGCAGAATTACTTCACTCTGCTTGTCAGTTGGCCAGACACTCATTACAATGTTGATATGATGCCCTAGAAGCCTCTAGCAGGGCAGCAGTGATAGGATCTGTTATTAGAAGACATGCATGGCTGAAGGAACAACCTCCCTCTGATCATGTCAAATCTAAACTTATTGATGCACCCCTAGATAAGGAATGCCTGTTTGGGGGAAAAAGCAGAAGAGGTGCTTAAAAAGATGGAAGACGAAGCAAAATCTATGCAAACAGTAAAAGATTTATTTTGAGTTTAACCTCACAAATTCAGCAGGAACTTTCCGTCTGAGCACTGGGCCTTCCCTGCACCTAGCAAACAGGGCCAAGGTAAGCCCTGCAGGGACAGGCCATCCAGGCCCCTATCCCAGGGCCAGCAAAGAAGTAAACAATGAACCACTTCCATCTCTAAGGCAGGGAGTTCTAAGCCAAGCTTCTATGGCAAGTGCTCACAATGACTCTTCCCTCCCCCCTCCTTTCACTCATCAAAAAGTAGGAGGAAGGCTCACCCTCTTCAAGGACAACTGGGTCTCTACAACCAGGGACCAATGGGTCTTAAAAATCATTTCTCAATGATGCAGATTCTCCTTCAGCGAGCTCCCTATTCCAAGAGTGTACCCAGACCTCCCCCCCCCAAACCAGTGGGCAGAGGCTTTGAAACATGACCAAACTCTAATATTCCAGGGAGCAGTAGAACCTGGACCTCCAGATCAAACATGAAAGGTTTTTACTCCAAACTATTCCTTGTCCCCAGAAAAGAAGGCACTTGGCTCCCCATCCTGGATCTATCCAAACTGAACACTTCCTTGGTGGTCCCCAGATTCAAAACACTAACCTTGCAGCAGCTCCTGTCAATGCTCAAACACAGTCTGGCTTGTGACACTAGACCTAAAAGATGCCTACCTCCACATCCCCATCAGGGAGTCATGCAGAAAATTCCTGCACTTCAGAGCAGGCTATCAACACTTTCAGTTCTCTGCAGTGCCCTTTGGCTTATCTGCTGCTCCCAGAATATACACCAAAATGCTTGGCCCTGGCTGTAGCATTATGCAGACAGAGAAATATACAGATTTACCCTTAACTGGATGACTGCCTCATTCCAGCAGAGTGCAAAGAAAAATTGCTCCAGGACCTTCTCTTTGTCAAATCACTCCTAACTTCCCTAGGGTTCACCATCAACGAGAAAAAATCAAAGCAAAACCCCACCAGAAAAATTGTTTTCCTGGAAGCTGTGCTAGACACAGCAACACAAATGGCCTTCCTATCCCCAGAAAAGCAGAGCTTCCTGCCTCTCTACTTCACCCAGATGGCTTCCAGAAGACACCTCACTGTGAGGAAGTTCCTGCAAGCCCTGGGCTACATGCCATCTTGCATTCTTCTCATCCCTCTTGCCAGGCTTCACATGAGAAAACTTCAGTGATACTTAAAGAACCTTTGGTTCATAGGTTCATACTAGGCTATCTGCCCTAGGGCATTTACAAGCCTAGCCAGAGTGTGTTTGGCTTTCGCCACCCATTTTAAATGAATTTTGCTATGCCCTTTTTTGAGGTTAGTATACTGTGCCTCTGTCTAACAGTGACACAGAAGTGATACCCAGAGTAAATCTACGATCTCCCATCCACTCATTAAGATTCCTCTTGAAGAGAGTCAATGAGGGACTCTGCCTAACCTGGACTGGGATTTTATTCCAGAGTGAAAGGAGCCTCTGGGTTATAAATCTGTCCCTCCAGCATGTCCTATTTATTTCAGTGCTGAGGTTCAAGTCTCTCGAGCGCGTAGCTCGATGGGATTTGGATTTTCTGTGGTGCAGCATGTCCATTAATTCCAGGTTGGACATGGCTTTATACGTCAGGCACAGATCGCCTCTGAGCAGGCTGTATGCCACTGAGTAGAGCTGGAGTTTCTTTAACCGGGCAGCATATGGCATCTGTTTGAGCCCTTTGATCCTCTTGGTGAGGTACTTTTGGGGTCTTTCCAGTTGCTGCAGGTGTCTGATATGAGGGATGAGTAAAGAGGCACGATGACCTCCCCTGATCTAGATGTGAATCTCTTCATTATTAGGTGGGCTATATAAAATTTTTCTAACCACTTTGGCCACGTGGTTGTCGAATGAGAGATTGCTATCAACTTGGGTCCCCAGGTCCCTAATTAATGGAATACCATCTATGTGGTAATTTGTGGGTACTTTGTTTTTGCCGAAGGGGATGACTATACACTTTTTGGCATTTAGTTTGAGGCCATGGCTCTGGCACCAGTTGTCTGTTTCTATGAGGCCCTTTTGTAGGATGCTTGTGTCGGCTGGAGAGTCGATTATGGTGCCCAGTTTGCAGTCATCTGCGAACTTGGTCAGCCACAGTCCTTCCGTGTTGGCCTGTACCTCCGAGAAATGTATACCGAACAAGAGAGGTCCCAGGACTGAGCCTTGTGGGACGCCACTTGTAACTGGTTTGGAGTCTGACATGGCTCCAGCAATTCTAACCATGTGGGTTCTGTCCTTGAGCCAGTTTGCAACCCATCTAGTGACATAGGGGTTTATATTTAAGCTGGTGAGCTTATCTATAATGCCCAAGTGGGGTATTGTATCGAAGGCTTTTGCAAGGTCCAGGTAGGCTGTGTGGACCACCTTCCTCTCGTCAATGGTCTTGGTGACTGTTTCAAAGAAATCAACCAGGTTTAAGAGGCAGGATCTGCCTTTAACAAAGCCGAACTGGGTAGGATCCAGTGTCTGTAGGTCCCCAATATCTTTATTTATGAGGTCCATGATGATCCTTTCCATAGCTTTGCAGACCAAGCTAGTCAGGCTTGTGGGGCGATAGTTTCCAGGATCTGTTGAGGCACCACCTTTGTGGAGAGGGACCACTGTTGCTGTACGCCACTCTTTGGGTACATATCCTGTAGTAAGGCTGAGATTGAACAGTAGTTTTATGTTTGGGTTCAGTTCTTCTTGGAGTTCATGTAGGATGCAGCCCGGACACCGTCTGGTCCCATTGATGCTCTGATTTTTGCTTTGGAGAGGGCGGGTCTTACCTGGGCATCTGAGATGTCAGGGGGGCAGCACTCTGCTGGGATAGATATTTGCCCTTTTGGTGGGGAAGGGGGGGAGAAGTTTGCACTGAACCTGTCAGCTAGGATGTTGGCAATGTCTGTGGGTTCGGTGTATTTCTTGTCATTTTGGACTAATTCTGAGCATATCTGGGAATTCCCACCCAGGTTCCTAACATAACTAAAGAAAGCCTTGTGATTATCCTTAGTGTCCTGTGCAATGTTTCTCTCAAAGCTGGCCTTAGAAGATTTTATGAGTGCCCGTAGTTTTTTGCTAATACTGATCAGAGATGCCTTCCCTTTCTGAGATTTTGCTGTATCATGTAGTAGCTTCCTCCTTCTATTTTATAGTTTGTTTATGGCTGGGGTCCACCAGACAGGATGCCTGCCTTTGGAGGATTGGGTCTTGGTTTTGTTTGGGATTGCATGATCCATGCATTCCTGAAGGTGTTCATAGAATGCGTTTATAAAGGATTCTGCGGTCTGGGCCATATTTTCTACAGGCCCAGGGGCTTTGAAGGATTGCACCTCAGTTTTGAGGAGTGTGAAATTTGCTTTAGAGAAGTTTTTCACTGTGGTTTTCTGGGCAGGGGCTGGGGTCGGGATGTGAATATCTAGTGAGATTAGTTTATGGTCTGATCTTACCAGTGAGGGATACACTTCTGGTCTGGAGCATAGAGTCCCCATGTTGGTGATGATCAGGTCCAGTATGTTTTCCCCTCTTGTGGGAGTGGTAACAAGTTGTTCCATAGCATTTGAGTTTATAAATTCTAGGAACCTTTGGGCTAGGGTGTTGGAGCTAGAGTAATGCTCCCAGTCTATGTTTGGGTAGTTGAAGTCGCCCAATATAATGGTGTTTGGAGAGACCTTCATATTTTCCACTGTTCTCAGGAAGGCTGAGTGGGGTTCCTGGGTTTGGGAGGGTGGTCTGTAGCAGGCTATAAACTGGAAGGCAGTTTTACCCACTGTTAGTTGCACATGGATAGTCTCTGATGCTTCATGATGTGCCACCAACCTGGAGGTGTGGGTATCTTTGATGGTGTCAGCATTCTCAGTCCCTAGAGACCACTCTCCCTCTGATTCCTTGTATAAGGGACGAATGTCTCTGGTGGGCAGATCTCTGTGCCATGTACAAGGGTCTTCCCTTCATCCTCTGCCCTTCCGGCCAGACCATCACCACCGATGCCTCAGACATTGCTTGGGGTGCTCACCTAGCAGGCAGGTGTACTCAAGGCCTTTGGAATGCCCAGCAACTTCACTTTCACATCAACCAGAAAGAAATGATTGCAGTGCAAAAGGCTCTGACTTCCTTCCCGCCCCATTTCAGGCCAGGGGTCCTCCTTATAAAAACAGACACCACCACAGTAATGTGGTACTTCAACAAGCAAGGGGCACCCAGTCATACTCCCTGTGCAGGTTAGCCATGAGTCTTTGGCTTACAGCCACCTCTATAGGGCTATACCTAATTGCCCATTACTTACCAGGGATCAACAACACACTGGTAAACCACCTAAGCAGAAACTTACTGTACCCCCATGAATGTCAGCTCTACAGAAAAATCTTTCTGCAAATCACGCAGGAGCAGGGACTCCAGAAGTGGACAACTTTGCCTCTCAACTCAACCACCAGCCGCACAAGTTCTGTACCAGGGAGTATCACCTCCTAGCATGGAATGTGGATGCCTTGACCTTCCTCTGGAGTTCCCTCTTTGTGTATGCATACCCTCATTTGCCCCTTATTCCCAAGGTTATGATCAGAGTAAGGGAGGAGAGGCCAAAGGCCATCCTCATTGGTCCAGATTGTACCAGACAGCATTGGTACCCCTTATTACGCAGTCTGACCTTACATCCCCCAAAGCTGCTTCACCTGATGTCAGACCTCTTGACCTAGGAAAGGGGGAAGGTACTGCACCCAGACCTACAGACTCTCAAACTTTCAGCAGGGCTAATGCACTAAAAACTAACAAGGGGCCCCTGTTAAGCAAATGGATCCTGGACATCATCACAGAGGCCAGAAGACCAGCACAAGAAAATCATATGCAAGAAAATGGAAAATATTCTGCTCCTGGAAGCAATCAAAAGGGGGCAGTACCTCCCATCCTTCCATCTCTCTCATCCTGGATTACCTGGCAGAGTTGCTCAATAGTGGCCTCTTTCTCCTCTATAAAAATCCATGCCGTGGCCATCTCAGCCCATTATGATTCATACCCCTCCCCTCTTCTCTCCTCCTTTGATTAAGCAATTCCTCAGAGCGGCTACTAATATCAGGCCTCCCAATGCCACCCAGGGACCTGAATTATGTGTTAGAAAAACAATCATACCTCCTTTTGAACCTTACGCTTCAACAGAATTGAAGTATCTCTCATGGAAGACTGTGTTCCTACTAGCTTGTCACCTCAGCCAGAAGGGTCTAAGACCTTCAAGCTCTCATGGCTGTAGAGTCCTTCATCATTTTCCATGCAGACACAGTCTCTCTGAGGACTAACCCCTCCTTTATGCCTAAGGTGGTATCTGATGTGATCCTTAACCAGGCCATACACCTCACCTTCTTTTCTAACCCTCAAAACAAGGGAGAAAGAGTTCTACACTCACTAGACATGCACAGACAACTCAGATACTATCTTGATCGTACTAAGCCATTCAGAAAAACAGACCAGCTTCTTGTAAGTTTTGCCACAGGGGCAGAGGAGAAGCCCATCTCCAAACAAACCATTTCCAAATGGATTTCACACTGTATCCATTTTTCTACAGACTACATGGGAAAACCATCCCCTAGTCTAGCCATATCCACTCCAGTAGGGCAGCCGCCACTTCCACTGCCTTCCTAGAGGAGTACCTACCAAGGACATCTTGGAAGCGGCCACCTGGACCTCTGTCCATACCTTTACAAAACATTACCACCTACCTCTCTTTTCTAAGTCTAGGGTGGTGTTTGCCTCTGCAGTTCTTCAGGGCCTCCAGACCCATACCTAGGACTCTACCTTTCCTTCCACCCCTTTTCTCAGCTTTGGGAATCCTCCCACAGGTGATGACTGCAACAGTGAAAAACGAAGAACATAGTGCAGTTGTGTACATTTAACATAAATGTAGATGTTCGAGTGTATTCACTGTTGCAGTCTTGGTTTTCCTCCCTCTATCCCCCATTTAACATCTTCCCCTAGTAGGACACAAGCTTCCTAAGGTGGCTTTTAGCCACCGGGACCACTTCTCTCTTTTCCCTTTTGTTTCTGATGGGTTAGGGCAAGAAAAACTGGTGTAATGACGTCGGCTGCCATGCTTTTAGCACTGATGACCTGACGTCAGACTACAGGCGACGGAAGCCGGTGCACAAAAACATTGACTCTGGTATTCGGGCCAGCCGAGGGCTACCACAACAGGGATAATCCACTAGTGATGACTGCAACAGTGAATACACTCTAACATCTACATTTATGGTAAGTGTACACAACTGTATTTTTTCCCCAGCCATGTTTTCAGGTTAAGATAACCAAATCTCGTCATAGCAAGAATTCTAGTAAGGGTACAAGCAACCCTCTTGGCTGTCTGAATGATGGTCTCTCTGTATGACTCTCATATCTGTGGTTCCAGGACGCCCTGCCACAAAGGAACAAATTGATTCAAATACAGGTTGCAGAGGAGGATGGTTGATGGTCTGCAGGAATGGAATAATAAAGAAAAAAACAGAAAAATGATAAAAGAACAAATGGCTCCAGTCATATTTCAGTTTGTTGCTGTCAGATATATACACAACATGCCCTCTCACACCTACTTCCCAAATGATAGACACTTTCTCTGTACTTTCTGATGTTAGACTAGAATGAAAATGAAAGACCAAACAGCCGCAGTAATGTGTAGCTGTTTGCTGCTGTCAGATGTATATACACTTCTGTCTTCTTACCCCTACTCCCAAAGCCACTTGCATGGGAAATCTGTTGTTTGATTGTAAGGAAAGTAGAAAATGAAAAGTAGTGGTCACAGCAATTTATTTTCAATTAACTCTAGAATCCTTCTCAACAGCTGAGATATGTTTAACTAAAAACAAACTACTCCTGAATGCCCCCCCCCCCAAGAAAACAAGCTAATGCTGTTTACAACAAAGATCTTAAATTCAAGCAAACTATCCTTTAACATCTCCACGGCTGACAGTGCCATCAGAGAAAACATATCCAATATTAAACTCTTAGGAGTTGTAATAGATAACAACTTAACACTTGGTATGCACATCTCTCATTCTATTAAAAAAAAATTCACCCAAAACTAGTATTTTTCTATAGCAACATACCCTACGTCACTAACTCCTCCAGAACATCACTAGCAGTTTCTTACCTTTCACCTTCTCTACTTCAGACATCACCCATACTAATTAATCTCCACTCCTCCTTGGAAAATACAATTACAATCATTAGAAAATACTACAAGGTAAACCAAATTTGCATCAAATTCACCCCATCAATACCCCTCAATGTGTTGCATTAAAGAAACTCAAATGGCTAGAATTACCCAACTACACTACCTTCTTCCAGATATTTACCACATATAAATAATTCACAAACCCAACACCTGCCCATCACTACACCAAATGCTGTAACACTGCAGGAAGACTCTCACTGTACCCTTCCTGTATTACTAGAAAATGGAACTCCATCCCCACTGCCTTAAAACACGACAGCATGATACAGTGATTTAAGAACAACCTAAAACAACACCTAACGTCCAGCTGGTCGTGCTCATGTCCTTTTACTGGCTGTTTTTCTTCTCTCCCACCTTTCTTGCCACTAGTTTCTCTCTCTGTCCCCCAAATTACTTTCTCATACTTGCCCCTGCTTAACTCTCACTTCACATTATTACATTGTCAAAAGTATCTTTTCTATCTCATTATATCTCATTTTTCTTTCTTCTGCATCACTCCCATGTTACTATTGTCGTACACTTTTTTTTTTTTTTTTACAAAGATGTATGTATATATCTAATGATGGTCCTAACTTCAGCAGTCAACATTGTAAAACAATGTGCTTACAGCTTTCTTAAACAATGTACATTAATATAAAACTGCAAAGCCTTGCAAATATGTAAACGTTTCTCTTACCGTATCTATAAAAATGTGTTATTGTAATTGCATGTTCAAGCCAAGGAGCTTTTTTACCCAGACCTCTGATAAAAATGGGACTGTAAGCCCAGACAGACTTACCCGGTAAACAAATGGCAATTAATAAATCAATGTTACACTAGACGAGCTATATTGACCTCCTGCACAGACCTCTGAGATTTCATTGTGAAGAATGTTAAAGAAGAAATGACCACATTGTCGTCCACCTCACTAATCCATAACACTTACAGAATCACATAGGTGCCCTTTTGATTTTTTCCACAGACCATCCCTAGCAGATAGTCACCTCTGGTGATCACCTCCAATGTTAGATCACTAGGAAGCGTCACAAATCATTGCCAAAGTAATGCTGTTCATTTGCTGCTTCATCTCCTGCCATAATGCTGTTAAAAAACAAAATATTGCTATGGAGAGTGTACACTGCTACCAGTCCATTGCCCCTAATATCTGTCTACCTGTCATGTTGTAGAAAAATGTCTGCTACTATCCAGAACGTTTTAAATGAGCTACACCTTGAACAACTTAAAAATGGTCTGCTGATGCCATCTACTGTAGACTCCTGCTGCTAGTGAAACTGCATTTTTGTTTTCATTTCTACTATGACCATCACATCCACCCAAAAGTTTCCAGTTATCTGATAAGTCATATGGCTCTGCACTACTCCACATTTGTTTACAATTAGTGGGCTATCTGCTGCTTGAGACTGTCTGATTGCCTGTCTATGTAATGGGTAGGGTGGAGCAAGAAAGTCCATGAATTGACTCATTGCAGGCTGCAGCGCACATGGGGAGCACATGTGACAGCTTTGAACAGAGCCATCACAGCTTTTACAGGAAGCTTTCTTTGTTTAGATAAATGAAAAACAATGGCAAGAAAGATGCTGTCTGAATGGCAGCTAAGAAGTTGCTTTATTCACCTCTGCGTATGGCCGTTGGAAGCATGCATCTGTAAACAGACCAGGCTAAAACTCTTGGCAGTGCATTTGACTGAAGTGGAGGCGCCCAGACAGGCAGAATTGTATACTTGATAGAAACAGCAGGGCGGCACAGTGGTGCAGCGGTTAACGTTGTTGCCTCACAGGAAGAGGTTCTCCGGTTCGATTCTCGGCTGGGGTGCCTTCTGTGTGGAGTTTGCATGTTCTCCTTGTGTTCGCGTGGGTTTCCTCCGGGTACTCCGGTTTCCTCCCACATTCCAAAGACATGCATCTGGAGCATTTCTCCCCGGGCCTCCGCTGAAAACAGGCTCTGTGGAACCTAGTCAGACATTCCCGGTCAACAAATGTTAAATAAAATAAAAAAAAAAAAAAACAGGTTGTCAAGTTTGATTGCAACTGAATCTGTCTTTTTAAGCCGTCTCTCTTCTTTGATGCTGAAGGCAGACATTACTGCTTTATATTATGACGTATGAAAGATTTCTACCATTATTGCTTAATATGAATCATAGAAAACAGTAAATGAGTTTGTAATCCACTGCCACAGAATGTGTTCTTTACAGATAGTGTGAACATGATCAGGATGAGGGGTATCTGTTAAAAACTTAATGCAGTATCATTTGTGAGAAGTTTTAAAAGGTTACTGGCGGTGGTGGTGCTGCGGTAGTGTTGTCGCCTCACAGTAAGACGTTGTCCTGTTCGATTCTCAGCTAGAGTGTCTTCTGTGTGGAGACATGCGTGAATGGGTGTGCCTTCGTTGAAGGTTGTGCATCAGGGCCGGAAACTCGGCACGTAAAAATCTACTGCCAATCATTAGCGGACCGGAGTTCTGCTGTGGCGACCCCTAGCCGGGAAAAGCCGAAAGACACAACAACTGGCAGACATAACAGAGGTGCACTGACTACTTTGCACACCCTCCCTAATACAAAGTCAGACTACAGAGGGAAACAAAATAAACATAGCTTTTCCTTTGAGAACTTGCCAGAGTATGCCAAACTCAACATTTTATAGAAAACAGAGCTCAAAAAATACATGCAGAATGTTATTCAAAACAGTGTCATCTTGTACAAGTTAAATATCAAAAATGTATTTTACTGTTTGATTGAACACCCTGCTTTTTCCTGATGAATGATAGTATAAAAGACACCAGGTGAGCTGTCACAAGAAAGGAAACTCATGGGACTTGACTCTGCAGAGCCAATGAGGGTGCCAAGATGCAGCCTCTCGCTCACACATATTAGGGACAGTCCCCCACCAGATGTATCAGCTCCAAGCTCACTGAACCTTATATCAGGCTATATATAGTCAGGATAGTGAAATTTCACCCTCCTCTGCAGATTTAGCATTTTATCTAACCATAGATTTTGTGTTCTGTAAAGTTTCTGGAAAGTCAAATACCATTAGCATATTTGTTGTCCCGACCATTGTCCCAATCACGTGGTTCTGGTATTTACGGTTGCAGTGTATTCATTTGGTAATTCTAAATATAAATTTATCTGAATGGTTATTTGTGTTCTGCTTCTGTAAGACAGAAAAGTTTGTATTGTATTTATTTATTTATAAATTTCTACCTGTGAACTGAACCACAGAGCTCATCACTTCTAGTTACATTTCCAAGTATAAACAGTGAAAACTGATGAGAATAATAGTATTTGGTTGATTTGATTAACATGATCTGGTTATTTGTGTACTTTATTTGCAGAGCTCAACTGGAAAATGAAAAGAAGAGGAGAGAAGCCATTGAAAAAGAAAAAGAGGCTGTGGAAAGGGAGAAGCGTGATCTGATGCTGAGGCTACATCAGTTTGAAGAGAAAACTAAGCAAGCAGAGCAAGGTAGACCCACATTTGTATAATGATGTATGCACATAATATAATTAACTCCAGCTTTATTTATGAAGAAAGTACAGTTGTGTAAAATCTTACCATAACAGTAAGTGTCCTCTTCACTGTTGCAATATTCTTAAAGTTAAGGATCTGTCTCCTGCCAAGGGCAGTCTGATGTTCGGCCAGTATACCAAAGCCTAATGATCTTGTATGCCCTGTATGTCACATATATGCTCCCCACACAGAATACAAGGCATAAAAGTGATGTATGGATGCAGATACCCAGAACTGAATTGTTCCAGACGAGGATAGTCTCTGTAGGAAAAAGAAGTCTAGGCTCATCCAAAAGGAAAAAAATATAGAAGAAAAATGGGAAATCCACAGCCAGAATGGAATCTGAAACAAAAAAACAGAACAAATAAGAAGGGGTCAGAGGGAGGGACCAAATACTGCAACAGTGAAGAGGACATCTGCTGTTATGGTAAGAATTTACACAACTGTACTATTATGTCACTGTTGCAGTTTTCTTAACATTAGAGAGAGTAAAAAAGCTCAAGAAACAGAATGGGAGTTGGAAGGCTGAGAAGAGCCCTCAGCGATCCGTATAAAATGGTTCTAGCAAAACCTGCTGTGACCCTAGAAACCATATCCAACTTATGCTTAGTAAAGGTATGCACTGAAGACGAAGTAGCAGCTTCAAGGATGGAATTGGTGTCCAACCCATTGAAAGGCACCATTAGAGGTACCATCGCTAATGTAATGAGCACTAACAGAAGTAGGCAAAGATTTGTCATGAAAAGTATAACAAAAAGAAATGGCCTTAGATATCCAGGAGGAGATGGTTTGCTTAGAAACAGCCAAACCCAATGTCTTGAGATGAAAGGAAACAAAAAGCTAATCAGTCCTACAAATGGCCCTAGTTTTGTCCAAGTAGTACCTGAGCTGTCTGCAAAAATCCAAGGTATGCAAGACCTTCTCACTAGCAGACTGAGGAAAAGGAAAAAGGAAGGGAATTTTACCAACCGATTCAAGGACTCATTTACTACCTTGGGTATAAAAGAAGGATTAGTATAAAGGGATATCCCTGTTCCTGTGAAAAGCCAAAAAGAGAGAAATGGCCATAAAGGCCTGTAGCTCGGAAACCATACAAACAGAAGTAAGAGCCAGCAGCAAAACAGTCTTCTAGGTGCAATGTTGCAAAGAAGCAGAAACTGCAGGCTCAAAAGGAGCCTGAGTCAATTATTCCAAAACAAACTCTTTTAAGAAATTGTTTGACTCAAAACAAGAAGCCAATGGAGAATTCAAGGCAGACAAGCAGAAATAGCTGATAGTTGGGCCTTCACAGAAGAATAGGCCAGACCAGGCTGGAGCAACCCACACGAATAAGAGAGAACCAAAAGAATCCCCACTGAAAAAGGGTCCTGGTAACTGGCATGGCATCAGACAGGAAATCTTTTCCATATGGACATGTAAGATTTTCTAGTTGAGGGTTTCCATACCTCCTGTAAAACCCTGAGCACATTCTTGGAAAATATGTGCCTGAAAAGGATCAAAACCCTATCACCCACAATGTCAGTTAGAATGGACAAGTGAGGATGGATGAGAGACCCCTTGTCTTGTGTGAAGAGGTCCAAATGGTGAGGTAACATGTGGTGAATGCACCTGGCCAGATGCATCAAGAGGGGGACCCAATGCTGTCTTTTCCAAAAGGGAGTCGTGAGCAAGAATTTTGGGGAGTCCAGCTGAATCTTCTGCAGGACTCTCTGAGGAAGAGGAGGGAGCGCATCCAGAAAAGGGTGTCCATCTTCCATGCCAGATGGCATGGCACTCTGAAAGAGAAGAGAGGGAGCTACCTGTTCAGAGGGGAGGCAAAAAGATCTACTGAGTAATACCCCACCAATGGATAATGTCCAGAAACAAGTTTCTGTGTAGCATCCATTCATGAACCTGTGTTTTGGACATGCTCAGGGAGTCTGCCAGTAGGCTGTACTCTGAAGGAATGTGTACTGCCTGAAGTTTTGACTAATAACTGAGAGCCACCTCCCAAGCCTGAACAACCATCCTGCAGAGGAGGTAAGATTTTGTGCCTCCCTGCTTATTAACATGCCACCATGCTGTAGTGTTGTCTGTGTACACCTTCAAGAGGCCTGGAGAGAACAAGGGGTGAAAAGCCTGAAGGGCCAGAATCAGAGCTGTCATCTCCTTGATGTTGATATGGTCTGACTTCTGATGGTGGGGCCAGACACCGTGAACTTTCAAGTAAAAAAATAAAGCCTCCCACTGCATATCTGAGGCATTGGTGAAAAGTTCTTGAAACTGGAATGGAGCCTGAAGTGGTAGGCCTGGGTTGGGAACAAACTGCTGAATCCACTACTCAAATTCCTTCTTTGAACAAGGAAGGAGCGGTACTCTGAAATCCAGAGGGTGGGAATGCTGCAGTCTGAGTTAAGGTACCACTGAAACTTCTACATATACAGTCTGGCAAGAGGGAACATAATAGAAGAGGCCATGAATCCCAGGGCCTAAAGAAACACTCTGGCTAGCATGGCAGTCAGAGGAAAATTGACTGAAAGAAGGCTGGCAATGACATGGCAATGACAAAACTGTTGGAGGTAGAAGAGAGGCCAACATTGACACTGTCTGAATCCTGCATCCCAGATGCACAGGATGTTGCGAGGGAGTCAGGACAGACTTTTTGAAGTTGATAGTGAATCCCAGACTTTGAAGAAGAGAGATGATTAACTCCAAATCCTGTGACAAGTGACTGGGAGAAGGTGTCTGAAGCAGCAGGTCATCTAGATGAGGAAAAAATCTGAATGCCTTGGAACATGCAGAAAGCATGAATACCCTTGGGGCAGTAGAGAGGTCAAAATGCAAAGCAGTGAACTGAAAATGAAAGGAAGAAACAGAGAAACATAAAAACTTCCTGAAAAGTGGGTGAATAAACAGATGAATGTAAGCGTCCTTCAGATCCAAAGACATCAGAAAAGCCTGGGTAGTAAAAAAAAAAAAAAAAAAAAAACAGAAAAGGAAACGGGGTTTGAAAAGTAGGCATCTGAAAAAAGGGATCCTGAGAAAGGTGTTTAGCAGGGAGAGATCCAAAATAGGTTAAGTGCCCTCTTTTTGAGGAAACAGAAACATCCTGGAATGAAAACCCTTTCCCACTTGGTAAGGGGGGGCAGGTTAAATGGTTCCTTGGTTCACCAGGGACCCTAGCACCCTAAGGCCTCCAGGAAATGAGGAAGTTGCTGTAGGGGAGGCTGAGGAATCCCTGAAAAAGGAGGGAGAGACATCTGTAACATAAAGTAACCCTGACCGATAATAGAAAGAACCCAAGAGTCTGAAGTTATGAGAAGCCAGTTTGGAAGACAAAAGGAAAGCCAAAGGGACAAAGGAACCTGGTCTAAGAGAAGGGATGGGGGGTGGGGAATTGGGGGGTGGGCAAATTGTCAAAGAAAAGTAGGCTTTTCAGATACAGGAGGCTTCTGGGATACACAACTCTGAAAAGACTTAGCAGAGGAGGCCCACCTACCGTCCATCCTGCGCCTGAAGGCCTGGCAAGGTTGTTTGCAAATAAAAGCAGCTCTGGAAGAATAATTCCTGCAGAAATTAGGGATAGTAAAAACAAAAATATGTTTAAGGTCCTGCAAGACTTTGCATTTTCTCTTTAAGTGACTTAAACAGGTCAGCAGCAGTCCCAAAAGGATGTTTATTATCCAAAGGAGCATCTAACAACTTGACCTTAATGACCTCGGGCAAAGGCTGGAGACAAAGCCAAGAATAATGTCTCATGACAGACCCAAAAGCCACAGCCCTGAAGAGGCATCAGCAGCATCATAGCTACACTAATAGAGTGGTGAGGCATTTGAGAAGCAGAACCTAAAATTAATAAAGCAGATGGTTTATTGTCAGAATCGGGAAGGTCAGAAATAACTTGAAAAGCCTGAGCAATCAAGGTCAGAGCATACCTGCTCATATCGGTCTGGTAAGTAAAGCCTTAACGGCCAAAGTAGAAGCAGTATAAACTTTATTCCTTGTCCATTGACCTACTTTCCTTATCAGAAGCCAAAAGTTTGGAAGAGGGCAAGAACTTAGAAGGTTTGTCAGAAGAGACTGACACCACAGCAGGATCAGTAGAAGGATATTTAAATAAAAATTGACAATCCTCAGGAACCTCACCCCATCAGGTTTCTTAGGAGCAAGAGGCTGAGAATCAGGAGGCTTGGAAGTAGCAATTAAAGTATCTAATAAGGCAGCCAACACAGGAGGAACTGCTTCTCTGAATATCAGACACTTGAGAAGAATCCCACTTAAAACATTCCATCATCCTAGCAATTTTGTCCCCAAAGGACAATTCCTCAAAAGGAGACTCAGGGCTAACAGAATCCTCCTCATCAGACTCATAAGGTAAAGGCATCTGTGAAATATAAGGACAAATACCCCTCATCAGACATTGAATCTTCATCTGAGGAATACGGTTCCCTAAGCCATTTATAAGGGGTAGCGGTCCAAGGAGAGGCAGGCAGTGAAACATCTCAAGGAGGCTTCAGGGCCATCAAGGCAGAAAACAAGCCCTGAGTATACTTTTGCCATTCCCTTTGCGGATCCTTGCGACAGACTGAAACATGTTTTGTTTTTTGTTGTCTCTTGGAAAGGACATCAGCCCTAGGAGATTTTGACCCTTGGCGAGATTCAGTAAGGGAACCTAATGCCCAGTATCTCCAGAATCCCTCTAGGACCCTCGGAGATAATCAACCGCCCCTCCCCTCGACATCCAGAGCAGACATCTAAAAACCTCAGAGCATGTGCAAAAAGATGAATCCATGCTGGCCTCCGATGGGGTTGTGGCAGTGGAATCTGATGTAGATGCGAAATGGCTTACAAAGCTATTACCTACTTTTAGAGGGATGTCCAGTGGACAGCTAAGGAATCTGGCTGGGACTTCTTGGCTTTCTTCTTACCTAGCTGAAGTATCTCTGGGTTAAAGGATTCTGCCATGTTACCCTGGGCTAACTGTTTAAGCCTTTGGTTTTCAAGTTAAATGACCAGGGAAGACAAACTACTTTCTAAATGTCTTAGGCACAAACACCTTGCAGGTACTACAAGAGATATGGTCATGGGAAGCACCCAAACAAAAGGGACACTGTTCATGATGATCCTTATTGGGGATATGCCTCCCACGACATTTTCCCTTCTTGGATGATATGACCTGTAGGTAAGGAAAATAAAATACAAGACCAAAGAAAACAAAAAACAACATCCCCCAGTGAAACACTTTTATGTGGTGTCTAGATATTCAGCACAGCTACAAGGAGTTCAGAATAACAAGCAAAATGGCATTTGGACTGGCGGCAAAGAAGTTCTGTGTAGCAACATCCATGCATCATTTATGCCCTATGTTCTATGCAGGAAGATGTGTGAGAAGTATGGCATGTACACAATGGATTTGGTATACTGGCAGAACACTGATTGTTCTAGGTGAGAGATGCCTAACATTAGGAATACTGCAACAGTGATATAGGAGGACATCTCCAATAAGGCATACTTATTAGCTCATTAACTTCTATGTGGTGATGAATGTTACACAACTTGCAGCCTACACATAGCTTGCATTCCTGAGCATTTTCTGAAAAATAAACTTAAAAAGCATAAAACAGATGAATGTAAACATTCTGTCAACAGTAAAAGCTATTATACCTGCACAAATAACAATGTTATCAGTAAGAAGCAATCTTTGCAGTGATAATAGTCGATTCATAGTCTTTCCATAAATAATGTATTATAATGCACAGAAATGCCAAATTATATTTTTTTGCTAAACTTTCACAAGCAAATTATCTTATTTCGGAAACTGTACAACCTAGAAGTATAATATGAGGCCATATCTTTGTTAACCAGACATACTTTCACATAGAGATACTTCAGGTGCAACAAACATTGGGTAAGACTGCGATTCAGGTCGTAACCTGCTGTAGGTCCCCAACCATGTCCCAAGACTCACTCCACATTCCTAAGCACCCTGGAGAATATTAGGGTCCAACCTAACACTCTCATACTGGGCGACTTCAACTACTCCTCCATTAACTGGGAAAACTACTCATGTACCAATACACTTGCCCAGCATTTCCTGGAATAAGTTAATTCCAATGCCCTGGACCAGCTTGTTCTTAATCCCACTAGCGGTAGCAACATCCTTGACCTGTTCATTACTAACATGGGCGACTGTTGCTCTAAACCAATAGTCATTTCCTCCCTGGTTAGATCCGACCACAAACGAATCATCTTGGAAATCCACATCCCTCCCACCCCCACTCCCCACTCCCCCCCTGCCGCAAAGGTAACACCATGAAAACTTCTCCAAAGCTAACTTTGGGCTCCTAAAAAACAGAGGTGGCTAACTGCACGGCACCCATGCAAATGGAGAATAGTTGCATGACCGCCGAGTCATACACTAATGCACTGTGCAAACACATACACAAATGCATGGATCTTGCCATACCCAATAGAACCAAGACACTCTCCTCCAAAAAAAGGAAGCCAATCTGGTGGTCCCCTGCCATAAACAAACTCTACAACAGAAGGAGGAAACTGATGCGGAATAAGGTAAAGCCCCAAGACTGGAAGAACTCCCTTAGCAGCCTCAACAGAAAATTGAGATCCCTCATCAAATCCTCTAAAGCTAGCTATGAAAACAGAATTGCAGCAGATAGTAAAGACAACCATAAAGCCTTCTATAGTTATGTAAAGAATCCCAACGGCAATACCCAGATTTGCTCTGACCTTTACTGCACAATGGTACCTCCTATACCGAGCCAACAGATATTGCCAATATACTGGCCGACAGATTCAGTGCCACCTTTATCTCTCTCTCACTCCCCCCAAAGGACCAATCACATTACCAATAGATTTACAGTCACCCAGTATTACTGCTGCACAGGTTAAAACAGTACTGTCCAAGGCCAGGAATACAGCTTCTATGGGACCTGAAAATATCCCTGCCCTGTGTTCTAGATGAACTACAGAGTGAACTGGCACCACACCTGTGTGCCCTGTTCAATCACCATCACCTCAGGCTTTGTCCCTACCGAATGGCACACTGCTACAGTCATCCCTCTCCACAAAGGAGGAGCGACTACAGACCCTGGGAACTATCTCCCCATTAGCCTGACTAGTCTGATATACAGAGCTATGGAACGCATCATCATGGACATAATAAACACAGATATAGGGAATCTCCAAACTCTGGATCCCACAGAGGTCAGTTTTGTGAAGGGTAGATCATGCCTGCTCAACCTGGTCGACTTCTTTGAGTCAGTCACCAGAGCTGTGGATGAAGGCAAGGTGGTTCATACATTGCCACTGTGGTCAGAAAGTCCTTCTATGTGGCACATCTCATTACTAAGGGTGTTTTGCATCCAGGAAGAAAAGTTCATGGTCTCCCTCTACTCTGCCTTTATCAATAAATACAATAAAGTTTTTTTTGAATGAAGTGAAGCAGCCTGCATTTATACTAGTCCCTGATTACCTGGAAGCAATATTACAGCACCACCCAGTGGCTGGAGTAACAAAGTGCATGTTCCATTCTTGATTAAAGCATATGACCAGTGACATAAAAATGCCAGAGGTGTATATTAAGTCATATTTTTAAAGATAAAAATCAAAGCTCTGGAAGTAAGCCATTATATGACATACATATTACAAGGTAATAGACCAATACCATAGTCACTATTTGTGAATGCATATCATAGTGTAAAAAAGCAGAAAATATATACCACTAGTATATATATATGTTTTGAAGGGTGATAACCACAAGTTCAAAAGAACTGAATAATAATGAACCAAGTACTGATCATATAATATATTACAAAATAAGGCAAAAAGAGTATAGTGGCCACATTCTCAGCTATAGTATAGATTATAATAAATTGAAATAATATGCTTGTAGATAATACAAGTTCAACATTGTAATTGTACAATACTCAATGTTTAACGCCAACATACCAGATATGAATACCAAACCATACATATACATATTCGTATCCTGAACAATTTTTTATCATGCTTTGTAGAGTATAATATGAGCGTTGGTAGGCCTAACCACCATTGAATGGTTCGTACTAATTCTTGATCTATATGAATGTTTGTTGTTGTAACCATGATTATGAAATCCTCCAGTGTTCAGTGAAACTCACAGATGGTCATTCAGACCTGGAGGGAATAAACATCCAAGGTTGGTTATCCAATATTGTTCCTTGTGGTTTAAAATGGTGTGCCAACCCTGTTGGTTGTTCCTATCTCCCTGAATTTTGTCAATGATCATGAACATAAACTGGGCATTGGGATGTTGTATCGTGTGTCTGTATAAAGCATTTGTTTCTTTTTTGTTCCTCATGTCACTGCGATGTTCTGTCATCCTTATTCTAAGAGACCTAGAGGTTTGACCAACATAAAAAGCTTTACATTGGCAGGTAGCTAAGTAAATAACCCATGTACTACTGCAATTACCAAACACCCTGGTTTTAAATACCCGATTGGTGTTGGCACTGGTGAATTCTTTTAGTGTACTAACTTGTAAACAGGAGCAGCAGTGACCACATGGAAAAGTACCAATTAGTTTATCATCACTGATAGTGGTCTGATGATATATCGCACCTCCCCCTTCTCTGTTTTTGTAATGTGAAAATAGCCCTCCCAAATTCTTGCCTCTTCTGTATGACATTTGACATTGAGGGCCTAGTATTGTGATTAAAGTGTCATTAGCCAAAAGAATTTTCCAGTTGCAATTAAGTATATCCCTGACAATAGGTTGGTTCCTGCCATATGTGGTGACACATCTCAAGACAGAATCCTGATGAGCATGCTCTGATTTTTTTGTATTGTAACAATGTTCTCCTGTCTATGGTTTTGCTCCATGAACTAGCTTGATATATATCTATGTCTCTATATCCTCTGTCCTTAAATCTATGGTATAAATCAAGTCTGGCATGTTCAAATTCATCATGAGATGAAAAAATGCGTCTGATACGCATAAATTGAGACTTAGGGATGTTGCGGATGGTGTGGTTCGGGTGCATAATGGAGGCGTGTAACAAGGTATTGTATTGAGGGTATTTTCTAAATGTTTTGGTACTTAGAGTATCATCTGTGTTACGGTAAACAGTAACATCCAAAAAATCTATGGTACTCTTGTTACATGTAACCGTAAACTCAATACCCCAAATGTTACCATTCAGGTACTCCATAAATTCCTTTAGATATGCTTCATCAATCTTACACACCATCCAGCAATCATCCAAATATCGTCGCCAGATATCGATTTCCACCATGTAAATATTGTGTGATTTGTCATATATCATACATTCTTCAAAATAGCCATGAATAAGTCAGCATAAATGGGTGCAAAGGAAGCTCCCATTGCTGTCCCTTGTAACTGCCAAAAGCATTCTCCATGGAAATAAAAGACATTTTTGTTTTATACATGTTCCACCATGCAGACAAGTAAGGTGTTGAAGCCCGGAGGATATAAGTTTGTTCTCTCAAGCCAGTATTGCAGGGATTGTAATCCCGCCCAGTGTGGAATACTTGTGTATAAAGATTTAACATCCAACGTGCACATTAACCAGTCTGGTTCTAGCTGTGTATCCTCCAAAATTTGTAAAAAGTGCGTGGTGTCCTGTAGTCAGGCCCTAACTGATGTTAAAAGGGGTTTGAGATACTTTGTTAGAAATGCTGATAGTGGTTCCGTCAGGGACCCTATCCCTGATACAATGGGTCTATCTGAGGGGTTTGAAATGGACTTGCTGTATTTTTGGGAGAAGATACAAGATTTGTTTCTGTGGGTCTTTTACAGTAAGATGTTTAACAGTATTTTTTGTTATGATACCCTCATCCTCAGCTAGTTTCAGAAAAGAGTCTATTTCTTTTTTAAACACCCCAGTCGGGTCAATGTGCATTTGCATATAACATCTAGTATCAGCTAACTGTCTTTTCCCCTCATCAAGGTATTCCCCAATGTTCATAACCACCACGGCACCACCCTTGTCTGCAGGTAGAATGGCAATGCTGCGATTATGCTTTAATTCCTCCAAGGCTGCCTTTTCCATGGGTGACATATTCTGGCCCAGAATGTATGATTCATTATGATGAAAATGTAAATCCCTGAGAACAGATTGTTGGAAAATAGAGACATGTTTGTTCATGGGCGGCTGAAAGTCTGATTTCAAAAATTTGAATCAAGTTATCTTTGGGAGGTGTTGTCTGAAAAGAATAATTTCAAATTCAGGTTACGACAGAAAGACAAAACATCCTTAACAATGCTATGTTCATTAATAAAGAAACTAGGAATAAAACCAAGTAATTTATTAAGTAGTTTAGTTTGTACATCTGTCAGTTGAACATTAGAAAGTTCAAAACATTATGAAACTCAAATTCCGTCAACTCAACATTGTTTGCAACAGCCCTTCCATGGAATTGGATCTTATTTCTATATTTGTGCTTGCGACCCCCTCGTCTCTTGTTTGTATGTCTAAAGGGTACTGAACATTAGTTTTTTTGCTACTGGGTGAATCTCGATAGTTATTTCAGTTATTGTCTGTGCAAGATGAGTCATCCCCTGAGTTACTAGCTAAAGTCTTGTCAGAGGATTTTAGAATAGACCTAGGCCTTTTCTTGGGTTTGTTTCCTGGTGTTTTTTTGACCAAAATCATAGAATCTCACAGTTTTTAATGTATCAAAAGGACAGCCTCTTTGGTAATCGGTACAGTCCCTATTGAACTTACGTATTTTCCTATCTTTAGTTAGTTGGTCAAAATTAGCCAGATCTTTGGATAATTTACTAACCAAAGTGGCATATGTTGGTTGTGATTCATATTTCTTACATTCTTCACATGAAGCTTTTACTTCCATTAAACAAATGTCCACCATTCTCTCATAATAGAATGCAAGGATCTTGACAAAAGTCATTGATGATTGATGGAGAGTTTTGGTTCTATTCTTTGGTCAGCCTGTCCTCCGACCTACTGAACAAAGGCTGTAACTTAACTCTAAGTCCTCTTGGTGTGATATCCTTATTAAAATATGCCTTAAAAAGTCTGAGGTGCCATATATTGGCACGTAAGTTTTTAAGATCCTTGTTGAATTGGTTGAAGGCCATTTCACAGCCATTGTTAATGTTAATATTTGAGCCACTTGGATTACTGCTTGACATGTTATTCATACCAAACACCCCAATATCATGTCGATCAGCACATAATCCCATTAGTAGTTGCTCCAAATCCATTTTTCCAATGTATTTATGAATTTTGACCAACTAGAGACCAAATCTGTTTCAATCAATATGTCCAAATTAGTAATAGTTTAACAGGGACTGCACTGAGAACCTAGGTGTCAATAAAAACAATATAAATATTTTTCAACAGTTAAACTATAATATATTTGGTCAAAGAACATCACTTAGAAAAAACCTTGCTCATGAACCCTGACATCCACACTTGTCTATATATGTGTCTATCAGTATATCTGTATTATGCTTGGCACATATGTATTTGTGAACACAATATATACTTTATATTCAAAATGCAATGCTGAAAAGGCTTGTAGTTCTTGTTAAAGAATATACAAAGATGTATTATTATTTGTCACATGGTATCTGGCAATAAAACTTTTGAAACCCCTTAGCACATATTGCCTTTGCCAAAGATTTCAACACTGGGTTGCCCTCGTAGTACATGTAGCAACCTAGTCCAACTGTAAACTGACAATACAATTTTCAAGCAGTGGTTTTGCACACATAAAACTATTACAACACATATAGTTGTTCATACACAAGATAAAAATAAAAATAAAGGTGTTATTCCCTCCTACACTTACATTAAGCTGTTATAAATATGATTCACTTATCATTCACCCAAGTCAACTGTACTGTTATGGATCAATTCCTGTTGTTATATATCCTAGACCAACTATGGCATAAATAGTTTGTCAATATACATGCATACTAAGTAACTGTGGTGAATGAGACACTTCAATATGATATCAAATTTTGTAACAAAGAATGTATTCCACTTGGTTGACAAACCTATCACAATATATAGCTGATGTTATTGTATGTATATCAGATATTTAAAGAATATAGCATTTAGAGTCAACCATTCACTAATACATTTCGAGATCAAATAAATCTCAAAAGTTTAAGTCAATATGATGTTTTCACCAGTTCTAATCCATCAACGATAGTCCAAATGCCTTCCATTAATTTCCGATTTATCAGCCTGTAATCCACCAGTATTGCCGACCTCTAACAGCACAAGAATGTATGATATATGACAAATCACACAATATTTACATGGTGGAAATCGATATCTGGCGATGATATTTGGATGATTGCTGGATGGTGTGGAAGACGGATGAAGCATATCTAAAGGAATTTATGGAGTACCTGAATGGTAACATTTGGGGTATTGAGTTTTCAGTTAAATGTAACAAGAGTACCATAGATTTTTTGGATGTTACTGTTTACCGTAACGCAGATGATACTCTAAGTACCAAAACATTTAGAAAATACCCTCAATACAATACCTTGTTACACGCCTCCAGTATGCACCCGAACCACACCATCCGCAACATCCCTAAGTCTCAATTTATGCGTATCAGACGCATTTGTTCATCTCATGATGAATTTGAACATGCTAGACTTGATTTATACCATAGATTTCAGGACAGAGGATATAGAGACATAGATATATATCAAGCTAGTTCATGGAGCAAAACCATAGACAGGAGAACATTGTTACAGTACAAAAAATCAGAGCATGCTCATCAGGATTCTGTCTTGAGATTTGTCACCACATATGGCAGGAACCAACCTATTGTCAGGGATATACTTAATTGCAACTGGAAAATTCTTTTGGCTAATGACACTTTAAGGTCAATACTAGGCCCTCAATGTCAAATGTCATACAGAAGAGGCAAGAATTAGGGAGGGCTATTTTCACATTACAGAAACAGAGAAGGGGGGGGGTGCGATATATCATCAGACCACTATCAGTGGTGATAAACTAATTGATACTTTTCCATGTGGTCACTGCTGCTCCTGTTTACAAGTTAGTACACTAAAAGAATTCACCAGTGCCAACACCAATCGGGTATTTAAAACCAGGGTGTTTGGTAATTGCAGCAGTACATGGGTTATTTACTTAGCTACCTGCCAATGTAAAGCTTTTTATGTTGGTCAAACCTCTAGGTCTCTTAGAATAAGGATGACAGAACATCGTAGTGACATGAGGAACAAAAAAGAAACAAATGCTTTATACAGACACACAATACAACATCCCAATGCCCAGTTTATGTTCATGATCATTGACAAAATTCAGGAGATAGGAACAACCAACAGGGTTGGCACACCATTTTAAACCACAAGGAACAATATTGGATAACCAACCTTGGATGTTTATTCCCCCCAGGTCTGAATGACCATCTGTGAGTTTCACTGAACACTGGAGGATTTCATAATCATGGTTACAACAACAAACATTCATATAGATCAAGAATTAGTACGAACCATTCAATGGTGGTTAGGCCTACCAACGCTCATATTATACTCTACAAAGCATGATAAAAAATTGTTCAGGATACAAATATGTACATGTATGGTTTGGTATTCGTATCTGGTATGTTGGTGTTAAACATTGAGTATTGTACAATTACAATGTTGAACTTGTATTATCTACAAGCATATTATTTCAATTTATTATAATCTATAATATAGCTGAGAATGAGACCACTATACTCTTTTTGCCTTATTTTGTAATATATTATATGATCAGTACTTGGTTCATTATTATTCAGTTCTTTTGAACTTGTGGTTATCACCCTTCAAAATATATATATACTAGTGGTATATATTTTCTGCTTTTTTACACTATGATATGCATTCACAAATAGTGACTATGGTATTGGTCTATTACATTGTAATATGTATGTCATATAATGGCTTACTTCCAGAGCTTTGATTTTTATCTTTAAAAATATGACTTAATATCTACACCTCTGGCATTTTTATGTCACTGGTCATAAGCTTTAATCAAGAATGGAACATGCACTTTGTTACTCCAGCCACTGGGTGGTGCTGTAATATTGCTTCCAGGTAATCAGAGACTAGTATAAATGCAGGCTGCTTCATTTCATTCAAAAAAACTTTATTGTATTCATTGATAAAGGCTGAATAGCCGAATCTGGTCTGGATTCGAAGGAATTATAAATAAATAATCATTATTTCTTCATTACTGCGTGTTCACTATTGTTTTTTGCTGGTCGTTGGTGGTTTACATTGTTGGCTTGACCCTGCATGCCATCCTTCTAGAGCGTATGGTTGTTTGCTCCCTCTACTCTTCCCTCATCATCGAGTACAATGCCCCATTTGACATGTACCTCACTAGACACCTGCAACAACTGGAGAAGCCACAAAGGTACCTCACAAAGCTGCACCTAGGCCTTAAACACTTGTCCTATGTGGACAGACTATAAAAACTCCAACTGTTCCCTCTCATATTGCCTACTTAGAGGTGATGTCTGCTTAACTTACAAAGCCATGTCTGACCCAGCTCTGTTAGAAATGCTACATCTAAAGAAATCTCAATCCCTCCGCACCACACACTTCAGAGACCTCAACCTCATTACCACAATCAACAGAACATGCTTGAGGGGACAGGTTCATAACCCAGAGATTGCCCATGCTATGGAATAGACTTTCCCATACATGTCAAACGGAGCACCTCACTGGCCCTCTTCAAGAGAAATCTTGGGAGTGGATGGGAATTAGAAAACTCACCCCAGGGATCACACAAGTGGCTCTATTCAAGGCACTGGGAGCTAATGTCAGGTAGCACGATGCCAGAGTAATCCTATGGGCTAGGCTTGTAAAGGCTCCAAGGCCATTAGCCTAGCACACACCTGTGAACCTATCAACCTATGAACCTGATATCAAGAATTTCCCCTATGAGTGCATGCTTGTTGAGGTATTTACAGAAGTAAGAAAAACATATGCTTAGTTGTGCAGTTAGCTGTACAAGTAACTTTGAATATCGCTCAAGATATGCAACTTCTTACTGCAAATGTCACTGAATTTTCTTCAAAAACAACGAAGGCTTCATCTGATGTCATGCGACAGTTTGTAAGTCACTTGTTTTTTGAAGTATTACATACATGTGAAAATACTGTTTGTTTTCATAATCAGTAACGAACAGCTTGCTATCTCTGGTGTAGTGTGATACAATTGGGCATTAACAATGGATGTTATGTGATCCTATCTCGCCTACATTCTGACTGATGGGTTCGGAGCCGATCCCTCGGCTCCGACTCGGCACGCTTATGCCAAAGAGCGAAGTCTCTTATTGGCTGAGCTTACTATATCCCAGGATGCACCACCACCAGTCCCCCAGATCTCGTTTGCCGCTAACTAGTGAAGACGTGGTCTCGAGCTGGCTGAGCTAAGTAGTGGGTTTTTCACTAACTTTCTGTCAGAAATTTGCTAATTTCTAAACAAAAAGCTGTTTTAACGGCTACTCTGTTGTTGTGTGTGTGTTTGACATTTTTTCTGTGGAAAATTTGTGTGTGATTGATACTTGTTCTACAGGCTCCCTCGGTCTATAGGGCCTTCCTACTGGTTAATTCCCTTTTAAACCAACCTTAGGGTTTATTTATTCTTGGTTTCCTTAATTCGGTTGTTGACTGTTGTTCAATTTGGTTTGTTGTGAACGGCAAGTTAATCTTAACTTAAAATAACTTTGTCTGTGAGAAAGTACTTAATTTTTGCTTATAATGTCTCAAGCACCTAGGCCTTCGGGCTTCAAGAAGTGCACTAAATGTAACTTTAAGATGTCTATCACGGATGACCACTCTCTGTGTGTATATTGTTTGGGCGCCAAACATTTGCAGGAGTCCTGCAGCGTGTGTCACGCTTTTTCCTCGAGGGTCCTCCAAGAGAGGAAAAATAAGCTCATATTAAAAGGCCTTATAAAACCCTCTTTTGAAGAAGCTTTAGCATCCTCTCCTTCTCCTGCTAAAAAGAAAAGGGCGTCGGCTCCGACCAGTCCGTCGGATCCGACCGCCAAGAGACATAGGCAGGCTTCTCCTTCGGCTCCAAGGACTTCGGAGCCGAGGGCGACAGTCTGCCTCGATGCCACCAGTCTCGACTCCTCTGGCCGGAGCCGATGGCTGGGGCATCGAGGCGGGTCACCGTCGGCTCCACTGGTTTCGGAGCCGATGAAGGTTGTCGCTCAGACACATCCTCCTCGGCACCGATGGAAACTAGTTTGGGTATTCCTTCGGCCGATAGTCATCGAGTCGCCTCGGAGCGGTCCCCTAGCCCCTTGGGGCCATTGGAGAGGCCATCTCGAACCCGTTCAGTATCCTCTAGGTCATCGAGGATGTCAGATTCGGACATAGACAGGGTGCTCCAAAGACTGTTCCAGTCCCCAGTCTTTCAAAAATTTGTTTCGGGTGCGACCCAGTTGGCTTCGGAGCCGACAGCCCATGCCCATGTCATTGCCATTCCTCCTCCGACCGCTTCGGCTCCGTCGGAGCAGGTGCTGTTGGAGCCGGTGGAGGTCTTAGGGTCGGCTCCGACCCTTACTCCAACCCCGGCCTTCGGGTCCGAGTTTGGCACACGGACTTCTTCGGCTGGACCCGGGGTGACGTTTGGGACCTATGCTGTCGGTTCCGAGCCTCCCTCGGTGCTTCGGCTGCGGGACTTCCGTCTGCTATCATGGCTCTGGGGACGGACATTCCCAGGATTCTGGGGGTCCGGCTTTCAGAGCTATGAGGAGTGCCTTGGCCAAGTCTTCGGCCATCTCTCCGGCTTTACCGGCACCTTCCCTGGGCGTGGAGACTGGGTCTTTGGCAGTTCCCTGTCCTTAGGCAGCGGAGCCCGGGCCTGGGGTTACCCCACTGGGGTTCCCCTCCTCCTGAGGGTTCTTCGGAGTTGTCTTCAGAGGAGCCCCCAAGGAAGAGATTGTGCAAGAGGAAGCACGTGGACTCCCCCGAGTCTCTTACATCGGACACTGATCTTGATGATGCAGAGGGGTCCCCAAAGTCGTCCTCGGATGATGTCTCATTTGCAGACATTCTAGAGATCCTCAAACAACGAGGCGGCTGGATATCCAAACTCCCTCTGCTGATGAGTCAGTGCTTCTCAAGGCCTTTGGGGCTCAGCCCTCCGCCTCCTGGGTGTCTCCGCCCTTCGACGAGCTCCTGGATTTGGTTTGTCGGAGGGCGTGGGAACATCCAGATACCGTGGAACCAGTGCCTTCTCGTCCTAACAAATTTTTGTCTGCCCCACCAGAGAAGGAGTTCCTGACTAAAGGCGTGGCTGTAGATGCCATGGTGGTGGCATCTGCTACACAACAGGACGTGGCAGAGGCTTCAACGTCCGTCCATCCTCCTAATAAGGAGTCTAGGAGCATGGACCGATGCAGCGCACCCTGACTTCAGCGGCCTTTACACTAAGGTCCCTGAATTATTTGGCACATTTTACCAGGCTACAGAGGGATCTGGTCAAGGAGCTGTCAGATTCCCTCTCGGGTAACCTACCTGAGCAGCTAGCCCAGTCGGTTGGCTCTCAGTTGGCTATCCTTACCTCGATTTCTAACTCGTCCATGAGGCTCATTTCATATGCGGCCGAAGGGGCGGGTAGAGCGGCAGGCACAGGCGTGGCTCTACGGAGACAAGCCTGGCTCCGTTGTGTCATTTTGGAGGCCTTCAAGTCTTCCTTCGCCGACGCTCCTTTGATGGGTCCTCTTTGTTTGGACCTAAGGTTAAAGACACTCTTACCCGCTGTGAGCAAGAGGGAAAAACTTTATCTGCCGTAGGTGCACGTTATTCCACTCCCTTTCGGCCTTATCCCAAGGGTAAAGGAGGAGGGAAGATGTGGTTCCGCAAATCACGTAAGTTTTTCCTCAACAGCAGGAAGATTCCCCTTCCAGAGGCAGAGGCGGGAAATTTTTCTGGGAGACGCCGTCCCAGGGCGGCAGAGGGCCCGCAATTCTGGAGACTGCGAGTCCTTTCGTGGCTCTTCAGCCTCCCACACTTCATGAGGGATTGCCCGGCTGTGCTGCTCGGAGCCAGTCGGGTTCCGTTTGCCAAGCACCTAAAAGCCTGGGAATCTATCACTCAGGACAGATGGGTGCTTGGATTATTGCCGGAGGTTACACCATTCCCTTCACACACTCACCCCCACCGTCCAAAAGATCCCGGACCCACCACCCAGTCAAGGGAAATTGCAGCCGCAGAAGCGTCAAAGCTGCTAGAAAAGGAGTCATCCAACCGGTCCCCACAGACCAGATCGGATCGGAAATTACTCAAGGTTCTTTTTAGTGCCAAAAAAGACAGGGGACCTGAGACCAATATTGGATCTCAGCAGACTAAACCAATCCGTCATGAAATCCAAATTCTGAATGGTCACGTTACAATCCATTCTCCCATTGTTGGAGAAGGATGTTTGGATGTGCTCCATAGATCTCAAGGACGCCTATTATCACATACCGATACATCGGGCGTCCAGGAAGTATCTGCGCTTCAGCCTGGGAGACAGTCATTTCCAATTTTGTGCACTGCCCTTTGGTCTCACCACAGCCCCCAGGGTGTTCACCAAGTGTTTGGCAGTAGTGACTGCTCACCTGAGGAGTCGTGGATTCCAAGTGTTTCCCTATCTGGACGACTGGCTCCTGACTGCCACCACCAGGCATCTACTGATGGACAACCTCAAAGTCACCATTTCCCTGGGTGCTACCCTGGGAATTACATTCAATTGGTCAAAGTCTGTCTTGCTGCCCTCTCAGCGCATAAGGTTCATAGGCACAGAGATAGACTCAAAATTGATGCGCGTCTTTCTTCCTACCGAAAGGATTCAAACTTTACAAGGTCAAGTTCAAGCCCTGCTTTCAAGATCCAAAGCCCCAGCCAGGATGGTCCTGCAACTTTTAGGTTCGATGTCTGCCACGGTTCTCCTAGTTCCTCTGGCAAGATTGCACATGAGGATTCTTCAGTGGCTGTTATCGACTCAATGGTCCTTTCAGAATCTCCCCCTCAATCACCCCATTCTGATTACAGAAACGTGCAAACGGGACCTCCGCTGGTGGCTTCAGCCGTCCAATCTGAATCAGGGAAGACCTTTTGTTATCCCCCCTCCGGTGGCCACCCTGACGATGGATGCCTCCCAGACAGGGTGGGGGGGGCATTGTCTGGGCAGGTTAGTTCAGGGTTCCTGGCTTCCAGACGAAACCTTTCTCCACATCAATGTATTGGAAATGAGGGCTGTACTTCTGTCCCTACAGGCCCTCCACAAGTTTCTCCCTCAAGGCATTATCGCTATCCACACAGACAACATGTCGGTGGTCTGGTATGTAAACAAACAAGGAGGGACCAGATCTTACCCCCTTTGCAGAGAGGCTATGAGGGTGTGGGAATGGGCTGTAGCTACCAACCGTTTCTTCGTAGCGACCCACATTCCAGGAAATCAATATATTGGCAGACAGATTAAGCAGGACAATTCTCTCTCCTCACGAGTGGTCCCTGAACGAAACAGTAGCAGCTCAGGTTTTCAGAAGATGGGGGACACCGTGCTGCGACCTGTTTGCAACACCACAAAACACAAAGTGCAAAAGGTTCTTCTCCTTGACTCCACATCAGGGAGGCAGCTATGGATGCTCTAGCACAACCTTGGCCAACAGGGCTACTTTATGCATTTCCTCCGGTTCCACTTCTCCCCAAAGTCATTCAGAAAGCTTCTCAATTGGGGTCCACAATGATACTAATTGCTCCGCACTGGCCTCGTCAGGTATGGTTTCCCTACCTGAAGAAACATGCTGTGGACGATCCTTGGTTTTTGGATCTAACTCCGGATCTGCTAATTCATCGGTCGGGACGACAACACCAGTCCCTTCGCACTTTGAAGTTGACAGCTTGGCTCCTCCACTTCCGACTTTAGTCAGAAATCACACCTTAGACCGGAAGTTATTCACATTTTATCTTGACCCACAAACCCACCACTAAGAAATTGTACCTCAGTAAGTGGAAGAGGTTTGCTATCTGGGCTCAACTCAGGGGCTTAGACCCTATCACTGCCCCGATTCCAGAGGTTTTGAAATTTTTAACATCCTTGTTTAATCAAGGATCTTCAGTCTCTACTATTAAAGTCCAACTGGCAGCTATCTCTAAATTTCACGAATCCATGGATCCACCGTTGATGAGCAGCAGATTATGCAAAACTTTCATTAAAGGTGCTGGGCTGTTAAGACCCCCAGTTTTTCATCCTGCGCCTCCGTGGGATCTTGATTTGGTACTTCGTGCCTTAACATCTTCCCCATTCGAACCGGCTGCTACATGTGAGTTAAAATACCTGTCTTGGAAAACTGCCTTCTTAGTTGCAATTACCTCTGCAAGAAGAGTTTCAGAGCTTCAAGCCCTATCTATCAAACCACCGTACTTGATTTTCACAAGGATAGAGTATCACTTAGGCCTAACCCATCTTTTGTCCCAAAGGTTTGTTCTAATCTCTGTCTCCAACAATCTCTAGAGCTACCAGTTTTCTTTCCAAAATTCTCCAACGAAGCGGAGTACACTCTCCATAAATTGGATGTTCACAGGCAATTGCGCTTCTATCTAGACAGGACTCAGCAAATTCGTAAATCAGACCAGTTGTTTGTGTCCTTTTCAGACAATAAATTGGGTAAAACCATCACTAAAGCTACTATCTCCAAATGGATTAGAGATTGTATAACTCAGGTTTATTCCTCTTCAAATAAGCAACTTACAACATCTGTCAAAGCTCATTCTACCAGAGCTATGGCTACTTCTATTGCCTTTCATTCCAAGCTCGCTATTTCTGAGATTTGTGCTGCGGCTACTTGGTCCAACCCGCACACTTTCATTTCCCACTATAAATTGGATGTGGCATCTAAAGGGCGAGCATCATTTGGTTCCACGGTACTCAGGAGTGTTTTCCAGTGAGCCACCCAGGATTCAGGTGCTAGGGGCGCTGTCCCATCAGTCAGAATGTAAGCGACATAGGATCACATAACATCTTTTAGTTATGTACTCACCATAACTTCAGATGTTTGGGATCCATCTCGCCTACATTCCTAATACCCACCCTCCTTCCACCTGCCTTGGAGATCAGAAGAGATTGAACGGTTTTGAGTTCTACTGTTTTATCTTGTTTCATCTGACGATGTTATATAAGCAGTGCGTGCATGTGTGCATGTATGCGGACAAACTAGATCTGGGGGACTGGTGGTGGTGCATCCTGGGATATAGTAAGCTCAGCCAATAAGAGACTTCGCTCTTTGGCATAAGCGTGCCGAGTCGGAGCCGAGGGATCGGCTCCGAACCCATCAGTCAGAATGTAGGCGAGATGGATCCCAGACATCTGAAGTTATGGTGAGTACATAACTAAAAGATTTCCCTGTCTCCCACAATGGCATATTACACCATATCCCTCAATAACATCCAGGGCTGTTAGTTATGAAAATATGAACCCACACACATGAAAGTATGAATAGTGACAGTGATTAATTTCTGTACTGTAGGACATTACTATAGCAATAACCAACGCCTGGGTGTGGGTAATGCTGGATTTACCCACGGTTGGCATGGTTTGGTCCCGAGGGTGAAGCCCGAGGAACCAAACAAAGCCAACCGTGGGTAAATACAGCATTACCCACCAGAAGTGGTTATTGCTATTATACCATGACATTATTTAAGAAAAGAAACTATTACTTTTCTTAAATAATGGCATAGTATAATGCCTGTTTACTGCCCTTCCGCAGATGTCTGGCATCATGCAGTTCTGATGTACTGCGCGCCTCGCAGTACATCAGAACTTGAGCAAAAGCAACGGAGAAAGCAAGATCTCTGTTGCTTTTTTACTATTTTAAGCTATGTTAAATGGGTTTAACATAGCGAGACAGTTTAAAATAAGCAACAGAGATGTCCGTTGCTTATTTTAAAACTGTCTCGCTATGTTAAACCCATTTAACATAGGCTAAAAAAGCAACGGAGATCTTGCTTTCTCCGTTGCTTTTAAAACCTGTCTCGCTATGTTAAATGGGTTTAGCATGGCGAGACAGCTAAAATAAACGGAGATCTCCGTTGCTTATTTTAACTGTCTCATATGTTAAACCCATTTAACATAGCGAGACAGTGTTTTAAAAGTAGAGTTATACTAACAGAAAAAAGTCCGGGCGACCGGACCTTTTTCCATTAGTATAACTCGATTTACAATGTGCACGCTGGCCAATCAGTGTGCACGTTTTGGGGGGGGTCATGGTATAATATATTAATAATCTTAGTGTCGTATTGTTAATAACTCCTTGCAAATATTCTTTGCCTGTTATTACCTGGTAAGTTTCTTAGTTTAAGACGCCAAACCCAAAAAGGTCTGGATGCCATAAGGAGCTATGGGTATGAATTGTAAATATACAAAAAAGGTGTTTTAGGCTTGGATGAGTTAATCCTATCCTCTTAGATCAAAGGGTGTAGACATTTTAGTTTTCACACCTTGGTAGGAAAGTTATGATGAATGAAAAACAGTTTTTATATTTGAAGAGACCATTCACTGATTTGTAGTGCATAGAGTACCATGATTACACTCCAAATTTAGGAAAAAAAGTAATTTTGTTAAGCATCTTTCTGGAATAAGAAAGGTGCCTAGCAAAGTTTTTTAAGCACCTATCAGTACAATGAGCTCTAGTCTTGCACTACATCATAACAACTGCCCGTGGCTGAACCACAAAACTACATCAAGAAGCTAACGATCTATAATAGCTGTTAAGACAGTTCTCTGTCACTTTCACTTTACATATACATATATATATATATATATATATATATATATATATATATGTATTCATTCAAGGTTGTCTTGGAGCATATGAGCAAGTGCAGTTCTGTATCAACTTATTTTTGGTCTATGTCTGGCTGTTTCATTACGTTTAGTGCACCCATCTGGGAGTGTGGTATGTGTGTGTGTGCATGTATATCTATCATACACACAGACACACACATAGGGAAAGGTGCTCTTTTGTTGAACAGCACTTTTATTGACATCTGTTTAATGGACACAATTTGGTCAACTAAACAGATGATGATCGATACCTGTCAACAAAAATAGCATATCAGATGGTTCTTGTTTGCCCAATCTACTCAGCAGGGTGTGGGGGTGCAAGGGGGCTTGCCTCCCCCAAATATGATTATCTTTTTATTTTGTTTTAAGGTTTTTAAATGTGCCAAAATTAATGCTTGGTACGTGCTTAATAGTATGTTGATGTGCATAATGTCGATCATTTGGTGTTGACGTTATTCACAATGATATTACTGCCATTCGATAAATGTAAGTAAATCCACACCACACATATTTATAGACATAGATATATGTATATCTAAATCTGTGTGTATATGTATATATATGTATGTATATATATATATATATATATATATATATACATATATATATATTTATATATATATATATATATATATATATATATATATATATATATATATATATATATATATTCACTTTGCAATCACAAAATACTGAAATATGGAATTTCATTATCTTGAGACTGTATAGCCGAAAATCCACATAACCGAAAACCCACAACCGTGAAAATCAAAATCGTGACCATACACATACACACAGCACTACACAAATACACATACACCTACCTAACTACACTACAAGAAACAAAACAACACACACAAACACAACATAAAATACAAACACACCTACCTTACCTATAAGCTAGGAGGCTGCGCCCCCCCCCCCCCGCTACTTCTGTATACTAACTCCAAGGTAGCACTAAACACACAAACACATAAAACCCAGCACTACACACATTCACACACACTCAAATCTCCTACCCAATATCCTTACGGAAACACCACTTACCTGAATCCCCAGCTAAATCCCCACACCCCACAACACGTCAAGAATGCAACACCACAACAGAGGATTCGACATTTCCACATTCGATATAGTGCAGTTTCTCATAACTGCACTTTTGACTATACAGCCTCGAGCTAGTGAAATTCAATATTTCAGTTTTCGAGATTGTATAGTGAACCCACACACACACATATATATATATATATATATATATATATATATATATATAGGGGTGTGTGTGTGTGTGTGTGTGTGTGTGTGTGTGTGTGTGTGTGTGTGTGTGTATATATATATATATATATATATATATATAAAATGTATATTTATTTGTATGTGTGTGTGTGTATTTGGAGAGAAAGAGAGAGCGAGAGAAAAACTGCAAGAAAATCCAGCCAAGCTAGAGTTTTCTCGTGATACCTTAAATCTCCTTTAGTAAAGGCCCATGGGATGCATGCAAATGATCCATTATGGACATCAAGTGTTTCAGCTACATGGCTTCTGAATATCCATACTTTTTACTTTGTCTTTATGGTTGCATTCAGGCCAATACAGCAACCCCACTAGCTGTGGACATACATGTTTTGGCCTTTTTATTGACCTCATCAGCACGGCATAAGTGGATAGTTTGGCTGTACTCCATGCACATGCCCACTTAATTATATCGTTATTCCGCTACATAGCTTCTGAATGCCCATGGCTTTTTTGCTTTTCAAATCTTTATGGTTACATTCAGACCAATAAAGTCACGCCCTTAGAAGGTTTAAAATATCGCACAGTGAAAACTCAGTCTTGGCTGGGTTTTTCTTGCAATTTGAATGGGTTGTCTAGGTATCTGTTTTACCCTTCGGCTGATATCTTATCTACGGCCATATCTATATCAGTAAAAAAACATCCGGCAGCAAAAATAACTTGAAATCAACAAATTTACTTGAAAACTGTCCTCCTTCCACAACAGACCCAGGTTTCATCTCCCAGCTTTTTTCAGTACTGTGGAAGCATACATAAACGACAAATGTATAACATGCAAAAAAAATCATGTGACACACTTGTCCATTGATTGCAGTATTTAAGCAGTTGATAAATATGTTCTCATTGTCAGTAAGAAAGAAAGAATATAAAAATCATGTTTATACACAATAAAGAAGGCAAAGCAATGCATTGCATAATTGAAATAAACATTCTGAGTATGCGTTGAAAACCTAAGCAAAACTGGATTGAGATGAGAAAGCAAAATTGCAGTGCATAATAGCCATCAAAATGGTAAAATATTGATATCTAGTGAGCAAAGTTAAAAGTGTATTACCTAAATATTAGGATGGCTATTAATACGGAAATTTTTTGCAACTAAAAATATGATCTGATGTCAATTTTAATTCATTCCTCAACGCTTGGGCTTGGATCCGACTCGCTGCTTTTTACAGCTCATGGCCTACTGCAAGCTCTCTAGCTCCTCCCTTACCCATAATGCTGTGACCCCCTCCATACTTCAGAACTCATTTGCTGCCTTCGCGTACAGATGTGGTCGCTGCCAGCTCTCGAGCGTTATAGTGAATTACAAAAGTTTTTTCACTTCAACTATGTTTTCCTTGTAAATTAGCTAGTATTCTTTTCTAACCTTCCTTATCCCTGTGTGTTTCTTTAGCAAATCTTGATACCTTTATTGCAAGTATTTTCTCTTGTCTGTCCCTTTTTGTTGTTTCTGGTAATCTTTCCTACCATTGTTGATAGTTTTTCCTTTCTTTATTTTTCTAATGTATACTTTATTCTTATTTGCTGTGAATATGGCTGAAAAACCTTCCATATTCAAAAAGTGAAGGAGTTTAGGCACAGGAGTCTGACACCCGTGACTCTTGCATGTATTGTTTGTGCCCTGCCCATTTGGAAGTCCCACGTGAGATTTGCAAATTGTTTAATCATATGGCTTAATTAGATAGGATGAGCAAGTTGATTCTGAAGGGCATTCTCCCAACTAGTTTTTCTGAATTGCTGGCTGGAGCTCATCCCCCCAAGGGATGCCAAGGCAGGCCAGAAAGAGGCAAAGTGTAGTTCCTCAGATCTGATCACTTTGGACACTGGGTCTGCCTTATCAGATCTGGTTCTCTGAGTGGAAACAGCTCCCCCAAAGCTGTTATGCGTCTTCTCTGGACCCAGTCCCCTCTCGGCTATCTTTCCCCTTTTTAGAGAGGCTCCATCATTCAAGATTTCCTTCCTTAGCTTTTCGTTCCCGTTCTTCCAGGAGTCTTACAGAGATGTATGTGGATAAGATTGATGAGGAAGTTTCTCTCGGCAGAGATACAGATGAGAATTCTCTCAACTCCTACCCCTTCAGGTCCGGAGACATTCACCACTGTTACTCCACCCATCTTGGCTCTTTCTCCAAGCCATCCTTCGGTTTTCAGAGCCCTTGGATCTGAGCCTTCCAGGACTGAATGTTTCAGATCCAAAGATGGTGGTGTCTTCGGATCTGATTCCTTCTCTGAGTGCACCGGTTCTGAAGGTGTCAGAGCTGAAGCATCAGTGTTGGCTCTGAGGTGCTAGAGTCAACTCTGAGGCAGTCAGGGCCTTCTCTGCTCACCAGAGCTTTGGCATTGGACAGCTCGGCTCCAACTTTTGCCTGGAGTGGGCTGCCTTTGGGTCAGAAGGAGCTGGTAATCTGGAAACATGCCTTCTCAGCTCTGTAGCTTTTCTTCTCCCCAGGAAATTCTGCATTTGAGGTAATAGAGTATTCTCTTCCAGAATTTGGACAGTTCCTTTCCCCCCACGGATCTTTCATCTGATTCCCGAATGTCTTTGTACCATGAGTATAATAACTCTACCACAAAGGGGCAGCCAGCCCAAAGTCTCCAGAGCACCCACTGGGGTGTCCTTAGTTCTTCTGATACTTCTCTGGAGCACCTTACTGAGGAAGTCCCTTAGAAGAAAAAGTGCAAGAAGTGGCACATAGTCTCCCCTCAGGAGTCAGTCACAGAAGATACTGATTTCGATGAAGGGGAAGGGTCACCAAGATCACCACCTGATGAAATCTCCTTTAAAGATCCTTAAGAAAAGGGGTGGTTAGTCTACTGATAACCCTTCCCAAGAAGAATCGGTATTCCTGGATTCATTCGGGTCTGGCCCATCTACTTCCTGGGTGACTCCACCCACTGACGAGCTCATTGAGTTGATCTTTTAGTGGGTATGGAAGGAACCCTGTTCTGTTGAACCAATCCCCAAGAGACCAGATAGGATCTTGGCACCACCCAAGGGGAAAAAGTTTTGAAGCAAGGGAGTGCCAGTAGATGCCATGGTCATAGCTAAAGCCACAAAGAATGAACTCTAAGAGCAGAGTTCATCTGTTCATCCCCCTAACAGGGAGTCTAGAGTGAAGGACAGACTTGAGAAGCATGTTTGCACCAGCAGCTTTCGCTCTTAGATTGCGGAACTATTTGGTGCACTTTACCAGAATCCAGAGGGTCTGATGTGAATAACTCTCCAAGTCTCTCTCAGGAGCAGTAACTGCTGAGGCACAGACTTCTGTTGCATCACTGTTGGCTGCCTTGCATTCCATTACTAATTTTGTCTGTGAGGCTAATTTCAAATGCAGCTCATGATATGTCAAGGGTGGCGAGTTCAGGCACTTCCATTAGGAGGCATGCCTGAATGCACCTGTGTGATTTTTGCAGAGCCCTTCAAGTTCTCCTTCGTCATTGCTTTTTTTGACACAAGTTTGTTGTTTGGCCCCAAAAGTGAAGGGCCCACACTCGGGTGGTGAGCAAGATGGTAAGACCCTGTCTGCAGTGGACATACACTTTTTGACTACTCAAAGAACCTTTTCTAGGAATCAGTGATGTTTCGAAAATGTGGTTCAAAAAATCCCAGGGTTCTTTCCATGATCCATGTGGAGATAGTTCCACCAGGGGCAAGGGTGGGAACTCTAATGGAAAATGCTGCTGGCACTGCAGAGGAGGCCCACAGATTCCTTTTCTGACAGACAGTACCAGCACTCCTGGAAGGAGGCATGGTTTCCACCTCTGGAGAATATCAGGGGTCAGTTATCCCTCTACCAGAGAGCCTGACTAGACATTTCAGAAGATACATAGGTGCAGAGGAATATTTCCAGTGGTTATATATTTCCTTTTCCATACCACCTTCTTCAGAAGCAAACACAATTTCCAGTGTTCCACCCACTTAGAAGAAAGTACCAGCTCTAGAAATAAAAAAAAGCTGCTAGAAAGAGTCATCCAAGAGATCCCACCAGACCAGAAAGAATGCAGAACTTACTCAAGATTCTTTTTAGTGCCAAAGAAAATAGGGGACTGCAGAGCAATTTTGGATGTCAGCAAATTGAACAAATCAGTTCAGTACACAAAGTTTCAGATGGTTATGGTTCAGTCCATTTTGCCTTTCCTGCAGAAGGATGACGAGATGTGCGCAATAGATCTTCAAGATGCATACTATCACATAAAAGTGAACAGATGATCCAGGAGGTACCTACGGTTTTGGCTTGGAGATGGTCATTACCAATTCAGAGCACTGCCATTTGGCCTCACCACAGCCTCCAGGATGTTCTCCAAATGCATGGCAGTAGTAGTAGCTCACTTGCGACTACACAGATTACAAGTGTTTCCTTACCTGGATGACTGGCTCATTACCACTTTGACTAGGCATCTACTCATCAAAGTGAGAGATTGTGTACTTCAATTTTTCTGTCACCTAGACATGACAATCAAACTCAACAGATCTTAACTAGAACCAGTCAAGTGCTAGAATTCATAGGAGCCTTGTTTGACTCTATATCAATGGCAGCCTTCCTTCCCCTACTAATGGCACAAAACTATAAGATTCCAAGTCAGAAAGATGATTCAAAACTCTTCACTGTCAGCTCAACTGATTTTACAGGTGTTAGGGTCAATGTCTGCTGCCTTAATTGTGGTTCCGTTGGCAAGATACCATATGGGAATTCTTCAGTGGACACTGGCAACTCAGTGGTCCATTCTGTATCAACCTTTGTCCACCCAGATCAAAATAGCTCAGGCATGCAAAATATATCTCAGGTGGTGGATTTGCTCAGATCAGATTTCACAAGGCCACCCATTCATACATCCTCAGCCCCAGGCAGTAGTGACCACAAACGCATCCCAATTTGGGTTGTGGGGGCACTTCTTAGGCAAGACAGTTCAAGGCATCTGGTCCCCAGAAGAAGCCAACATGCAAATCGGTGCCCTAGAAATGAGTGTTTTTTCTAGTGTTGTAGGCCGCTCAAGACTCGCTATCCCTTCAGAGACTATTGTGATTCAGACAGACAACTTGGCAGTAGTCTGGTACATCGACAAACAAGGAGGAACTGGATCTTACCCCTTAGGTCAAGCAATTCTGATAGTGTGGCAATGGGTGATCTCATCCAGTCATTCTGATAGCAATTCATATCCCTGGGAAATCTAGCATGATAGCATACAAGTTGAACAGGTCCATTCTCTTACCTCATGAGTGGCCTCTGAACAGGAGAATTGGAGAAAAGATATTTCACCATTGAGGCCAGCTGTGCCATGACCTTTTTGCATCTGATGTCAACAATAAGTGCAGTATGATGTTCTTCATGTTTCACTGTTGCAGTCATCACCTGTGGGTTATTCCTGCTGTGGTAGCCCTCAGCCAGCCCAAATAACAGAGTTAATGTTTTTCTGCGTCGGCTGTGGTCGCTTGCTGTCTCACATCAGGTCTTCAGTGCTATAAAGGAAGGCAGCTGATGCCATTACATCAGTCTTTCTTGCCGCGGAGCCCATAGCAGAAGCAGTTTGCAAGTGTGCTGGTCAATCGCTACCAGAGTTTGAATTTCAGCTGAAAACACTTTAATGTGAGAAGCATTTATTGTAGAGCTCTTATTGTAGCCAAAGTGGTGTTTGTCAGCAAACAATCTGTAGACATTCTGAAAAAAATGGAAGGATAAAGATAGATCTCTCAAGGCTAAGCCTTCCGACGACTCTAACACGATGTAGGTCATCAGTTCTCCGGAATTCAGTGAGGTGCCTTCGCAGCCCATGATGCCTGATTAGATATCTTTGCAGGCCTCTACTGAGACCCTTTTGGAGTCTGGTATGCTGCAGACATCATCTTCATCTTCGAGCCTTTGGTTGTCTCTGCCTCGGTTGGGTCCGGAGCCGCGATGCAGGCACTGGCTTCCGAGGAGGTCTTTCACACTACCGAATCTAGACAAAAACTGATGTGTTCTCCCTCTACTACCGTTTCTGTCAGACTGATGGATACTGTTAGGCCTAGAGGCAAGGCCACTGCTAGGAAAGCTACCTCTAGCCACCATTTTAGTCCTGCTCCACCTCCCCAAGGTCAAATGCTTAAAATGGCAGAGGATCTTATCACCCTTATCAGGGGTAGTCAGGCCACAACTTCTAAAAGGAAGAGATCTTTCTCCTGAAATACTGACAGAACAGGATTCTGAGGAGTCTGATTATTCAGTTTTTGAAGAGGAACAACTATCTCTTGACTGCTTATGAGGATTCAGATGCAGAAGAATCCATTCATTCTGCCTCCCCTCCAGAAGATCCTTCATTTGGGTAAGCTCTTCACACCCTCAGGGAGCATTTCCACTGGGAATCCCAGGACTTCCCTCAGTCTAAGAAAAGACCAAGAGAGTTTCTAGATCTGCCCCAGCACAGACCCTTTGCCATCCCACCTATTTTAGAGGTGGTTGATGATGTCTTTCATGAATCCAGTTTAACTCCTGATGCCACCTGCTCCCAGAAAACCTGACAGTTATTACAGAGTACCAGATTCTCACAAAGACCTGTATAGAAATACTGCTGCAGACCTGGAGGTCATTACGCAGGGACCTAAGGCTAGTTCTAAAAATGATTCCAGAGCTCTGGACAGATGGGGTAAAAAAGTATACACCTCTGCAACTTTAGCTATCAGAGCACTCAACTGTCAGTTCCACATGTTAAACTTTCAGCAGCACGCTTTGGTACTATTGAAACAAAAGATTTATACCTTTCCTGACAGTGCCAATTCAAAAGAGTTAGCAGATCTACTGCATTCGACTTGTGAAGTGGCTAAACACTTTACACTGTGTATATGCCCTAGAAGCTGCAAACAGGCCAGCAGTGTCAGGATCTGTCATTAGGAGACCTGCATGGCTGAAGGAACAACCTTTGCCTGATCATGTCAAATCTAAATTACTTGATACACCTTTGGATAAGGACCAATTGTTTGAAGTAAAAGCAGAAGGGGTGCTTAAAAAGATGGAAAACAAAGCAAAATCTGTACAGACAGTAAAAGATTTCCTTCAGGTACAACCTCCTAGGTTCAGCAAGAATTTTCTCTCTAAACACTGGTCCTTTCCTGCACCTAGCAGACAGGGGCAAGGTAAGCCCCGCGGGGACAGACCACCTAGACTCCTATCCCAGGGTCAGCAGAGAACCAAGCAGTGGACCACTTCCACTCCAAAGGCAGGGAGTTCTAAGCCCCACCTCTAGGGTAAAAATCCCTCGAGGACTTCCTCTCCCCCTTATGTACTCATTTCACTCACCAACTACCATGAACTATTGTGTCTTAAATATCTTTTTTCAGGGATACGAATTTCCTTCGATTAACTCCCAATTCTAAGAGGGTACCCTTATCTCAGTATCACTGAGCAGAGGCACTGGAACTTGTCCAAGCTCACTTATCCCTAGGGACAGTGGAACTGGTCCCCTCAGATCCATAAAGCAAAGGCTCTTATTCCACACTAGTCCTTGCTCTTAGGACAGAGGGTGCTTGGCACCCCTACCTGGATCTACCCATTCAGAACGCCTTCCTGGTGGTCATCATATTCAAAATGCTAACTTGGCAGCAGTTGCTGCCTAAGCTGACCAAAAATGAATGGATAGTTACCCTACCTCTACAAGAGGCCTTAGCCCCGGCCATAGCCTTTGGCGGACACAAAAACTTACAAATTTACCCTTATCTAGACAACTGCCTCATTCAGGCAGATGGCAAAGAATAGCTTCTCCAGGACCCCCTCTTTGTCAAAGCCCTCCTAACCCCCTCAGGGTGCACCATCTACCAGAAGAAATCAGGACAAAACACCCTCCAGGAAGATCATTTTCTTGAGAACACTGCTGCACACAGCAGCCCAAATGGCCTTCCTACTCCCAAAAAAGCAGAGATTCCTGCAGCTGTTTCTCACCAGCTGGCTCCCAGACATCACCACATGGTGAGGAAGTCCCTGTAAGCCTTGAGGTACATGGCATCTTGCATCCTAATTTCTATGGCCAGGCCTCACATGAGAAAACTTCAGTGGTACCATAAAGAACCTGTGGAGTCTGCACTCTTATCTCCAGGGATCCCTCAAACACTGATCCCCTGTACAGGGGCCGAGTTTCTCTGATGGCAGGGGCCCCTGTCCAGAACTAGGGTCTTTCCTTCAACCTCTGCTCAATTGGACAGACCACTACCTCCAATGCCTCAGACTTAGCTTGAGGTGCTCACCTAGAAGGCAGGTGCACCCAAGGTCTTTGGGATGCTCACAACCTTCCCTTACACTTCTACCAGAAGAAAATGATTGCAGTACAAAAGGCTGTGACACCCTTCAAACCCCATCTCAAGCCAGAGGTTCTCCTATTCAAATAGATAATACCACAGTAATGGGGTACACCTACTAAAAGGGAGGGGACCCTATCTTACACTCTTTTCAGGATAGCCATGAACCTCGGATGGGCAGCTTCTTCCATGGAACTACACCTGATAGTCAGTTCTCATCTGGGATCAACCACACCCTGCCAGACCATTTAAGCAGAGACTTCATGGACACTCTCGAGTGTCAGCTATATAGAAAAATCCTTTCACAAATCACCCAGAGTGGGGGTCTCAAGAGCTGGATCTTTCTGCTTCGCATCCCATCCAGCAGCGGAGAAGTTTCTGTACCAGGGGGTATCACCACCTAGCGTGAAAGGTGGATACCATCACCTCCCCCTGGTACACTGTCTGTGTACTCATTCCCTCTAATCCTCACGGTACTGGTCAAATTAAGGGAGGAGAGACAAAAGGCCATCCTCATAGCTGCAGATTGGCCCAGACAACGTTAGTACCCCTTACTGAGCAGCCTGAGCTTACAGCCTCCCAGCCAGTTTCCCCCTGATCTTAGACCTTTTATTTTGGGGGGGGGGTGCTGCACCCAGACTCGCAGACTCTTAAACTATCAGCATGACAAATACTCAAAAGGCAGATGGGGGACCCTGTTAAGCTAACAGATCTACACATTATCATAGAGGCCAGATGGCCCAGCACTAGAAAATCTTAAAATGGAAAAGATTCTGCTCCTGGAGCCAGTCCAGAGGGGAAAATACCTCACCCACCTTCCAACCCTCTTATCCTGGATTACCTAGCAGAGCTACTTAATACTGGCCTCTTCTTCTCCTATATTTAAATCCACGCCTCAGCCATTTCAGCTCATTTTGATACAGAACAGCCCCTGTTATCCCAACTTTTGATTAAAAAATGCCTCAGAGGGCCTTCTAATACCAGATATCTCAGAAGGCCTCCCACTCCAGCCTAAGACCTGAATTATGTTTTGGGGGGAAAAACAACTCTACCAACCTTCAAACCTGCTGCTTCAGCAGAACATGGATACCTCTCCTGAAAGACTGCTTTTCCCCTAGCTATATCCACAGCCAGAAGGGTTTCACATCATCAGGCACTGATGGCCATTGAGCTCTTCATCTTCTACCATGCAGACAGGGTCTCCCTCAGGACTAATCCCTACTTTATACCCGGGGTGGTATCTAATGCAACTATCTTGCTGGCAATACCTCTACCCCCTTCTTTCCTAACCCTCAAAACAAGGGGGAAATAATTCTTCACTCACTAGATGTGCACAGACAGCTCAGATACTATCTGGACCCTACTAGATCCTTCAGGAAATCATACCACCTCCTTGTCAGCTTTGACCTAGGACCAGAGGAGAAGCCCATTTCCAAGCTATACTTTTGGCAATGGATCTCACACTGTACCCATTTCTGATGTACTTTGCATGTGGAATATCCCACTAGGGCAGCCTACACTTCCTCAGCATTCCTCAGAGGAGTTCCCACCAGGGACATCCTGGAAACTGCCACCTGGACTTCTGTCCATACCATTACCAATCTTCACCACCTACCTCTCAGGGCATGCTGATCCATTTCTAGATCTCTTACCAATCCTACCACCCCTCTCCTCAGCTTTGGGAATCCTCCCACAGGTGATGACTGCAACAGTGAAACACTAAGAACACAGTACACTTGTGTACACTTACAATAAATGTAGATGTTCGACTGTATTCACTGTTGCTGTCCTAGTTTCCCTCCCTCCTTCCCCCTTATATCCTTAAGGAGACATAAGCTTCTTACGGTGGCTTTTAGCCACCAGGACCACTTTACCATATTTCCTGGGGCTTCTGACTCATTAGGGCAAGAAAAACTGATGTAATGGTGTAAGCTACCTTCCTTTATAGCACTGACAACCTGGCATCAGACAGCAAATGACTGCAGCCGATGCAGAACAACATTGGCTCTGGTATTCGGGACGGCCAAGGGCTACCGCAGCAAGGATAACCCACAGGTGATGACTGCAATAGTGAATACACTCGAATATCTACATTTATGGTAAGTGTGCAAAACTGTACTTTCTTTGCCCTGATTTCCTTACTGGGGGAGTCGCCAAGAAACTCTCTTCTCCATGATTGGCCCCCTGATCTCCTTTATGCTTGTCCCCCAAATCTCTTCAAAAAGCATCTCAGTTGAAGAGCACAGTCATCCTTATTGTCCTCATCAGATTTGGTTCCCCTTCCTCTTGCCTCATCTAATTCATCCTCCATGGATCCTGTCTAATTCCAGATCTTCTGTCTCATCCAACAGACCTAATTCATCAGAATATTTTGGGCCTCAAGTTGACCGCATGGTTTCTCCAGTTTCACTGATAGCTAGACAATCCAGGATGTCCTTCTATTCAATGTTGCAGTATTCTTTACATATGGGTTGTATTCCACCCAACGACCCACCGTCTGGCCTGTATACAAAAGCTTAACGCCACTGCCTGTACGTGGGACGTCACACAAGGGCACAGATAACGTTGGCCATAAAAGGAATGTCCGCACATAATAATCTTCATAAATTTTTCACAGTCATTTGGAAAGGTTGACTCATAAGTTCGGTCTGCCATTAGATATTCATTTAATCTAATAACTTTAGATAAGTACCTCACAGGATTTAATGTGTTGCTACTACCGCTTGTTGTTAATGTCATCCAGGAAGGGCAAGTGTAGGTGTGGAATGCAAATTCCTCATAAGGATAGTCACGAGCTTTGTTCTGTTTAGGGCCTACTCATGACCAGTGCTCTTTTTCTGACTGTCAGGCCTTTGTACCGAAGACATTGCATAGTAATCTGTCAGCTTTAACTCTTTATTTAGAAAACCAGAGGCTCAAACGTCTGGCTAGGGATGTGATGGAGGGTTCTGGGAGTTCTTCTGAGCCATCTGTGAAGAGGAATGTCAGTAAAACTAGGATTGAAACCTCTTCAGCTGCACCTACTCCCTCCAGCATACTCCATGATCAGTGAAAATCCAGTGGTGCATTCGGAGGTGCGGTCCACTTCTTTAGCAGGTACCGCAATGGAAGCCATCAGGAGTGTGGGGATCATAGCACATCCGAGGCTACACAGATAATCCAGTTCAGATGACTTTGGGGACCCACAGCTTGTTATTTTGGAGGACTCTGGGAACCATTCCTGCCCCTCAGTCTAAGAATGTGTCGGGTGTTAGGCCTACATCTACCCATTTTCCTCAACAGGAGAAGCATGTAAAAAAAAAGCAAAAGACCAGGCGTTCCACTGTTACTTCTACACCTTCATTGGATTGGGATACTTTCTTGCAGGTTCATATTAAGGCTATTATGGCTTTGAGGCCTCAAGCTTTGGCTTCTCCTATTTAAGTGCCTGCACTTTCCTCATCTCCTGTGTATCCGTCAAGTTCTCGGGGGTCTTCTGTGTAGGCTGTGGTATATCAGGTTCAGGACTCTGATTCTAAGGGGCCTTCTTCAGATGAAGACTGTTTGGCATACTCCACTCAGGTTCCTTCCCATCTGGAATATTCTTCTCTAGAGGAAGAGTCTAATGGGAGAGGATTCCCCCATAGAAGACCTTTCCTTTGGAGAAACTGTTAAATAATTCCCTCATTTTATTAGGTGGGATTCTTCTCATGTTTCAGAGGAGCAAAAAAGATATGATCTTCTCCAGTTGGAGGCCCCTGCTCCTTCAGCAGTCCCTTCAGTACTCCCAGTTTTCATGGACGCCGTTACATCTGCCTCTAAACCCCAGACTCCCAAGCTCCTGCCCCTAAAAGGCCTGACCATTTTTATGAGGTCCCTAAGGATTGTAAGTTTCTGTATAAATGCCCCTCAGCTGATACAGCTGTGGTCTCTGTTACGTCTGACAAATCTCTTCTGACAAGGAAAATAAAATTTTAGAAAGGTTGGAGAAGGTGGTCTACACTTCTTCCACCTTGGCTATCAGAGCTATTAACTACCAGACATGTATGCCTAGGTGTTTAATGGCTTTGCTTTCTCAAGCTTCCCAAGCTCTTTCCCAATTACCTGGTGCAGAGCCTAAATCACTGACTCTTCCTCTTTTGTCTGCTTCCTCCCAGGTAGCTAGACATTCAGTCAAATGTAGCTGTGGTGCAGTAGAGTCATCTTCCAGGGCAGTAGCTTCTGCTTCTGTTGTCAGGAGGCATTACTGGCTACTTCTCCAGGCACTCTGATAACATTAAGGCCAAATTGTGCTTAATGCCCCTTTGGACAATTCTCCCGTTTGGCAAAGCAGCTGCAGAACTCTTTAAATCTCTGAAGGAAAAAGGTAAAGAGCTGCAGGATTTGAAACACTTATTTGTATCCCTAGTCCCTAAGTTCCATAGGAATTTCCTTGCCAAGACTCCCTTTGTCAGGAAACATGCTCATTCCTCCTCTTCTACTTCTCCTGCTACTAGACTGTGTAAGTCTTCCAGGAGACCCCAACAATCTAAGGCTGTTGCTTCTGCTCCTTCTCTTCAGCAGCCCTTTCAGACTAGGCACGGTTTTCTGTGACATTCAACTCCATCTTCCAAGTCATACTACCTTGTCTCTTTGTCTTTCTTTTTCCATCTCAGCTTGAATGGAAATCACTCTGGATTCCTTGGTGATTTCAGTTATCCAAAAAGGATACTTTATGACTTGGAAGACTCTTTCTTGCTTTCAGGGGATACCTCAGCCTCCCTCCCAGTCAAGTTTGCATCTGTTTCTTCTGTTGCTTGCTCAACTTTCCAACCAAGGCACCATTCAGAATGTTCCTTGCTCAGCTTTCCAACCAAGGCACCATTCAGGCTGTTCCTTCACACCAGGGAAAGGGATTTTATTCCAGAATATTTCATCTTCCAAGAAAAGATGGTCCTTGGAGGCATATTCTAGACCTTTCCCTACTGAGCACTTTCCTGGTGGTGCCTTCTTTTAGGATGCTATCTCTGCAATCTCTTCTTCCCTTGGTTCTTCCTCAAGCCTTCCTAGCCTCTCTGGATCTCAAGGATGCTTATCTACATATCCCTCTTCATCCACAATTCAGGAGGTTCTTGCATTTCTTGGTGGGTTCTTTGTACTTTCAGTTTTCTGCCTTGCCGTTTGGACTTTCCACTGCTCCAAGAGTGTTCACAAAGTGCCTAGCCGCAGCCATAGGCTTTTTGAGGCTGAAAGGGCTGTAAGTTTACCCCTACTTGGATGACCTGCTTTTTCTGGCCAGCAGCCCAGACCTGGTACTCCCAACACCTGGACCTAGCTATTCCTTTTCTGCAGGGCCTAGGATTCTCAATAAATTTCAAAAAATCAAGTCTAACCCCAAGTCAGGATCTTCCTTGTATTCTGGGGTGCAGGTTCCGGACAGACTTGATGTTTTTTCTTCCTTCAGAAAAAGCAATTTCTCATAAATGGAAACGATTTGTTGGTTGGGCTCAACAGAAAGATAGCGACCCCTTTTTGGCACTACTATTTTTAATGAAGGAGCTAGTTCTTCATCAGTTAAGGTACAATTGGCTGCCGTTTGTAACTTTCATGTCGGAGTTGACAATTCTTCCTCAGCTTCATCACGACTGTGTAAGGCAGTTAGTAAAGGAACCTTTTTTACTGAAACTTTCCTTTAAAAATCTTACTCCACCATGGGATTTGAACCTAATCTTACAAGCCCTGACTCGATCACTATTTTAATCAGCTGTGAAATGTAAACTAAAGGTTTTAACTTGGAAAACAATATTTTTGAAAACTATTACATCAACTAGGATATTTTCAGAACTGCAAGCCTTATCCTCTAACTCCCCACATTTCATTTTCAATAAAGATAGTGTCTTTACAAACCAACCCATCTTTTCTTCCTAAAGTGGTGTCGGGATCCAACATTAGTTAATCCATCAACCTTCCAGTCTTCTTTCCAAATTTCTCCAACAAAGGGGAACATATTTTGCATTTGTTGGATGTTCACAGACAAGTACATTTCTATCTGCATAGAACTAACAAATTCAGAAAGTCAGATTCATTATTTGTCTGCTTTTCAGAATTGAGATTGGGTAAGCCGGTTACCAAAATAATCTTAAGCAAGTGGCTAATTAACTGATTTCCTTTGTCTATAATAAACTGGATTTGGCCATGCCATAACCTTTGAGAGCTCATTCAGCTAGATCCATGGGAACCTCTTCAGTATTTCCAGATGCTCAGTGGCTGATATTTGTGCTGCAGCTACTTGGGTTAATTCTCATACTTTTATTGCCCATTACAAAGTTGATTTGGTCTCTAGGGGAATAGCAGCCTTTGACTGAACAGTACTCAGGAATATCCTTTCTTAAAGTTCACCCCGGACTCTGTTCCAGATGTTGAGGAATGAATGAAAATTGACAACAGCAGATAAAGAAGTTATGTACTCACCATACCATTCGATCTCTGCTGTCCATTTTCATTCTTCCTCAACTCTCCTCCTTCCATCCTGCTACTTTTTGTGGTTTATGAGTTCTGGAAGAATGAGGGGAAACCAGAGGAACTTGTGTTTCTTTTTTTTTGGGCTCCAGGTAGTGGCTTCTCATATTTATGTGTATATATATATATATATATATATATATATATATATATATATAAATATATATGTGTGTGTGTGTTTTAAGAAGTAAAAAGTAGCGAACAGGATCTGAGGGATGGATGGGGGACAGTAGCATTATGGGTAAGGGGGAGCTCTAGAGTTTGCAGTAGACCACAAGCTGTAAAAAGTGGCTGAGTTGGATCAGAGGATCGGATCCACATGTTGAGGAAGAATGAAAATAGGCAACACAGATGGAACATTATGGTGAGTGCATAACTTCTTTTTAGATTTGATTAAAAACAGATTTGCCATAATGTCCTAGAAAAAAATCATTACATGTGCATTACCATGAGAAATATGCCAAGTAAAAAAAAGTCATATATCCATCTCTCTCTCTCTATCTATATATATCTATCTATATATATATATCTATCAATCTATATATATATATATATATATATATATATATATGTGTGTGTGTGTGTGTGTGTGTGTATATCTATATCTGAATATCTGTGTGTGTAGAAATTGTATATATTTATATATATATATATATATATATATATATATATATATATATATATATATATTCCAAAGTTTAGATCATAAATTGTTGTTGAGGCCAAGTTGGAAAAGGACATCCAAATTAATGATCCATCTCCTGTCTTTTTTTTTTATCCAAAAGGGAATGGGTTCATTCCACAAGTAAATTAGCAACTACCCGATGAAGTGTATAGAATTGTTTGCACAGAGCTCTGCATGCCATCTTACATCTGATACCATTCACATGTTTAGTAAGACATTTATTCAACATGCTGTCATGTAAATCGCCAAGTCTGAGAGTGTTGTAGGTTTCGGTGATGGTGACAGATATAAAAAAAATTGTTTTATAAACATGCACATCTACAGTTATCACATGGAAACTGAAACAAAAATTGTGTTAAATAAACTAAGCTTTATATTTAGAAATATTTGTCCTAAAGTTTGTCCCTTAAAAATTAGCCAAAAAATATCAGTTATGTAATAAAATATCAGTGTTTATTATGGGAATTCGTAACATGGTTACTTCTAGAGCTAGGCATGGTAGTAAACCTTAGAATCACATGAGATGCATCAGAATTTCTTTATTGAAGAGTTAAAATTTGGAGGGGCCACTTCTTAAATAAGTTACAAAAAAGTTAATTTAAACCCATTTTGTTCCACTGATTTGCTGAAATGTGTATGAAACATCACATACATACATAGAGGAGAGAGATCATCGAAATAGATGCTCTTCATTTTTTACTAGTCAACATACATGAGAGGTTCAGGGTTAACAGTGCTTCCCAATTAATCTGCATCTCTTGCTGTTTATCCATTGCATATTGGTTTTAGTCCTGACAGTATCCCTAACTATTCCGGTTGTGCTGGAACTCTGTGAATTAGGTTGGGAGAAAGTGTCTGATTTCAGCCCACTCATCCAAGGAGGAAACTTAACAGAGCTTAGTTGTGCCAAGATGTCTGCATGCATTCAAGATGGAATTAAAAATGTGTGAAAGCACACACTTACAGTAGCAAGAATAAGCACTGCAGTGTCTAGTCAGCTGTTGAAGCTGATGGCAGCATGGAAAAATATCTTCAAAGGCATACTGGATGATAGGCATAATAACAGAATCTGGCCTGCCTCTGCTAGTGAGAATTAGATGGGCAGTTAGAGGTTGTGAGTATGTTGTTGTGTCTTTCGGCTTTTCCTGGTTAGGGGTCCCCACAGCAGAACTCCGGTCCGCTAATGATTGGCAGTAGATTTTTACGTGCCGAGTTGCTGGCCCTGATGCACAGCCTTCAACGAAGGTACGCCCATTCACGCATGTCTCCACACAGAAGACGCTCTAGCTGAGAATCGAACAAGACAACATCTTACTGTGAAGCGACCATGCTACTGCAGCACCACCACCACAGTAGTGGTTGTGAGTATACTGTTGCCAAATAGTAATAATTCTGACTTTCTTGTTTGTTTTTTTTTTGTTTGTTTTAGATAGCAGTGTCCTTTAGTGACTGCATTATCTTACCAGTGAATATTTTTGCATCTGTGCACATTACACTGACCTAAATGAGCATGCTTTTTAGGTTGAGTTGAAATGGTTTTATAGATTAACTGCCAGCAAGTTACATACATGCAGATGATAATCGGGAAGTTTAGTGAGTACTTTTGCATTTGGTTCATTTGGTTCCTGTGAAACTTTATATTAGAGCACATTAAGTTTTTTGCAGTTAAAATTTAAATGATTACCCTCCCTTCTTCGAGTTTGCAGCATTGGAGGAGGATACATTATTTCTGCATTGTTTTTGCTCCCATACCTGTTAAGTCCATCATGGTTCTAAGGGGCCTCATCAAGGCAGCCATGAAGGGTGCATTATACTCTAACCATCATCCTGACAGTGAGAGCATTTTTCATTTATGAGTGTAAACACCACATTCTGGTGGTGAAGTGAGCATTAAATTTGAGGGCAGTGTATACTCCCCTGAGTCCGCACTTATTTGCTTCCCCATGAGTGTCAATAGAGGCTGCCATCACTGGCTAGCATGGCCATGCCCACATCCGCCTGACCTAGCCCCTGACTGCATAGTGATGATCTGCTGTGTAGAAGGCTCCATCATTGAAGCCATAGCACAAGTTGGATGGTCTCGCCAATCCTTATTACCGGTGCTGTTAAGCACCTAAGCCACTTTTCAGGTTTAGGTTACATAGACTGTTGTCAGGGCTTTATCCGTCCAAGCCACTAACATAGTGATCTCATTTACCTTTTTCCCCTTGTGGTATACAGCAGTGTCTTAATGCTCATAGATGGGTTTTAATATGAAATAATGCATAAACAGCCTGCAAGTTAAAATATTTGGCTTCACAAGTGTGATATGGATGTATGAATGGTACTGATCCATTTCTGAAACAACTTCAAGACTGTGATCTAAAAGAACAATTCAGGCTATAAAACACAAAACTCAAACTTTCAGTGATCTCTTGTGAAAGAAGTACTGCTAATATTCTTGCTCTGCTGTTATGGACGCTGTGATGATATGGGCTAGTGCCAGCATAGATAGCTGGAATTTTGAAAGAATTATATCCTTTGAATATCAAGCTGATTTGCACAGATGCTTATGTTACAAATGTAATAGAACTGTATGGCATTTGAATATCAAAATGTGTTTGTAAAGTTGCTAGTGTTAAAAATGTATATACTGTAACCAAGAACACTGGAAGAGAAGCAGTTAACCTCAGTCCAATTAGTTTTGAAAAATCCTTGAAATTAAGTTAGCTGTTAAGCCACAAACATGGCACCGCACTGAGCTGAATAGGACTGGAGACAGTAGGTCTGGAAGAAGCCTTTGTTCATTTGCTCAGTAAAAAGGGGGGAAGCCACAGGCACTGCCATAAATATTTAGATGTGTATTGCAGCTGTCTATGCTAAATTCCTGTCTCTGCTTCAAAGGGGGATACTGTAAGAACCTAGAGTCAGGTGACCAGATGAGGTAATTCTGCCAACCATCTTGGAAATTATGTTTTAGATGTTAGAGAGTATTCTCTTAGTGTTGAGTATTTTGTCTTGGGCCTGACAACAAGAAGAACCATTTACCACATCTTGTGCCTTGCTCTGTTATATGAGTTGGGAATAGTAATTCTCCTAGATTCAGTCAGGAAAATATAGTGAAGCTTAGTTTACATATTGTTTTTCTTTATTTGTCTGTGTCTGTCCATCAATGTTATTTTCAGTATTTTCTGTGATTTCAATTCTGTGGTTTACTGTAAATATATATATTCAGTATTTTCCTGTTCTTTTATTAATTATTATTAAATATATTTAAAACTGCTATTGTGACTGGTCCTTCTAGACAGTATTTGACCTTTGAACGTGCTTGTATTTCTTTGGTGACACTGTGTGGGCCACTCCAGGAGGCTTAGCTGTCTTGGTCAACTACTACCATTTGTATTAATATTAATGTTATACAGTATAATTGGACATCCTGTAGTGGAATGTCTGGTGGCGGTGATAACTACCTTATATTCTGGGCAGAAGGGGACACAGCAGATAAATCTGTGCCAGCCTTTCCCAGGGTGTGTGTGTGTGTGTGTGTGTGTGTGTGTGTGTGTGTGTGTGTGTGTGTGTGTGTGTGTGTGTGTGTGTGTATGTATGTATGTATATATAGAGTCAAATCTCTTGTGTGTGTGTGTGTCAGCTACTTGGGGCAGTGCCAAGAAGCACTGGGTTTACAGAGAGGGTGCTGGAGAACTTGGCTTGGATACTTGGGCTGAGGCCCTAACCCTACAGCTGTACCAGTGGGGAGTCTTATTGGGGATCTGGAGGGAGACTGATAGAAATCCAGACCCAGGGATGAGTGCATCCCCTGTGTGCTCTTAAGGGAAACTGTCCTTGATGCAGGAGGTCTGCATCTGGAAATACTGAGTGTACTCATTTGTATTCCAACTGCACGTCCCTCTCCAGTGTCAGTGGTGAGCATTTAGGCTCCTTCATTACTGGCGCAGCATGGGGACATCAGATACATATTGTTGAGATTTCAGATTTTTTTTTTTGGTTTAGTAAATGTGATAAAAGCCCTGTTAGCACATATCATTAAAGTAATTATGCAGTTGTGATGTACTTGAAAAGAAACAGAAATCTGAACACTTTAGTTACATAGGGGTGCCTGCCCTTGTCTGTATAGCACTGTGATAAATTTCTTTCCATATTGTGACATTGCAAAGCATTTTCTAGCAAAATCATGGACTGTATCCTATGTGTGTGTGTTCACATTGTTTATCAGTATCATTTTAGACTCTGTTTCCCCCTTCAGTTTTCTGATGTAATTAAAGAATAATTTGTTCTACCTAGAACATTTACATACCCTGAGAAATGGTCTGATTTTGAAGATATCTCCTCTAAAGCAGTGCAACCAGGCATCTAGGATGCATTCTGCATAGTCCTAGAGACCATCAAACTGAGAGCATACCTGAAGATGGTTGTGTTGTATTCCGATTGACAGTGCTTGCCTTATTGACTACACTGACTGAAGTATTTGTCAATGATTAGAAGGTGAAACATGTATGCAGGATGTTTTGCTTAACTATCCAGTTCTGTTTTCCTGGTTCTTGTGGCTTTATATAGGCGCATGTTCACCATAATGCAAAATGTCACTGAGACAGTAGGAATCTGCCAAGGTAACCCAGTAATGGCCAGCTTTCAAAAGCTCAGACTCTCTTTCTGTGACAGCTGATTGACTGAGCATATCCTATGAAGGAAGCCTTCAGCTGTACAGGAAGTGTGTTCAGTCTTTTGTTCCATCCAAGAAAAACACCCTCTAACTCTTAAGATCCAGTGCTGATGTTCCTGACTTAATGCTCCAATAAGAAAAAAATGCATATTTATTTCATTTCCTTCAGTGTTTGCAGTAATTCCTGTCAGAATTTCTGCTTGTTGAATTATTTGTTTAGCTTCTTTCTTTGACAAATGTTTGTTTTTACTGTTTCTGAGGAAACTTTCAGTGTTTCTGTCAGACATGCAGTGTGTATGTCTGCTGTTAGACACTGGAGGCCTATCTTTACTGTCGTTGCTCTGCTTTATTTTCATCTTTTGACAGTAAAATATTTTAGAACTTGTTTTTGTTCAGCATGTGTACATTATTTACTATATGTATAACTGTGTGTTTTTAACACTGGATTGTGAACTGACTGCAAATGAAGTTATTTTAATGTATTCTACAAGAAAACACAATTTAAATTACTATTAAATGATGAGAAGTTGTTCTATCTCGCCGTTCATTCTTACAGATGGGTTCGGAGCCAATCCTCGGCTCTGAGTCGGCCTACTACAAAGCTCGAGGTATTCAGACAGCTCGCGGCCAAGTTCCTATCCCATGATGCACCTTGAGTTACCTCAGATCTAGTTTGCTGCTGCAATAGAATGGAGGTTTCCTTGCACAGCAAGGGCCGGTATAGTTTTTTTCTTATAACATCTATCTAAATTGTTATTTCTCAGAATATTTAGAGATGGTCTTTAATAGTTATAATGTTTAGAGGTTATTAGTAGTTATATTTCTTATCTTTTTGGCCTTTGTTTTTTCTTATAGACCTTTAATATTCCCTTTCCCTTTGGTGTGCCTTTATATTATATAGTTGTAGTTTAAATAAGTAGTTGGTGTGTGTGTTTTTGAATAGTGATAGTTAAGTCACGGTATATTATTATTCAGCCCATTTGTTCTTTAGGGCTTATTTCACTAGTTTAGCTTTACTAGTTTAACTTTGCTAATTGTGTGGGTGTCTCTTTAAAAGTCCAATAGATTTTTTTCTGGATACTGTAGATTTGATCATGGCTGACCAGGAGAAAGACAAGCATCCTACGTCAGGCTTTAAAAAGTGTCCAAAATGTGGGCAAAACATGTTAATTGTGTATATTGTCTTGGAGCCTTGCACTTACAAGAAAGCTGCTCCATTTGCCATTCTTTTTCCTCTAGAGTTCTTCAAGTGAGAAAAAGAAAACTCATAGATAGAGGACTTCTGAAATCATCTTTTCAGGAAGCTTTGAGTGACCAGGATAAGTCTAGCAAGTTTTCAAAGTCTTCTAAGGCTTCTTCTTCTTCTGAAACCATCGATGTCGGCTCCACAGTCCTTGGAGCCAAGCGTCCTGCCTTTTTGGAGCAGGACCCAGTCCTGGAACCGGTGTCCGAATTATTAGAGTCTCCAATTCTCCAGTCAGTGCCTCCATCCATTCATTCATCTTGGTCCTCGATCAGCCTATCTGATTTGGATGTGGATCGTGTGGTGCAGAAGTTACTACAGGCACCGGCGTTTGCTAAAATTTTATTGGCTCCGACCCAAGGGGTTTTGGAGCCGAAGACTGTAATGCCATCAACTTCTTATCCTCAGAGTCATACCGGTCCTTCAGAGCTGGAGCAGTCAGACCTGAGAACCAATGCCTGTTCCAGTGCCATTGGTTAGATTTACTCGGACTTCCTCACGCAGATTGAGGAGACTAGGAGCAGGCACTCTCCGGTCAGGTCCGTGGAGGATAATCGGACTGACTTTGTCGGTCTCAGGGCCTCGGATGAGCTTGGCTCCTACCTCTGGTTCAGAGCCCACTGGCCTGGTGCCGAGGGGATCGATGGTTTCTTTGGATCCAGTGGTCCCTTCTCATCGGAGCAGAGGTGCCTTTGAAGCCATGAAGAGAGTGATGTCTCCCAAGACATCTACAACTTCAGTTCCATCTACCGCCTCTACAAACATGCCTGTGTCCACTTCTGCCTCACAGATCCTGTCAAAGCGTAGAGCCCCTGAACCTCAGGAAGCCCCACTGTGTGGCCCCTGCTCTTCCAAGACTTCACCAGAAGTTCCCACTGATGAGGTTCCCAGGAAGAGAATGTGCAAGAAGAAGCACCTAGACTCCCCACAGTAGTCTCTCACGTCCGACACTGACTTAGATGAATCAGAAGGGTCCCCATGGTCTTCCCTTTTGAAGATATTTCATTTGCTGAGATATTAGAAATCCTTAGGCAGAGGTGTGGCTGGAAGTCCACCAACCCTACTGAAGATGAGTCAGTTCTCCTGAAGACTTTTGGTTCTCAACTATCCACCTCTTGGGTGTCTCCACCCTTTGATGAGCTCATGGAGCTGGTCTCACGAAGGGCGTGGGAGTCTTCAGACACCATGGAGCCTGTCCCTAGGAGGCCTAATAAATTTATTTCTGCCCCTCGGGATAAGTCTTTCCTCACCAAGGGAGTGCCAGTTGATGCCATGGTGGTGGTGGCAGCCAGCAAGAAGGAAATGTCAGAAATTTCTTCCTCTATCCATCCTCCTAACAGAGACTCTAGGATCATAAATAGATATGGGAAGCGCACATACAGTTCATTGACTTTTGCCATGCGTTCACTGAACTATCTCACACATTTTACGAGACTACAAAGATACCTCACTAAAAGAGCTTGGAGATAGTCTTCAAAGTACTGTAGCTGCAGGAGCTTCAGACAGAGTCACCTCCCAGCTTGCTACCTCCAATTCCATAGTGAATTTGTCCATGTGTCTCATTTCATATGCAGCTGATGGAATGAGTAGGGCAGCAGGTACAGGAATTGCTCTCTGGAGATGTTCCTGGACGTGCTTGTGTACCTTAGCGGAGACCTTTAAGTCTTCCTTTGTCAACACCCCTTTTGATGGCTCTTCCATTTAAGGGCGCAAAGTTAAGGAAACTTTGACCAGGTGTGAGCAGGAAGGAAAGACTCTGTCTGCCATCAGAGTCCATTTTTCCACCCCACCCCGACCCTACGCCAAGGGCCAAAAGGGAGGAAAGATGTGTTTCTGAAAAGCCCAAGGAGCCTTTCTGGGCACACGTGGTGAAACCCACTCCAGTAGCAGAGGAGGCGGCAATAATGACACTGCCCTCATGGCAGAGGGTGTCCGCAAAACCAGGGTGACAGAGACCAGTTCTTTAGGAAGCCCTACCAGCACTCCTGAAAGGAAGCCCGACTGCTGGAGGCAGTCGGGGGGGTCACTTATCTTTGTATCCAGACTCCTGGCTCAAAAACTGGGTACAATGTATGGTTTACAGATGATATTTCATTCCTTTCAACACTCCCCCTCCATTGATAACCAATGTCCCGGACATTCCACCCAGTTACAGAGTACAAGCAAGAGCAGAGGTCCAAATGTTGCTAAGAAAGAGTCTTCCAACCAGTCCCAGCAGACCAGACAGGATCTTACTTAAGATTCTTTTTAGTTCTAAAAAGACAGGGGACTGGAGACCAGTTTAGGACCTCAGCAGACTAAACAGATCTGTCAAGAAAGAGAAGTTCCAGATGGTCACGCTTAAGTAGATACGTCCCTTCTTAGGGAATGGATGTGCTCGATAGATCTACAGGATGCGTACTACCATGCAAAAATGGCCAGACCATCCAAGGATCATCTGTGCTTCTGGCTGGGAGCCAATCATTACCAGTTTCGAGCCTTGCCCTTTGGTCTCACTACAGCCCCCAGTGTGTTCACCAAATGTATGGCAGTGGTCACGGCTCACCTGAGGCATTTAGGATTCCAGGTGTTTCCGTACTTAATAGGATTGGCTCCTCACCGCCACCACCAGGCATCCGCTATTACAAGCCAGGGACACCACTCTTACTCTCTGCAATCATCTGGGCATTACTATAAATTCAGAAAAATCTGCCTTGTCACCATCGCAACATATCATTTTTATCGAAGCAGAATTGGACACCACCACCACCTTAAAACTTCCAGCAGAAAGAGGTTTACTACTTCATCAGCAGGTCCACAACATCATATCCAGAGACAAGGCTCCAGCATCAGAAGTGCTAAAGTTGTTGGGCATGATGGCAGCTGCAATATTAGCGATACCATTGGGTCACATGCACATGCAGATTATACATTGGCTGCTATTCACTCAATGGTCTTACCAAGCGCTCCCAATGTCTCATCTCGTAATTATCACAAACACTCACAAAAAGGATCTTCGGTGGTGGTTGGCCTCTCTTCATGTAATGATAGGTCGTTATTTTATCCTACCCTCACCAATGGCCAAAGTGACTACGGACGCTTCCCTGATAGGGTGGGGAAGGCATTTTCAGGGAAGAACAGCCCAAGGCACATGCACCAAACAGGAGATACATCTGCACATCAATGTCCTGGAGATGAGAGTGGTACTTTTGGCATTGCAGTACTTTCAGGACTCTCGCCATCTGGGGACAGTTGCGATTCAGACTGACAACATGTCAGTGGTCTGATACTTGAACAAACAAGGAGGAACCAGGTCTTACCCCCTTTGTTACGAGGCTCTAGGGCAGTGGGCTACATCCACCCAGCGCTTTCTGATAGCAACGAACATCCCTGGGAAATCCAGTGTGATTGCAGACAAACTGAACAGGGCAATTTTGTTGCCTCATGAGTGGTCCCTCAAAAAACAGGTAGCGGAGAGAATATTCCGCAGGTGGGGCCAGCCTTGCTGTGACCTTTTTGCCTCCTACATGAACACAAAATGCAGAAGCTACTTTGTCCTGATTCCCGCTCTGGGAGAAGCCCCAAGGGATGCACTCGTACACAATTGGCCTCCAGGTCTCCTCTATGCATTCCCACCAATTCCCTTGATACCCAAAGTACTACAGAAAGCAAAAGCCCTGGGAAGGGCCATCATTCTAATCGACCCTCATTGGCTTTGTCAGATTTGGTTCCCCTTCCTTCAAGTTCCAGACCTTCTAACACGCTCGTCAGGGGCTCTTCATCCCCCTCTTCTGTCCCTGAAATTGACAGCTTGGCTGCTCCAATTCCCAACATAGCCAGGTTCCATAATCTCTGAAATGAAACCCAGCATATTTTGATATCTTCTTATAAGTCCTCTACTAGAAAATTGTACCTTAGCAAATGGAGAAGATTTTTTTATATGGGCTTCTCGAAATAACACTGATCCCTATCAAGCCCCCATTTCCTCAATCTTAGAATTTTTGACTATGCTTTTCAATAAAGGAGCTCCGGCAGCTGCAGTTCAGGTACAGCTGGCTGCTATCTCTAATTTTCACCTTGGCTTTGAATGTTTGAACATAATGTCACACAAGCTATCTAAAGCTTTTCTCAAAGGGGGCTTTCCATCTCAGACCACCTGTGAAATCTACTTATACCCCATGGAACCTAAATTTTATGCTTTCTCACATTATCCTCCACCTTTCGAGCCTGCTTCCACATGTGATTTGAAATATTTGCCTTGGAAGATTATCTTTTTAGTAGCCATCACATCTGTCCGTAGAGTATCAGAGCTACAAGCCTTGTCCATAAAGCCTCCTTATTTGATTTTACATGCTGACAGAGTGTCCCTGCAAACAAATCCCATCATTTTTACTTGAAGTTTGTACTGAAGCTAACCTCAACCAGATCATAGAGTTACCATTGTTCTTCCCCAAACACACCAACAACTTAGAGTATATGCTGCACAAACTTGATGTTCATAGACAGCTCAGATTTTACCTGGATAGAACAAAAGAGTTCTGAAAATCAGAACAACTTTTCATTTCCTTTTCAGATTCAAGGAAAGGTATGCCAATGGCAAAAACAACACTATCTAGATGATTATTTGATTGTATCACCTGTACTTAGTCAGCTGCCAACTTACCCTTACAGCATAAAATTAAGGCTCATTCTACCAGAGCAGTGTCCACATCTTCTGCCTTTTCTTCTAGGCTTCCTCTAGACAACATTTGTGCAGCAGCCTCTTGGTCAAGACCTCACAACTTTATCACTTATTACAAAGTTGACAAGGCCTCCAGGGACAGGGCCTTCTTTGGTTCTACTGTCCTGAAAAACCTACTCCTGTGAGCAACCTGAGAAAGATGGTGCTTGGGGCGCTACCCATCTGTAAGAATGAACGGTGAGATAGAACAACTTCACATGAAGAAGTTAGATACTCGCCATAACATTCCATGCGAGTTGTTCATCTTGCCTTCATTTATACTTCCCACCCTCCTACCTCTTCCAGGGTTTTTCGAGGACTGAGATACTAGTTTTATCCTGATTGCTCAGTCTTTCTATAGGTTTTCTCCTAGAGTGATTGAATGGTACATGGTATTATTAGACGCAGCAAACAAGATCTGAGGTAACTCAAGGTGCATTATATAGGATAGGGACTTGGCCTTGAGCTGTCTGAAGACCTCGAGCTTTTGTAGTAGGCGGACTCCGAGATGAGGATCGGCTCTGAACCCATCTGTAAGAATGAAGGTGAGATGAACAACTCACATGGAACATTATGGTGAGTACATAACTTCTTTTTTATGGCAGTTTAATAAGATTAGTGTGTGGAGTAATTTGTAATTTTTAACACTGGTTTGGCACAGTGGATGCTTTGGTGTTTGGATGTTTGCACTGGAAATTCTTTAACTTCTGACGGTTCTAAAGGAATTTTGACCTTGTTTCAAACTGTTTTATTTATTTATTTTTTTTTTTGTGATAATAGCACAGTTTGGCATAGTTTGGTTGTGCAGGGACATTATTAATAGAAACTTTAACTGCTTATTGTGATACATTATCTAGTAATTTTAGTTTATTATTGTGGCTGGTGTTCTCGATCCTGACTTGATGGATCCTAGGGTCAATTCCTAGCTCTTTTCAACCCCCTGCTATAAAGCCCGCTTTAGCGCGGAGTTGCCCATAGAGCACCATCGGGCAGCGCCGGTTAAACAAGGTTAAACTATTTCTGGCTCCGTAAAGTCTGCTCTTCAATTTTTCCCTTAGAACTTCTCTACTTGCAATCTAAACAGTCTATTCTCTATCTCAAAAGCTCAGCACTTGCTCCTAAAGCATTTTTATATAGGTAAAGTACTTATATACTAAACAAAGTACTACATTAGCCTAGAATCCCCTTGAGTACCCATTTCCCTATAGGTCCCTTCTGACTCAGTTACACAGCAAACTTTTTCACTTTTTCTAGCATGTCGAAGGGTCAGTTGCTAGCGTCCTCTCCTGTTCAGCTGGTGAATCTGGGCATCTTGAGGCAATGTTACAATTGCCTCATGTACACAGACAACCCACTCCTTCTCCCACAAAACACAAATACATGTGAGAGATGCAACTATATAGCCAAACTGGAGGCTGAGCTCTCTCAGCTCAGGACTGGCAAGACCAGACAGGAGGAGAAGGAAACCACGCACACCACAAACCCAGCTTCACATAGAACTATCACAACTGCAAATCAAACACATAAACACACAAAGACATACTCGGAGGCACTGATCAAAAATCTACCAAAACTACAGAGGCCTCCAAAGCAGACACCCAAGCAACTGCCACCTCAAGACATAAGACATGCAACACATAGTTCTCAAAGTCAGTGTGCTAAGCAGTCACAGCCCTTAAGGCCAAACACAATGCCAGACACACTTGTTATAGGTGACTCCATAGTCAGACACACTGACGTCCCACTCACCAGACTGAACAAGGAAAAGATCACAGTAAGCTGCCTGTCAGGCGCTAGAATCCACCACATTGCTCTTGTTCCCATCCATCATAAAAATATGGAACCCTTCATCCTTCATCCTTCATCCTCCATTCATTCACTTCCTACTCAACAAAGCCTATATACTTATTACTTTCTTCAAATCTAACCACACTATACAACAATATAATCCTACCTCTTTAATGCCCTAACTCACCTCTCATTTTTGTACTTTATCTAACATTTCGCAATTTGAATGTACCTCAAATGCAAAAGTAATGACTGTATTCTCTTTTACATTGCATAAGTAGCTTAGCTCTGCTGTTTTCACCTTGTCTGTTAGTTTGCATTAAGAGCTTTTTCAAGTGTATGTACATATTCTGTATGTCTGTTCTTTTTTGGAGCTTTTCTCCCCAGGACTCCATTGAAAACGGGTTCTTTTAGGCCCAATGGACTATCCTGGTAAACCATCTGCAAATAAATAAATAAAATAACAAATAAACATAACACAAGCACTCAGGTCACTCCACAGCAAGTACAAGTATGACTCAGTCATTGTCCATGCTGGTGTGAATGACCTGAGACGTACCTCCCTGGACTACATGAAAAGAGACATAGAGGAGCTCTCAGATTATGTAGCCCAGGCCGGTATGACCCTGACCCTGAGCAGTATCCTACCCTCACCAAGAATGATGCCACAATACAGAGACAAAATGATCTGCTGTAATAATTGGCTTAATTACTAGTGTCATTCTAAGGGGATCCAATGTCTGTCTGCCTGGGATGACATGCTTGAAAAGCCATGCTGCTTCGCAAGGGACGGCTTGCACCTGTCACCCCTGGGCTTCCGGATATTGGCAAAGGCTCTTGCCATAAGGCTCAAATGATAAACCTACTGCCCTAGAAAACAAAAATGGAGAAAAACTAAGGGTAATACTGCTCAATGCCAGAAGTCTAAACCTCAAGATGCACGCCCTCGAAGCCCTCCTCAGTATGGAGAACATCGATGTCTGTGCTGTGACTGAAACCTGGTTCAAGGCTCCTGAGAGCACCCCAGCACTATCAGGTTATACCTCATATCATGTGTTCCGGCCCCAAAATCCGGACCGAACCACAAAAGGAGGGGGAGTATCCATATTCATAAAGGATACCCACACCTCCAGGTTAGTGGCAACGCATCGAAGCATCGGAGACCATCCAGGTGCAATTAACCATAGGTAAACTGCCCTACAGTTTGTAGCATGCTACAGACTACCCTCTCAAACTCAGGAAACCCACACAGCCTTCCTGAAGACACTGGAGAGTATGAATGTCTCTCCAAACACCATCATATTGGGTGACTTCAACTACCCAAACATAGACTGGGAACATTACTCAAGCCCCAACACCCTAGCCCAAAGGTTCCTGGAGTTCATAAACTCAAATGCTATGGAACAACTAGTCACCATTCCCACAAGAGGAGAAAATATACTAGACCTGATCATCACAAACATGGGGACAAAATGCTCCACACTGGAAGTATATCCCTCATTGGTGAGATCAGACCATAAATTAATCTCAATGGAGATCCACATCCCGCCCCCAACCCCAGCAAAAAAGACCACAGTGAAGAACTTCTCAAAAGCAAACTTCACACTTCTTAAGACTGGAGTGGTATCCTTCAAGGCCCCCGAGCCAGTGGAAACCACAACCCACGCTGCTGAAACCCTTACAAATGCCTTCTACGAGCACCTCCAGGAATGCATGGATCAAGCAATCCCTAATAAAATCAAGACCCTTTCCACCAAAGGCAGGCGCCCGGTCTGGTGGACCCCAGCCATAAACAAACTCTACAACAAGAGGAGAAAGCTACTACATGACAGAGCAAAATCCCTAAAAGGGAAGGCATCTCTGATCAATACTAGCAAAAAACTACGATCACTCATAAAATCATCCAAGGCCAACTTTGAGAGAAAAATCGCTAATGACACAAAAGACAAACATAAGGCCTTCTTTAGCTATGTTAGAAACCTGGGTGGAAACTCCCAGATATACTCAGAATTAGTCCAAAATGATACAAAAATCACTGAACCCACAGACATTGCCAACATACTGGCAGACAGGTTCAGTGCAAATTTCTCCCCCAAAAGGAGAAATATCTATCCCACCAGAGTCTAGCCTCCCAAACATCTCAGATGCCCAGGTGAGAGCTGCTCTCTCTAAAGCAAAAAACACAGCATCAATGGGACCGGGCGGTGTCCCCAGCTGTGTGCTACATGAACTCAATAAGGAACTAAACCCACACATAAGGCTGCTGTTTAATCTTAGCCTTACTACAGGATACGTACCCAAAGAATGGCGTACGGCAACTGTGGTCCCACTCCACAAAGGCGGTGCTTCTACAGACCCTGGAAATTACCGCCCCATAAGCTTGACGAGCCTTGTCTGCAAAGCTATGGAGAGGATCATAATGGAACTCATAAATAAAAACATTGGGGACATACAGACACTGGATCCTACCCAATTTGGCTTTGTCAAGGGCAGATCCTGCTTCTTGAACTTGGTCGACTTTTTCGAAACAGTCACTAAGGCCATTGATGAGGGTAAGGCAGTTCACACAACCTACCTTGACCTAGCAAAAGCGTTCGACACAATACCCCACTCGGGCATCATAGAAAAACTCACCAGCTTAGATGTAAACCCATATGTCACAAGATGGGTTGCAAACTGGCTCAAGGACAGAACCCACAGGGTTAGAGTTGCTGGTGCCATGTCAGACTCTAAGCCGGTCACGGCGGTGTCCCACAGGGCTCAGTCCTGGGCCCCTCTTGTTCGGCATTTATTTTTCTGAAGTGCAGGCAAACATAGGGGATTGTGGCTGACAAAATTTGCAGATGACTGCAAACTGGGCACCATAATTGACACTCCATCAGACACAGACATCCTCCAGAGAGGTCTCATAGAAATGGATAACTGGTGCCACAGCCATGGCCTTAAGCTAAATGCCAAAAATGTATAGTCATACCCTTTGGGAAAAACAAGGTAACCCCTAATTACCACATAGGTGGTAATCCATTAAACACGAAAAGAAGTTATCAGGGACCTGGGGACCCAAGTTGACAGTAACCTCTCTTTTGACACTCACATTGCCAAAGTGGTTAGGAAGACCTTCTACATTGCCCACCTGATCATGAAGGGATTCACATCCAGATCAGGAGAGGTCATTGTACCCCTGTACTCTTCACTTATCAGACCAATGATTGAGTACAACGCCCCATTCGGAATGTACCTTACCCGACACCTGCAGCAGTTGGAAAGACCCCAAAAGTTCCTCACCAAAAGGATAAAGGGGCTCAAACATATGTCATACACTGCCCGACTGAAGAAACTCCAGCTCTATTCAGTCACATACCGTCTGCTCAGAGGTGATCTGTGCCTGACATACAAGGCCATGTCCAACCCGGAATTAATGGACATGCTCCACCTCAAAAAATCCAAATCCACCAGAGCCATGAGAGCAAGAGACTTAAACCTCAACACGGATATATAAATAGGACGTGCTGGAGGGACAGATTCATCACCCAGAGACTCCCTACACTATGGAACAGAATCAAAGTCCATGTGAGGCAGAGCCCCTGACTGACTCTGTTTAAGAGAAATCTTGACGAGTGGATGGGAGATCGTAGGTTTACCCTGGGAATCATCTCTGTGTCACTGCTGGACAGAGGCACAGCAAACTAATGTACAGTATTCTCATCCTAAGGGGTGGTGAAAGCCACACACACTCTGGCTAGGCTTATAAATGCCCTAGGGCAGATAGCCTAGTATGAACCTGTGAACCTAAGTCTGGTACACAACCCCCCTTCAAATCAATGCCAGTTGCACCTAAAAAGAAAAACAAAATAAAAACATTTTGCCCCATTGTCCTCTAGCTTTGCTGGCCACTGTGGAATGGGGTAAGACACATCCTGTGAAGCTGTTCCTGTACCTGGCACAGGTATGGGAGAAACAAACCCTTTAAGTGCAGGAGTATTCTGAGGTAAGAGACCCCTTGTGAGGGATAATTTTCTGTCCCAGATATTTTGTCTAGCAGTGAATTTCTTAAAAATGAAGCTTTATTATATAGCTGATATTTTATCTAAGTATAAGACTGATGTGGTTTCCTTGGCTAAGGGTATTTGCAGACAGTTAATTCTGGTGGCTGTGTTCCCATCCATGGCTGTAGTGCTAGTTTGTCTAGAGATCTTGCTGCTGTTTCAGATAATGAAGTGTCCCAATTTTTAGGCCTTTGCCCTTCTTTTATGGCTTTGTCCACATTTCTTGCTGTAAGAGGTTGAGAGGTATGGCGCAGTCTGGAACTAACCCAAAGCTAGCCAGGCTATATGACCTTATAGAGGACATGATGCCCAGTTCTGTGAATATCCCCCCTCTCTTATCAGGCATGAAAGATGTTTATAAAGTTTGCCTTCAGGATACAAATATCTATTCCAACAGTCTCTACAAAGGCTCAGATAAAAATATATGATGTCCTTGGATGTAACAGATCTCTCTCTTCGTTTGACTTTTGACCTAGTGGCAGTCTCCCTAGCTGCCTTCTCAGATGAAGCAACCTTTACTTCATCTAATCCAATAGCCCCTGATGAAAGGGGCAAATGATTAGATGACCTGGGCAAAACAATTTCTCTTTCTAGTAATCTAGCCTTTAAAATGCTAAATTATCAAGGTAATATGTGGAAATTTATTTTACCATGTGCTTATAGTTTGGAAGATTTTGCTGCATTCTTTTTGGCGGAGCAAAAGTCATATGAATTAAATTGTTTCTAATTTAACTCTGGTTTCAAAACAAGCTTTGAGAGGTGTGCTTCGATGTGCAGGTATAGTCTCAAGAAATGCTTCTGCTTCTTCTGTTTGTATTAAAATGGTACACTTGGTTACATAATCAGAACTTCTGTAAAGATTTAAATGCCAAAATGTTCAATGAACCTTTAATTTCTGAATTGCTGTTTGGGCCCTCTGTTACTCAGATTCTCAAACTGTGGGATGATAAAGGTAAATTAATGCATAAGGGGTATCTAGTATGTTTTTTGTACCCAAGTTCTCCCCAAACAAAGCATCTTCCTTCTAGGGGAAGAACAAACAAATATCCCAGCCAAACAAAAGTCTGAGATCCAAAAGGAAATGGCTGGAGGATTATTCTTCAAAACCAAATGAGGGGTCCCTTGCCAAAAAAGGATCAACCCCCTGCAAAGGAAGGAGCACCCAATACACCCTTCCTTTCTTCCTCCTTCCCCCTAGCTCTCTTTCAACCCTGTAGCCTGACCGCATATAGTCTCAGGCAAATGTCTTCTGAGAATAATTTGGAGAAGATACACTTGGAAGTGAGTAGAAAATCTTCCCCTTTAAGAGGAATTCCCACACAATGACCAGGCCAAACAGAGGTGTTTCCTCCAGTGCTCCATCATGGGGTAACATACCCCAGTGCCTGTGATACACAATGACAAATTATTTCACTCCAGAATCTCTTGGCACCAAGATGTAGCATTCCTGAAGACCTGTCGTACACTTGTCCTTCCTAAACATTCAGAAATTCAAAACTATCATCTTACAGTCATTCGTAGCATTGCTTCCAGACCACTGTTTCATGATCTCAGAGATGCTTATCATTCATATTGTTCACAGTTTCAGGAAATTTTTGAGATTTGTTATGTCTGGCTTACAGTATCACTTTTTTTCTATTACCCTTTGGGCTGTCTGCTGCACATTGAGTGTTTACAAAGTGTCTGGTCCCATTGGTTGCCTATTGCAGAACCCCAGGCATCCACATTTTAACTTATTTAGACAACTTGCTTTTTTTCTGTAGATTCTGTATCCAGGTGCTTTTTGAGTGCTTAGAGAAGATTGCATCCCTCATTTTCCATTTGGACTTCAAATAAAACCTTCGAAGGTCCTTCCTCACACCCTCTCAACAAGTTGCTTTCCTGGTGTTTTGGATAGATACAGTAAAAAGGATGGCCCTCCTGACAGAAGACACAGTTCTGACTTACCAGGGCATTTTTTTTTTAATTTCTGTCTTCTGGATGTGGCCTCAGCAAGAGAGTTCCTAAAAATTCTAGGTCTTATGACATCAGTGATCTGCATTGTGCCACAAGCCAGACTACACTAGAAAAATTCAGTGGTACTTGATTTGTTGAACCCAGCCTTCATCCCTTGGATTTCCAGGTACTGGTACTGGGATGTGTGAAACAGGACCTGCAGTAGGGGAGGGATGAACTGTCTCTGAATCCAGGACTCCCTTTCTGTCTTCATACATCTGTCCAGATGGGCCCTTCAGATTTTGCATGGGAAGCAATGGCTATTGTTTTAGGCATGGAAGCAAGGGCACAAGGTGCTCCAGTGGGTGGTTGTGCTGCTTCCAGACAGAGCATCAGTACCACTGTAGCTTTCTCATGTGTAACCGAGCTAGGGGTAGCATGGGAATTGTAGCTGCCATGTAACCCAGAAGTTTGAGGTACTGCCTTGCAGTCAGTTGAGAAGAATGTAAAATCCCTTGCAGGTGTTCTGTAAGAAAACTCACCTTTGATGGGGGGAGGTATGCCTCCATCAAGTCTGTGTGGATTCTGCACCCTAAGAACACAGTGTTTTGGGTTGGTGTGAGGTTGGACTTTGCGAAGTTTATTTGGAACCCAAGAGCCTGTAGGAGAGATACCATGAACCGGATATGGGTTAGGAGTGTTTTTTGTCTGGCAGCCTCTAAAAGCATGTCATCTAGGTATGGGAATATTTGTATCCCTTTTGTCCTGCAAAAGACCATTACAGAAGCCAGGTATTTGGTGAAGACTCTGGGTGCCATTGAAAGTCCAAAAGGCAAGGCAGAGAACTGCAAATGAGAGGAGCCCAGTAAGAATCTTAAGTATTTTCTGTGTGGGTTTGATGGGAATGTGTAAGGTATCCTTGATGTCTAGTGTAGCTAGGAAGCCTTTGTACATAATAAGAGGGAATAGAGCTGGCAGGGTTAGCATTTTGAAGTTGGCATCTTTAAGAAAGGGTCTAGGATGGGTCTACATGGCCCTTCTTTTCTCGGAACCAGAAAAATCTTTGAGTAAAATTTATTTATTTATTTATTTTATTTATTTATTTATCAAACATTTGTTAACCAGGAAAGTCCGACTTGGAACAAAGCCAATTTTTAGCTGAGGCCCAGGGAGAAATGGTCCAGATAAATTCATTCTAATGTGGGAGGAAACTGGAGCACCCAGAGAAAATGCACACAAATGCAGGGAGGACATGCAGACTCTGCACAGAAGGCACTCCAGCCAAAAATCGAACTGGAGAATCTCTTGTTGTGAGGTGACAACACTACTACTGCGCCGTCCTGTCCAAATTGGGAGGAGGAATTTTTTCTACAGTGCCCTGGATTAAAAGGGACTGTAGTACTGGTAGTAGGAGGGGCAGTTGCTGAGCAGAAGGCCGTGGCATGCCTAGTCTTAATGGAATGGTTATTCATGACATGACGGGCAGTAACCATCTTGGAGGATGGAGAGGATCCACTTGTCTGAAGTGACCTGATTCCAAGCAGGAAGGCAATGGGAAAGGCGAGCAGACAGTGGGATGGAAGCAGCTGGTGGGGGGAGACAGGAGTGGCAGGTAGTCTGACACTAACTGCCCTCTCCTGAAAGGGCATCCTTTGACTAGAAGAGGAAGGTGCTCTAGCTGAAGGATTTTTCTTTCTTGCTTGCCTGGATCTGGCTTGAGGAACAGGATTGGAGTGTTTCCTGATGAACTGAGTTTTCATAGGATAGTATCTGTAAAATGTAGGTATAGGGGAAACTAGCAGATGTTTAAGATCCTGCATCTTTTTCCTTTTTGTTGCAGTGATTTGAAAAGGTCTGCTACTTTTGAGCCAAGTAAGGCAGCATTGTCAAGTGGTGCTTCATTGAGCTTAGCTCTGAAATCATCTGGCAGGGGTTGCAAGTGCAGCCAGGAGTATCTGCGAAGTGCTGAAGCTGAAGCTGTTGACCTTGCTGAGGATTCTGCAACAACATAGCTACATTTTGTGGAGTGCCTGATAACTTGGGATGTAAGGGACAGGAGAGAAGAAATAGATGATTTGGCTAAGGAGTCAGGAATGTCCGCCAACAGTTTGGTGGCAGAACCTAGAAGAGACAGGGTGTACTTTGCCATACGAGTCTGGTGATTAGTAGCTCTAAATGCCAAAGTGGAAGAGGTGTAAATCTTTTTTCCTAACCTTTCCATGGTTTTGCTGCCTCTGTCAGCAGGAAGAATGGTGGTGGTAGGCAAGAGTTTAGAAGCTTTGTCTGTGTAGACAGAAATGTCAGCTGGATCTGCAGGATGGCACTTAATCAAGTGCTTAGCTGAATCTGGGACTTTGTACAGTCTGTCTGCTCTACAAGGAGCAGGAGGTTGTGAGTCTGGATTGAGAGATGCAGAGGAAAAGGCATCTGAAAAGGCAGACAGTATAGGAGGAGTGGCCAAAGGGCTTGGAGTTTCCATTTCAGTTAGGTCATACTACCTCTTTTGTATTTCAGACATGTCTGTGGAGTCTCATTTGAAGTGTTCCTTCATTTTAAAAAAGTTTCAGAGAAGGTCAAATCTTCCAACAGGGGAGTCTGGGTCTATAGATTCTTCCTCTGGGGATCTGTATCCCAAGGGTGAAGAAAGCTGTGAATTATAAGAGAGGGAATCAGCTGAGGAATCTGAACAGATGTCCTCTTCCCTAGTAACTATCTCTGCAGGTTGAGGCCTAGGACTAAGAAGAGGAGGAGAAAATGCAAGGGCAGAAGCAACTGATGTAGGCCTCATGGCCAGAAAAGCTGAGAAAAGGCTTTGTCTAAAGGCCTGCCAGTCGAATACTTTCTGCTGGCTGAGAGATGTGCTTACTTTTTTTTTTCTCCTGTTGAGAGTCCCAGTGGGCATCTGTTTAGGAGCTGGCATCAAAGTCTGAGGCAGGGAATCAGAAGGTTCCCCGGAACACGCTGGTTCCCTCCAGCATCTGAAACAATCGCCAGATTAGCCTCTGCAGACGTGCACTCACCCACGGGTAGTATGGCTTCCTCAGAGGTACCCGAGACATCCGGTGTTGTGAATCCAGGTCCAGATCCTGATACCAGGCCGATGTCGGCCACAGGTTGTGGATCAGTCGGAAGAGGCTCAGTAAGTGTTACAGGCCACAAAGATATGGCCTTCTTTTTAGGTGGTTCAGAAGAGACATCCGATGAGCCCTCCATTTGCAAAGCAAGTTGTTTCAGACATTGGTTCATTAGGTATAAATTGAGTGCATGTAAATGACTGCACAATGTTTTTGGAACGAAGGCCAGGCAAATAGGACAGGCCTTATAATTGTCCGAGACAAAATAAAGCACTTATTGTGGGTGCCTTTATGAGGGATCTGACGGCCGCACTGACATTTACCCTTTCTGAATGACATGAAAAGGCAGTAATAGAAAAAGGACAGAAAAGGTCCCCAAAGGGGTACTTAGCTTGAAACTTGAATCGGTCAGTGAAAGCAGGAACACCTGGTGTATGACTGGCAGCTGGAAAGTTCTGAGGGCTGGTGCTTGTAGATGTTACTTTTATGGCTCACGTACTCTCACCTAGACCTGACGTCTCGTGCACCTAAAGAGGGACTGAAAGCTTTTGGATACTGGCTGTGTACGTATGTGAGAGTGGAAGGGTAAACCTGTATGCAGAATACTGCAACATGGAAGAGAAAGGACATCTATGGTTATGGTAAGGTCTTCCATAACTTTTCTTTTTAACCTGTTTGATTCAGTTGTTTGATTTGTGTTTTACATGGTGTTGTGATTGGCTGTGAATTTACTCTTGCTAGATGATTCTGACCTTTAATACTTTTTTCTCCTTTGTAGAAGTGAAAGCGCCTGCTCTTTCACTTCCTTTCACAGCCAAAGGCTGTCTTGTAAGGATATGCTCAGCCAATCAGCTGTCACAGGATGAGAGAGGGAGGGTAGTCTGAGCTTTTGAAAGCTGACTAGAATTGTGTTACCTTGGCAGTTAGGAATTTGATCATCTGCTGTCACAGATACATAGGACGTCTACAACTGTACTTTTTCAAAGCTTGATAACATGGCCAAACCAGAGAAACTAAATGCTGTCATCCCTGATAAAAAAAAAAAAAACAAAATACAGGTGATCTGCAGCAATTCTTATGCTCAGGTTATTGCTTTTGTGGGAGCAGACAGTTCAGTACTTAAGCCTACAAAATTAAATCAGAAGGATACTTTCAAACATGTGAGATTTTTTTTCTGGGACTGCATCGTAACATGTTCTCATTTGTTATTGTAAAGTGAAGGTATTGTTAAAGTCATAAATAAATAACATTAAGAATTTACCTTATATGCCTTTAGTCAGGAACAACCCTTCAGGATGTGCAAACAGAAATTTTATTTTCAATGGAAAAAAGAAGAAAATGCAGGTACTCCACAACAATCGAAGCCAACCAGTTGCTAGTGTACTAAAACAGCTTTATTGTAAAAGTAAGCGCTTTCACATCTGCTCAGGATGCTTCATCAGACTTTAACAAACATCTAACTTTCAAATATTTAAATACACACCCTACAATTCATTGGGCCAATGAAATCAAACAAACAATTATCACCAATTTGCATCCAATGCTATATATTAAAGGCATATATTCATAAGGCGGATAAAGGGGGAGCAATTGTGCTACTTAACAGTTGCTCATATAAGAACAGCATGCAAGAAATGTTATCTGATGTTGACACGTATAAGATTATACACCTGTTTGAGTTGAACAAAATTATTAATAATGTATGTGCTGAGTTGTACGATATGCTAATGTGTAATATCATAGAAAATGATCTCTACAAATATTTCTTGATTGAAAAACCACTAATACCAGTAATTAGAGGCCTTCCTAAAGTGCACAAAACTTTGGTGAATCCCCCACTTAGGCCCATTGTATCGGGAAAGGGGAGGCTTACTGAGAGCATATCGATTTATGTTGAAAAGCAGCTCAAACCTATTGTTAACTCTTCACCTTCTATTCTGAAGGATACTAAGCAGTTCCTAGAGTCCTTATCGAATGTTACACTGGACAACATGGTGTTTTTAGATACAGACATCATGGTAACTTTAGATGTCCGGTCGTTATTTACCAGCATACCCAATGATATAGGAATTGAGTTCTTGCGTTTATTTTTGCTAAGTAAGGGAATGACTACTAATAAAGTGATGAGAATCACTATGCTGATGGAGATTGTTTTAGAGAACAATGTATTTCTCTATGATAATGACTATTATTTACAGACACTAGGAGTGGCCATGGGCACGCCATGTGCCAATTCATATGCTAATCTGGTATTAGCCTATTGGGAGTCTATGTATATTCTGACGCATGAATTTTACTCTGGGTTTATTAAGTACTACAAGTGGTTTGTAGATGACCTTTTTCTAGTTTGGAATGGCGATCTAGCCACACTAGAAGATTTTATAGTTTACATTAACAGTACTACTACATTTTTTGCGATTAACAGGTGAAAGTTCACAATTTCAGATAAACTTTTTAGATGTCACTCTCACAAAAAGAAATGGAAGTTTGACTACGAATATTTATAGGAAACCATGTAGAAGGAATGCCTATTTACATCGTGATAGTATGCATCCACCACATGTTCATAGGAACATTATTGTGAATCAGGCTACACGCTGCTCACAGTTAGTGAGCAATGATTTAGACTTTCAGCTAACGCTAACAATAACGAACTTACAGCAGGATTTTATAACTAGAGGTTATCATGATAAAGATCTAACAGCTTTGAAGAAAGTAGAACGTAAAGGTGTAGCTTTACCATACATTAGGGGTACTTTGAAAGGACCAGCTGCACAGAAGGGATCCCCCAAGAAAATGAACAAGAGAATGGTCATTACCTATAGTAATAAGAATAGAAGTATAACAGGAGTTATTAAAAAGAATTGAGACATTTTACAGTTAGACGAGAAAATAAAGGCCTTAGTAGGTCCAAGACCTAGATTTAGTTATAAAAACACAAAATCTTTGAAAAAGATGCTTTGTGATGAGAGACATACATTTGATAGGCCACTGTCAATAAGAAAGGGCACCTATCCTTGTCGTAACTGCAATCAGTGTACTTTTATTACCAGCAGAGACAATTTTATACATCCAGACACATTTAAGTGTTATAGATTTGGTCACTATGCAGATTGCAAGACTAGAAATTTAGTTTACTTAGCCATATGTAAAAAATGTAGTGCGTTCTATGTGAGCAAAACGAACAGGACTCTCAGAGAAAGGATCAGGGAGCATTTGTATGCTATTAATAGAGAAAACGAGAATAATGCTCTAGCAAGATATATTTTGACGCATGGCTCTACACATAGTTTTGAGTTCATGGCTTTAGAACTCATATATACCACCATGAGATTAGGTAATACTGTTGGTTTTACAGAGAGAGAAGAAGGGAAATGGATAATTAAATTACAAGCGGATTCAGGACATGGCCTGAATGATAGGGTTAGTTTAAAACCATTTCTTATGGACCACCCTTTAAAGCATTAGTAATGATCAATAGTTTTTATAGAATAGTAGTATGTTTTATCCGGCAATGTACATATAAATGTTTTAAGGTTTTTAACCTTTTGGTAAAGATTATTTAATCAACTTTTTGACAGTAGTTTTATATGTAATGGATGTCCCTTTTTACTGTGCATTTATATATATATATATATATATATATATATATATATATATGTTTTTGCCTTATGAATATATGTCTTTAATATATAGCATTGGATGCAAATTGGTGATAATTGTTTGTTTGATTTCATTGGCCCAATGAATTGTAGGGTGTGTATTTAAATATTTGAAAGTTAGATGTTTGTTAAAGTATGATGAAGCATCCTGAGCAGATGTGAAAGCGCTTACTTTTACAATAAAGCTGTATTAGTACACTAGCAATTGGTTGGCTTCGATTGTTGTGGAGTACCTGCAGTTTCTTCTTTTTTTCGTTGGATTTGTTGATTTGGATACAACAGGTACCTTACCCTCAGAGGACTTTATTTTCAGAGAAATTTTATTTTAACAACACTGGGAGTTAGTCTTCATAATTCCTGATGAAGCATTCTCACTTTACATACAAAAACTGTAATTGTGTACATTTCCTTATCAAACTGCTCATGCAGTTTCATGATGTTATAATGACTGTGTCCTATAGAAAACTTGCAAATGTCCTCATACCTCATGATTTCCGCCTTAGACTTCACTTGAACACCTTCCTGTACATGATTCACCTGCTTCCAAAGGGTGTTGTTTCTGACCTTGGATGTTTCAAACCTGCTCTAGAAACAACGCACTCCTAGCCTAGAGGAGTTAGGCTAACAAATTCCTTTTTCTATAAATACATGCCTCACTTCATGCAACACGTACTATTCTCTCTTGTTGCAAACTAAAAGAATGCAGCTTAAAATGAACAATAATACTGTGGCTTATGAAGCTGTATTTTTCCCAGCCCTGCATACAAATTATATTTGCTTTTTAACAATCATATTATAGCATCATTAATAAACTGAAATTAATATACATTTTAATAAGCTGGTCTTGTCCCATAACAGTTTTCTCCTCTGACACGATCAGTGTCATATCATACATATAATTATATTTTTATTTTTTTAATATGCTAAAATGCGCCTCAGCGTCATAGTAGTCATCATTTTCTGTAAAAATAGAACTGTCATTGATTTGTGCATGCAATGGCATTTTATGTGCAGGTGAGGTTAAACATTTTGTAATTACAGCCTTTAGAACAGAAAATGCTAAAATGATTACAAATATAATAAAAAGTACAATGACAATACCCTGGATTATGCTAGTTTTCAGGTTACTAAAAATACTGCCCAACCAAGTGTCCAATTTTTGGATGTGCTGTTCAACTCTTTGTCCCTTTGTTCCTTGAAGTTTGACAGATTTTCCTGTTTGTTATGATAGTCACTAATATATGAACAGCAACGTCTCCTTATGAGGGCACATGACCCACCTTTTGCAGCAAGCATTATATCAAGTGCCATTCGATTCTGTAACACCGCAGTTCGCATTTTAGTCATTTCTCGATTTGCCATCCTGATATGATGTGAAGTTTTGTTGGCCGCCTCCTGTAGAATTTGGGCAAGTATGGTGATTTCAAGCATTGTCCATTGCACTCCATACCCAAGGTTCAAAATTGAAAATACTTGCTCAGTCCAGTGGTTTGCTCGCTTATTTCTCAGTCTACCTGCTGGTGGGTGTTTGAAATGTTGAATAGCAGGAGTAGTATAGCCTACAAAGCAACATCAAGACCAGTCTGTAGGCAACCAGGGGTAGGCATGATTACCACATATGTAGTAATGGTCACTTATGCCCATGCCACACCTTCAGTCATAGCTTTATAAGTGCAAAGAGTCTAACGAACTTTCATGCCTGGTGTCATTACATTTGCTTTTCCCTGCTGGTACAGTCCCATTTCTGGCATAACATGTGTCTCCATGTTGTGTGGTTGCAAGTTGAAGATACGCAAACTTTGAAAAATCAGTTACATTACGCCAGGTTAAGCTGCTGTCATTAAGGTCCTTTTCAAATGACACCTGTGATACAGGGATGGGAATCCCTGCCTTGGAATGATGAGATATATGCGAACATATCCAGCAAAAAAACTGTTTTCTCTTGACCAGTTTATAGAAGGGAACAGCAGCAGAAACAAAGCAAAAGTACCTGTTGTCACTGGATTCATCACGGACTGCTACTGAAGTTGACCTTCTCACTGGGCAGATGATTTATCTGTCACACCTCAATCTCACTTTGTTGGCTGCGATGATTTGTTTGAGGTCCCCACACGACAGGTTTTCTTGCAATGAGATGAATGGATCCACGTTGGTAGTCCTGCACAGCGAACAGTCATTAGCAGGACCTGAAAAGGCCCCTTCCACCTCGGACTGAGGTAGTTTTTCCTCTGGGAAATTTTTTTATGTAGACCCAATTAGCCCGTTGTAGTTGATGACAGGATTGGTCAGGAGGCTTTGGTAATGCTGCTTTTACTGTTTGAGGATATTGCTGCAAAACTTTGAGGAGTCTCCTACAATAACAAATTAGAGCATCATCTGACAAAGTTAAATCAGCATTTTCCACTGGAGGGGTAGCTGGAAGGGCCATTGGTCTTTTCATTAATATGTCATATGGACTCAATTTCCTGGTGGCATTCAGTGAGGCCCTTATACTCATTAATGCAAATGGAAGGGCTTCGGACCGCTTTAAGTTTGTTTCAGCACAAGTCTTCGAAATTTTATTTTAAGGATCCTGATTACCCTTTCCACTAATCCAGATGACTGGAGATGATTGGGGTAGTGAAGACTTAACTTAGTATTAAAAGCTTTACATAACTCTTTAAACAGATTATTATTAAAATGAGTTCCCTGGTCACTGTTAACAATACTGGGTATGCCAAATCTCGGTATATAATCAGATTTTTTTTAATAACTGTGACTGCATCAGCTTTGCGACATGGGTAAGCTTTGACACATGCTGAGAACATATACACTACCACCAAAATAAATTTTAAATTATTAGTCTTAGGCATCTGGATGAAATCCAGCTGTATATTAACAAAAGGTCCCCAAGGTGGAGGTAAACATGCAGCCTTACAGCTGGCATGTTTACTTACATTATATTTTAAACATAACTACAATTTCATACATACTAAAGTATCAAAGAGGAGACATGAGGGACATACCAACTTTGGGTAATTTGATTAAATAAAGTTGTCTTACCTGTATGGGCTGGTAGATGATGTGCCCTTACTAGGTAAGGTAGCAAAGAGGCAGGCGCCACCAGTCAGCCATTAGGATTTCGTCATATGCCATCAGAGGATTCTCTACATCCATCCTTGAGCCACCTCAGAACTTCTCCCTGTGATGCTTCAGCTTGAAAGGCTGACAATTTTGAAAAATCAAACACATCATTACTGTTGTAGTTTGTTGCTGTCAACATACAAAGATGTTTACAACAATTTACTACTGCTTGTTTAGCAGATTGGTCTGCTAAGTTATTGCCCTTTATTACAGTGTCTATTCCCTTTTGATGGGCACAACATTTGATTACAGACAGCTTTTTAGGTAACAAACGTGCATTTAACAATGATTTTATGTACCCTGAATTTTTAATTTGATTTCCTGAAGAGGTCAAAAACCCTCTCTCTCTGTCTCTCCAAAGTTACCCCAAGTCATGTACCACCCTGAAAGCATAACATCTGTCTGTAAAAATATTGGCCACCTTGTCTTTGGCTAACTCACAGGCTTTTTTGCAAAGCCACTAGCTCAGCTGTTTGAGCAGAGTGAACACACACTAATCTTTGTTGCAACAATATTGTTTCCTCAGTGCAGACTGCTATTCCCGAGATCAACTTTCCTGTTTGATCTCTTCCACAGGAACCATCCACAAACAGATGCATGTCAGCATTGGGTATAGGAGTGCCCTTTAAGTCCTCCCTAGGAGAAAGCAAATAGTTATACACACACAGTTATACTCTTCACCATCCTCAGCAGTAGGCAACAGAGATACAGGATTTAGAACAGGACAGCAGATCAGAGAAATAGATGGATCAGAAATAAGTGCAAGTTCATATCTAGTTAGACATGCAGTCAAGAAGGGATGAGTTTTATTTTAAGTAATAAAGTTAAGAGTGACGGATGGCTACTGTAAGATTTTACTCTGAGATATTAAATGACCAAGATAACGTACCTGAGGTAACCATAGCTGTACTTTTTTGTTGACACTTTGTGTCCTTTTTTTTCAAGGATAGTCAGAAAATGCAAGGTATTCTGTTAACGTTGCTGAAAGGAATTTGATGCTATCAGTAAATCATTTACATATTGTACTAACACAGCCCCACCCGGAAATGTCACATTCTCCAAATCTTTTGTAGAAGTTGAGAAAATAATGAAGGAGATTCAGTATATCCTTCTGGCAACCGTGTCCGTGTATATTGCTGTCTCTGATAAGTGAAAGCAAACAGAAACTGACTGTCGGGGTGAACAGGTGTAGAAAAGAATGCTAAACATAAATCTGTCACAGAAAAGTAACTAGCTGTAGGTGGTATGCAAATCAGTATTGTTGCTGGATTTGGAACAACAGGAAAAGTAGGTAGTACTGCATTACTTACAGCCCTTAAGTCTTGTACAAATCTAGAAGTATCCTTTCCTGGCTTTTTCACTGGAAAAATAGGAGTATTACAAGGGCTTTTAGCTGGTAATATTATTTCTTGCTGTATTAGAGACTGAATTACAGGTTTGATTCCCTGCTCTGCTTCCGGCTTTAGTGGATGTTGTGGAACTCTGGGGAGTGGTTTTGATGGATTCAATTTTATTTTTACTGGTTTTGCAAATTTTAATATACTGAATTCATTAGCAGATGTTCTTCATCTCACAATGCAGCAGTCCTTACACTTGGGTAGTCCGCTGTCCTCGGTCGGCCCGAATATCAAAGTATAAGGCTGACGTCGGTCAAGGCGCATTTGACTGACATCAGGACGTCAGGGTACAAATGCGCATGACCGACGTCATATCCTCAGTCTTTTTTGCCGCATGGTCCGATGCAGAAGCAGCGTTGCAAGTGCCGGTTGGCGTTCTGAAATTGTTCGATTTCGGAGTTTCAGACCGAGTCAAAGTTGGCTAAGTACCCCGTTGGGGAATATTTTAGTTTTTTCTTGCCTCAGTGGTTTACCGGATGTCAGAAAAAGTGAATAATTGTATTTCTTGTGGGAAACAGATACCGCATAGAGACTATCATACTTTGTGTATTCCTTGTTTAGGGCCTGAGCACGACGTTGTTGGGTGTCGCTCTTGTGCTAGATTCAATAAGCGCACTATAAAGAGAAGGTTAGATTGTGCCAGGTTGGTCTTGGGAAGCGGTGCAATTATAAAATGCCGTCGGATGCTCCGGCGCGCTTCTTCGAAGCGCAAGGACAAAGCAGTTAAGCCTAGGCTAGAAGAACCGTCTGTACGGACGCCGGTTCTTTAGAGGCGTCGGTGGAGCGGTGGTTCCACGGAGGTTTCTTTGGGATCCCAGGGAGACTTTGTTATTGCAGGATGTGGCCTCTCAGGAGGCAGGGCAGGCTGATGGGGCTTCTCAGGTTACTATATTCCCCTCCCTTCCTAGGGTGGTTAGGCCCTCTCCTTCTGTTTCCAAGGCTTCTCCCAGAGGCAGGCCAGGTTTAGCTTCAGTTGGTGTCACCCCTAGTTCTTTAGGAACTGTGCCCAAGAAGCATATGCTTAAAATGGCAGAAGATTTGATTACTTTGATTAGGGGTTCTTTGCCCCCTCCTGATAAGAGACCTAGGGTGGAGCCTGAGCTAGGAGTTTTGAGCAGGCTTGGATGTTTCAGAGTCTTGACTGAAGACTTGCAGGAGTATTCCTTATTCTGATTCTGATGTGGATGATTCTACTCCTTCTGCTTCTCCTCCTGAGGATTTTTCTTTTTCAGAAACTCTTCATTCCATGAGGGAGCATTTTAAGTGGGAAGGTCAGGACTTCTCTGATTCCAGGAAAAGGCTTAGGGAATTTTTGTTTTTACCCCAGCATAGGCCTTTGGCTATACCTCCTGTTTTGGATGTGGTGGAAGATGTTTTTTCAGAGGCTTCTCTTAATCCTGATTCTTTGCCTCCTGCTCCTGTTAAACCAGATAGGTATTACAGGGTGCCTGAAGCTCATAAGTATCTTTTTAAGAGTCCTAGGGCAGACCCAGAAACTGTTAGTCAGGGGCCTAAAGGTGTTAAGGCTTCTGTTGTCAAGAATCCGGTTCCTACAGATAAAGAGGCCAGGGCCTTGGATAGATGGGGAAAGAAAGTTTATACTTCCTCCACTCTAGCTATGAGGGCTTTGAATTGCCAGTTTCACATGTTGAAATACCAAAACTATCTTCTTTCTCAATTGAAGTCTAAGGTTGATGCTCTGGCGGAAGGTATTGATTGTAAAGAGTTACAAGATTTAGTACATGTTTCTGAACAGGTGGGTAAGCATTCTTTGCAATGTGGTTTTGATGTTGTACAGGCCTCGTCTAGGGTGGCTGCCACTGGGTCAGTTCTTCGCAGGCACGCCTGGCTGAGGGATCAGAATTTATCTGACCATGTTAAAACAAGGATTTTAGATGCTCCTTTACAATCTGATGTGTTGTTTGGTTCTTCTGTTGAGGCAGTTTTAAAGAAAATGGAAGACAAGGCTAAGTCTATGCAGACTGTTAAAGATTTTTTGCAGGTTCAGCCTCCAAAGTTTAGTAGAAATTGGCCTACTAAGAGGTGGGCGTATCCTTCTTATGATTCCCAGTCTAGGGGTAGTTCTAGGCGTGGTAGGGGCAGAGCTCAGGGCTCTTTCAGGCCTAGAACAGGAGTTCTCCTGCACAGTCTTGGTGAGGGCAGGGGTCAATCCTTTCGTAAACAGACCCAATGACCTACCTTTTCAGCTGCCAGAACCTTCTCGTCTGGCAGCACCTTTGGGAGGAAGGTTGGCACTTTTCAAAGAAAATTGGAGTTTAATTACCCAAGACAGATGGGTATTGGATATCATTTACCACGGTTACAGGTTTTATTTCCATACCTTGCCTCCTTTCAAAGGCATGCCAGACGTTCCTCCTCAACAAAGAATAGAGGCTCACAAGCAAATTTCTCTGTTACTCCAAATAGGGGCCATTCAGCGGTCCCTATGCCAGAAGTGGGCCTAGGATTTTATTCTCGCCTGTTCCTAGTACCAAAGAAAGGGAACACGTGGAGACCAATTTTGGACTTATCTATCCTCAACACTTATCTGGACATTCCCAAGTTCAAAATGTTGGCGTTGCAGCAGCTTTTACCTCTGCTGGGCAAAGATCATTGGATGGTAACTTTGGATCTCAAGGAGGCTTATCTTCATGTTCCTATCAGACTGAGTTGCAGGAAGTATCTGCGTTTTCGAGCTGGGACTTCTCATTATTAGTTCTCTGCATTGCCCTTTGGCTTATCTACTGCCCAGAGTGTTCACGAAGGTTCTGGCTCAGTGATAGCTTTCCTCAGGTTAAAGGAATACAGCTCTATCCTTATTTGGGCGATTGCCTGATTCTGGCTGAAGGAAGGGACGAGCTTCTTCATCATTTGGATTATGTGATAGCAGTCCTAAGATGCCTGGGGTATTCTGTGAGCGAAATAAAGTCCAGTCTAGTACCCTCTCAGGACATGTGCTTTCTGGGTGTGAGACTGAATACAGCATCCCAGATGGCCTTTTGACCCCGGACAAACAAAAGAATCTTTCCCTTTACTTTCATCAGTTGTCTCATCAGTCCAGGCTGACTGCAAGGACAGTCCTTCAAGCCTTTGGGTTCATGGCATCTTGTATTCTGGTGCTTCCCAATGCCAAACTGCATATGAGGAAGCTACAATGGTATCTCACAAATGTATGGACACAGCACTGCCAGGATTTGGACACTGTCATTCAAATAATACCTTGCATTCAAAAGGAATTGTTGTGGTGGGCTCAGGAATGTCACCTAAACAAGGGACTCTCTGTGACCCGGCCAGAGGCGAGTCAGATTATAACGACAGATGCCTCAGACAAAGCTTGGGAGCTCATCTGAATGGAAAGTGGATACAAGACAAGTGGCCTGCCAGACTACAACATCTACATATCAACTTGAAAGAGATGTTAGCAGTCCAGTTTGCATTAATAGCTTTCAAGGATTTACTTCTTCCAGGGCAGGTGTTGATTCTAACAGACAACACAACTGTCATGTGGTACATCAACAAGCAAGCGGAACACATTCTTATCCTCTATGCAGGCAAGCAATGATTTTGTGGGGAGACTGCTCTCAGTTTACAGCTAAATCTTCAGGCAAGGTTTCTGCGGGAGCACAGAACTCCTTAGCAGATGTGTTGAGCAGACAAATTATGGATCCCCACGAGTGGAAATTGGATCCTCATGTATTTCAGAAATTGACAGTGTCATGGGGAACTCCAGACATAGATCTGTTCGCTTCTCCACTAAACCACCAGCTGCCAAAGTTTTGCACAAAAAGTTTTCATCCCACAGCTTGGAAAGTGGATGCTCTTTCCTTCAATTGGAGCAATCTTCATGTGTATGCCTTTCCGCCTCTGCCTCTCCTCCCAAAGGTACTAGTAAAGGCCAGACAAGACAAGCCAAGGATGATTTTGATAGCTCCAGATTGGCCGCGACAGCATTGGTACCCATTACTGAGAAGCCTGGTACGGAAGCCTCCATGGCCTTTGCCTTGATTCCACACCTGTTGTCTCAGGAGGACAGTCATTTGCTCAATGTCAAGCTTCATTCTCTGCACCTAACAGCCTGGCATATTCTGTTTTGAACCATAGTGGGCCTCCACTTCCACAGCAAGTTTTGAATGTTATTTTGGAAGCTAGAAGGCCTAGTACAAGGAAAGTGTGCAGATAAATGGAAGAGATTTTTATTTTGGAGTGCAGCAAAGGATTTTGATGTTTCTGAGCCCAATTTAAGTGTGGCTCTTCAATATCTTACTGAGTTACTGGACAAAGGTTTGTCCTTCTCTTCTATTAAGGTTCATGCTGCAGCAATTTCGGCTCACTATGATTGTGACCCACCATTGTTTTCTCATCCTTTGTTCAAGCAATTTCTTAGAGGGGCAAAGAATATAAGACCCCCACGAAGAGCTCCTACTCCTGCTTGGGATCTCAATTTTGTGTTGGAGAAACTCACTCTACAACCTTTTGTGCCTGCAGCTACTGCTGAATTAAAGTTTTTGTCATGGAAGACTGCTTTTTTGTTGGCTATTACCTCTGCAAGAAGGGTTTCTGAGTTGCAGGCCCTTATGGCGGTTGAGCCTTTCTTAATTTTCCATAAGGATAGGGTATCTTTACGTACTAATCCTTCCTTTATGCCTAAAGTGGTTTCTAGTGTGGCTTTAAACCAAACTATTCATTTGCCTACTTTTTATGCAAATCCCCAAAATAAAGGGAAAAGATTTTGCACACTTTAGATGTACACAGGCAGTTGCGATATTATTTGGACAGAACTAAAGGGTTCAGGCAGTCTCAGCAGTTATTTGTTTCTTTTGCTTTGAGTTCTCAGGGCAAGCCTGTGTCAAAACAAACTATTTCTAAGTGGATTGGGTTTTGCATTGCTTTCTGTTATTCCCATCATGGCAAGGAGATTCCAGCTGGGATTAGGCCTCATTCCACTAGGGCTACTGCCACTTCAACAGCTTTTGAGGGGTGGCAACTAAGGATATTTTGGAGGCAGCTACTTGGAGTTCAGTGCATACTTTCTCTAGGCATTATCACCTACCACTTTACTCTAAATCCAGGGCTGGTTTTGCCACTGCTGTTTTGCAGGGCATTTTGGCAGCTCCTGCTTCATTATAGTTTGGCCATCCTCCCTTACCTCTGCTTTGGGATTCTACCCAAGTGTAAGGACTGCAGCAATGTGAGATGAAGAACATAGTACAGTTTTGTACCTACCATAAATGTAGATGTTCGAAGATCCACATTGCTGCAGTCCAATTTACCCTCTCTCCTTCCCCTCTGTAGTTAGAGGCGGTTGTGTGGGTTGGGTTGTCAATATGAGGTATGTTGTATATATTGTATATATTGTACATATTTGTAGTGCTAGGATGGTTGTTTGTTTGTTTGTTGTCTTTTGGTTTTGACCTTTATTTTTAGGGTCTTCTGACATCTGGGGCAAGAAAAGACTGAGGATATGACGTCGGTCATGCGCATTTGTACCCTGACGTCCTGATGTCAGTCAAATGCGCCTTGACCGACGTTAGCCTTATACTTTGATATTCGGACCGACCGAGGACAGCGGACTACCCAAGTGTAAGGACTGCAGCAATGTGGATCTTCGAACATCTACATTTATGGTAGGTACAAAACTGTACTTTTTTAGTTGTCTGTATGCCTTCAAAAAGGCTCCTCCCAGCTTTTGCTAAGAATTGTAACACTTACCCCACTGATTCTGCTGGAACATCTAGATACACCCCCTCTGGTGTACAGCAAATGGTACCACCCAGCTGACAAAAGATTCACTGGCGCAGTTGTACTCAAAGTAAATAATGCCTTTCTTGTCAATTAGACCTAAGGAAATGGGTACATTTGTTACATCAACTGGCTTTACTTTGTTCCTGTACTGGTATTTAATTGTCTGAAGTAACTTTTAATACAGACCTTGTGTTTTTAGTAAGAATAGAATTGGTTTTGCATTTATTTCTACTATAACATAGGGTCCTTTTTGATTCAGTGGCAGCAAAGGGATTAAGATTTATTTTTGTTTTATTACCCTGCCATAGTCAGTACGGTGATTTGCAGCACTTAATAAGGACTTTAAGTCTTTCTGCCAGTCTATAAACACTTATTTTATTTTGTACAGAGCTTGCAAACTTGGCACAAAGGCAGCTGCAATAGCTGGTTTAGCTTGTTCATTTGGGTCTGGTATTTTTGAATGTTTATCAAACACTGCTTTAAGGTGACTCAAATAATCTGCAGAGGCTTTCTCTTTATTTTGCCTACATGCCTGACACACTTTTGTAATTTGCCGGTGCTATCCTTTTATTTATTAGTGCATTTCCTGTGGGAATAAAATTTATTTTAACATTTTCAAGTGACTGTTCTGAATTTTTCTGAAGCATCTGGTTTAAATCTGTCAAAGTAGGGTTGTAATAGTTTTTTTCTCGATTCCTCCTTAAACCATTATGGATGCTTTTTTCTCTTCTTTTAGTTAGAAAACATTTAGACATAGTATGCAAATCAGCATTAGCCACCTCCCCCCATTTTTTTTTTTTTAGAGGTGGCAAAAAAATCTTCTGCAGAGGCAATAGCCTCTTGTCCTACCCTATCATGTGAGCGCTTCTGATGAGCCGCAGGAATGTCTCAACACTAGTGCTCCTGTTGGAAATGTAGAAGCTTGTTGAGAATGATAGGAAGAAGGAAGGAAAAAAAACTTTTTAACTGCAGATGTTGTTCTAAAGATGAGAGCTAACCGCAGAACTAAGTTGAGATGTAACAGTACCACGCTGACCTTGTGCTCAAAAAAATGCAGAGGTCTGAGAAACAGCAAAATCTTGTACAGGAGCCACTCGTACGTACACATGGGGGTGGGGTGCAGTAGCTACTGGAGGATTATTATCCTCTTTAGACGTTTCTGCTTTTTGGCCATTTTCAGTTTGTTCCAAACAAGCTAAGACAGGATAAAGGGATCCCTTTTTACTGGTCTGTACTGCCTTTTTAACCTCTCTTACTTGTTGAAACAATTTCTTATTAACATCATGCAACCATCTTAATGCTGACTCCTTTTCCCTTTTAAGTGCTTTACTGTACCAAGAATAAAATGCTGTCATTTGTTCCCCACTTACTTTGCTTTGCGTTTTTTCCAAAATGCCTTTCAGTGTCAGCAATTTAGTCTTATCATAAGTTCCATTTAATGGAAATACCCCACCAGCACAATTCTTACTAAGCTGAAACCAATCCTATAGATGTTTACAACTTTCCTTCCTATAATTAAAATACGTAAAATATGCAGGTGTTCCCTTTTCAGGGATTTCATCTTGCTTGCTTATCTTTGCTCCCATTTTTCTTATTTTTATAAATCAGTAATAAAATTGTTAGGCTTACCTCACAACTCCTGGATTCTGGCAATTCCAAAGACAGAAAGTAACTGTAATAATCCACACAGCATTTTCCAGTGGCATCATATTTTTATGAATTGCTGTCCACATACAAAAGCAGGGCACATAGCGATGCTTTGGTATGTTTAGAGTTACTATAATTACTTCAGTTTTGGGGTTTGTATGAGAAGCACATGGATGTGTTGTAGGTACTACACAGTAACATTGTTAAAGCAATGCTTTAAGCTCAAGTGAGTGAATTGTTTTTAAAAATACGAAATTCTGCATCTTAATAGCTCATTCTAAAAGTGTACTTTAAGATTATTAGGATTTTCTTAGCAAGGGTAAACCTTTTATTATTTTTGAAAAAATAATTTGTTTAGCAAGTAAATGAAATGGATTGTATCTTTGACCTTTTTTTTAAGCTATGTTCAGGCCACAAAAACAAATGCATTGTATAGGAATAGTGTAGACTGAGAAGTAGATGGGTATGTTTTAGAGAAGAAACCAGAAAAACCCACACAGACATGGAGACAATATACAGATTATACGCAGAGTAATCAGAGGTCACGACTGAACCTCGGTCCTAGGAGCTGTGATAGAGAGAGATATTATACAATGCCTCCCCTAAAATGTGCACGCTGATTGGCCAGCCCAACCAGCGTGCCCGTTGTAAATCCCTCAATATACTAACGGAAAAAGGTCCGGTCACCCGGACTTTTTCTGTTAGTATAATACTAATCTCGCTATGTTAAAAGAGTTTAACATAGCGACACGGAACTAAAAAGCAACGGAGATCTCCATTGCTTTTTTTAAAGCTGTCTCGCTATGTTAAACTCCTTTAACATAGTGACACAGTGTGTAAAAAGCAACGGAGATCTTGCGATCTCCGTTGCTTTTTTTTTAAGCTGTCTCGCTATATTAAATGGGTTTAACATAGCGAGACAGCTTTAAAATAAGCAACGGAAATACCCGTTGCTTATTTTAAAGCTGTCTCGCTGTGTTAAACCCATTTAACATAGCGAAACAGTAAAAAAAAGCAACAGAGATCTTGCGTTCTCCGTTGCGTTTGCCCACAGCTCTGATGTACTGCGCAGGCGCGCAGTACATCAGAACTGCCGCAGAATACCAGACAGCTTGGGAAGGCCAGTAAACAGGCATTATACAATGCCATTATTTAAGAAAAGTAATTATTTCTTTTCTTAAATAATGTCATTAATATAGCAATAACCACTTCTGGGTGTGGGTAATGCTGGATTTACCACGGTTGGCTTTGTTTGGTCCTCGGCTTCTCAGGACCAAACCACGCCAACCATGGGTAAATCCAGCATTACGCACACCCAGGCATGGGTTATTGCTATATTAACTACCCCACCACCTCACTGTTGTATGCAAAGCAACATGAAGTACATATGTAAAGCATTAAAGATTCTTCCAGAAAGCAGTGTGGCACAGTATTGAATTTTTTCATTCTACACTGCTTGTAATAGTAACTTCATTAGCCTAACTTTGCATGCAGTTTGCTTCTTTGTATTTATGCATAAAGCATTGTCCAGAGCCAAGCTGGTATGTTTTTTTTTCCATTTTTATCATATTAAACTATATTGTGCATCTTCTTTTTAAACATATTCAGAGTACACTTAACATGGTTCTATTATTGATTGATCAGAGTAGTATGAACATTTTGAGCACATTGAACAGAGCAGTATGTACAGGATGGGTTTATTGTTTCTTTTCAAGACTGTATATCCTGATCAGCACTTGTTTGGTTAAAATTGTATGCAACACGAATACCTCAAGTACATAAAGCCTTGATAACACAAGCATGTGAAGCCTTGAAAATTCAACTACACAAGCTGTGCAATTTTTCCATTCAGTAAAACACAAATATATATATATTTTTTGTGGGGGGTGGGGCAAGCCCTCTGCAAACCTCGTCTGAAGAGCTCACCCTCGACACTCCTCATCTTTATTATTGTTAGTCTTTGGTCACTGCACCTCAACAAAAGCATAGTCACTAACGCACTTAAAAAATGAGCAAGTAAAATCTGTAGCAAGGTTCTGTGAATCAAGCAATGTGGTATCAAGTAATGGAAAGATACCTCAGGAGGAAGAGTCGGATAAAAATAAAGTACCTGTAATTTTCAAGAAATGCATAGATGCCACTATTGAAAACTGTAAGGTGATGACGATGGAAGATTTTGTTCTCTATTTTTTTTAATATTCCTAATACCATCCACCCATCTATGCCACAATAAAAAAATTCCTTTCATTAAACTACCCAAAGACTTAGTGGACTTTATACTACATAACATTGCTGTAACTAGTAAGTGAAATATAATCAGTGTCCAAGCTTAGCATAAAAATGTCCATCAAGCATTATTAGAGATGAATATTATACAAAATGGGGACCATTTTCTAATTGGTCTGTTACCTTTGTAAAACATTATTCTAGAACAAAAAAAATGAATGCTTAGTCTGCTGTCATGCTCAAGTCCTGATATGCAGTGGGAGGACTTTTCTGGAAGTTTCATTTTGAAGTAAATATTTGCACATTGTAGCTGTACAGGGAAAATAAAGAAACTGAATTTTATTGTGTTATTGAATAAAGAACTCCATATTTGCACATTCTATAACAGAAGTAGATAAAGTATATCACTGTGCAACTAAATTAATAACATAATGTCTTAGCAAAACAAACACATGGCAGTAAGGAAAAAGAAGGCAAGAAATCAAATGCCATCATGGAAGTATCGAATGACAAAAACTATAAAGCAGTTAAGGCAAGAAGTGTCACTGTTACAAGAATACCGAAGAGGGAACATATCAAACATACTTAAAAAGATAGATGTGATAAAAGCAATGCACAGTATCAGAACAGACCAGGATCTATCATGCACTGTTGGCAATTAAACTAAAGATATCTGCACAGGCAGAACAAACTTAGAAGATATGAAGATAAAGAAGAAGTACAAAATAAGCAATTCACTGATGATCCAAAAAAGTTTTATAGAGAATTGGGAAACAAAGCAAAAAGAATAGAAATAACCACAAAAAAAGTAAATAAATAAGAAATAGACACATTTTGGAGAAATATCTATGAAGACCCTGTGGAACATAACAAAGATGCTGAATGGATGGAAGTAGTAAATGAAATAGTAAGAAGTTCAAATGTTTAGGGTATGAAATTAGACAAATTAATTGTCAGAGAAACCTAAACAAAATTGAGAAAAGCTCCTAACTGGGAAACGTCAGGCCCAGATGCAGTACCTAACTTCTGGCTAAAAGTATTAACATCTTTACATGAAGATTTAGCCCTGAGTAAGAACTATTTATATGCGCATCCTGAACAGGCACTAGTCTGGTTAACAACAGAAAAAAGATACTCCTTAAGAGTGACATGCCCGCTGTCCTAAAAACTATAGACCAATAACTTGCCTTCTGACAATGTTTAAGCTAGATACCAGAAAAAAAATGACAAGGGAGTTTATAGTCATTTAGAAGAAAACTCAGTCATGGCAGTAGAACAAAAGGGCAATAAAAGAAAGTCATATGGAGCAAAGGATCATTTGTTGTTAAAAATAGTCATAATGGAGAAATGTGAAAAGGGGAAGAATCTAATTATGGCATAGATAGACTACAAAAAAAAAAGCATTTGACAGCATCTCACATTCATGGATAAAGGAATGCTTACAGATGTATAAGATGCACCCTACATTGATCGATAACATTACATTTACAAAATTTACAATTACAAAAATCTTAAAAAAATGTGTACACACCCAACTACTGAATCATCATCTTCAGTATAACCTGCTAGGAAATTCCCAACATGGATTTTGGCCAAACCATAATACCACCTCTGCCGTTGTATCCTTTACTGACCACATCAACCAACAAAGAAATCTCGGAAGCTTAGTATCTGTTGTCTTCCTAGACCTGTCAAAAACATTTGATATGATATCCCACTGCAAATTACTGTCGACTCTCTCAGAGCTCAATCTGGATAACTCCTCTCTGCTGTGGTTTAAAAAAATATCTGTCCCTCCGGCAACAAGCTGTTAATTGGCATAACTCACTCTCCCCTCTCCTCCCAGTGGGACAAGGTGTTCCGCAAGGATCCATTCTTGGTCCCTTACTGTTTTCCATCTTTACCAATAACCTCGCCTTGGCTACCCAACAAACTAATGTAGTACAGTATGCTGATGACACCACCTTATTTGCTCAGCCCCCTCTCTACAATTACTCCAAGGTAGAACCCAGGAAGCCTTCACTACTGTAGGAAAATGGCTAAATTCCTCCCATCTCCTACTAAATCCATCTAAGACCCAACTCATGATCCTCGACCCATCCAAATCTTTCACCCCTACCTCGCCATTCTCAATAACATCCTCCAACAGTGCCCTTATCACACCAGTAACCCAAGCCAAGCTACTAGGTTTAACTATTGACCAAAACCTAAAATTCGACAAACATAGCACTAACAATTGCCAAAGTTCATAAAAAAACTAGGTTCACTCTACCTCTGCAAGAGCTTCCTCACACAGGAATCCCGAATCAGTAACTCTCGTACCCATCTACTGTCTACCTTACCTATACACTTCCCCAGTTCTAACTAACCTAAACAAATCTGACCTTCTGAAACTGTCTACCTGCTACAATAAAATCTCAAATTTGCAACCAGTGCTAGGTTTCATTCTCATCACTGCCTCTCCCTAAGATAACTAGGATGGTTAGATCTCCCTAACCTACTAAAATACAATCTACTTCCCCTGATCCATCAACTGCTATACCAACCAAATAAAATACCTGTCCTGTGGTTTGCTCACCTTCCGTAATACTGCGTGTCAACTAAGATCTTCCACCACCGCCCTGCTGACTGTTACCGATTGCTTCAGGCCAGTCTCTTTATTCCTATGCAGTTGCTAAGGCCTGTAACTCTCTACCCCCTGACATTAGATGTCTAAACAGTAAATATACTTTCAAATCCCTACTAAAAGATCTTCTATTCAAAACTTGGATATGTTCCTGTACAGAACCAGACTAATTTCACCTGTTCTTGACTTTCAACATCCCTAGATCACAGGTGTACTGTGTAGTTTCACTTAATGCATACTGCTGTGAACCAGGTTTTTAGGCCACCTTTATAGTTATGATTTCTAGCTTATGACCGTGTTTGTCTATGGAAACTTCTTTTGAATTTATGTTCAAGCAATTCTATATTTGTTGTATAATATCTTAATTGTCGCTCAATATTCTAACCACTGTATGCTGCATCAATTCTAAAACTCTGATTTTTACTACTTTTATATGTTCTATGCTCTTTGTACAAAATAGCTATGTTTATATAATTTTTTTTTAATTATTTTTATTATTTTTTTTATAACTTTTTACTATGTATTTGGAGCTTTTCTCCCTGGGCCTCCGCTGAAAACGGTCACCCAATAAACAAATGGAAAATAAAAATAAAATAAATAAACTTTACCATGAAACAGTGGCAAACCATGCTGCAGCTAAGCCAAGAGTCAATGGGAGGATATTCCAGGGTGAATCTCTGCCGCCACTACTGTTTTCTCTTGCTGTTAACCTATTAAGCTGTCTACTTAGCAGATTAGGCCATGGTTTCAATTTGGCTCCCAGAAAACAACAAAATGTAAAGACTTTTCATCCTCTTTTTGTGGATGATTTAAAACTGCAAAGTTTATCAGATGAGGAACTGAAAGCACAACTGAAAGTGATCAAAACTTTCTCATATGATATAAGAATATCATTTGGGTTTGATAAATGTGCAAAAGCAACCTTTAAAGCAGGAAAGCTGCAGCACCAAGAAAATATCAGTCTGGGACAGAAATGTGATATAAAAGAACTTGAGTAGGAGGGAGTGGATAAATATTTGGAAATTGATGCTCAACAATAAACATGAAGAAATTAATAAAACTTAGTAAAGAATATTTTAGAAGACTAAAATTAATATTGAGGACAACCCTGACATCTAAGAATGAAGTCCAAGCTATAAACCAACTTGCTGTTCCTGTTCTAATTTACAGTTTTTGGGTGATTGGCCCCAAAAAGTATTGGATCAGTTAGACAGAAAAACAAGAAACATGTTTCATGCTTATTAATTGGTTTATAAAAGTCAATGTATACCAAAATGATATATTCCCCATTCTGAAGGGAGGTATGGTCCTACTTGAAACTGAGTACATGTATAAATCTGCAATCATAGGACTCTCTCTCTCTCATATATATATATATATATATATATATATATATATATATATATATATTCTGACCTCACAAGATCCAGGCATAATGAAAATTTTAAAGCATGAAGAGAACAAGTGGTAAGATGACTTCCCTGCTTAGTTTAGCTGAAGCATATTAGTGTGAAATGGGAAATGGAAATCATACCAGAAGCAGACAAAAATCAGGCAGCAACTGAATGTGCCAAAAACAAAAGAAAGAATATAAGGTGAAGGATCAGATGAAAAGTCTAGAAATGTCGAAAATGATAAATATAGTTGCAAGTACAGAAAACTCTTGGAACAATGTCATTTTGATCAGGATCCGACGCAGGAATGGTTTAGGAGAGGTGAATTTAAACCAAAAAATGAAAGGTTAATATTGGTGGCTGAAGACAGTAGACTATGTACATGCTGGTTTACAAAGTCTGTTGAACACAAAGAAACAAACACATTCAGGTTTTGTAAAAAAACAAATTGGAAATAGTCACACATGTTTTTGCTGGATGCGATACACTAATGGTAGAGGGTCTATATCCTGAAAGGCATAATAATGTGGCAAGACTGTTGCAGTGGGGATTATGCAAACATTACAATATTGAAGTATCTGCGAAACATTGGAAACATGAGCAACAAAGCATTGTAGAAAATGATGAAGATGATGAGATCATCCATTTCCACCAGTTCAAAAAACAGATGCAAGAACATTAGGGTATAGTAGTCTGTAAAAACAAAACAAAAATAGCATTGATCACTGAAATTGCTACAGCCAGTGATTACATTGTCTTATGTACAGATAGACACAGTCATAAAATACCAAGATGTGCAGACAGAAATGAGAGCACTATGGAAGAAGGATACCCAGACAGTTCCAGTGGTAACAGGAGAAATGGGTTTCTTAACAAATAATTTACAGATGTATTTAGATATGCTACTGATGCATGTAACTCTGTATGAATTGCAGGAGGGGTCATTTCTGGGCACATTGTGGGTGCTGCGAAGAGCACTTTTGGCTAACATCAAAGTTTGAAACAGTATTAATTTCATGAACTTTAATCATACTTTGACTTATGAATAGCATCCATTCTAGTCATGGTATTAGAAACCCAAAAGACGTGGAGAAATTAAACTTTGAGTTGCATATGGTCAGTTTCCAAGCTTATCATAACAATGCTGTTCCTCAAGCATTAGTAGAGCTGAATACTGTACAAAATGGAACTGATTTCTAACTGCAGTGTGTTACCCTTGTAAAACTTTGTTCCACAAAAAAAAAAAAGAATACTGCTGTCGTGCTTAAGTTCTGACGTGCACTGGGAGGAATTTTCTAGAAGTTTCATTTTGAAGTAAATATTTGCATATTCTAGCTGTACAGAGAGAATAAGAAAACTGAATTTTGTTGCGCTATTAAATAATGAATTCATTAACCACATTAACAGCATTCTCAGCGACTCTAGCTCCATCTGTAATGGTTTAATTGGATTTCTAGAAATTGTATAGAGTTGTCTTATGGGTTGTTGTAAAACTGTTTCCCTACAAACGGAAATAGTAAATCAAAGTTAATTTGGAATTACCAAAAACTGCTCATCAGTTACAATGTTGCTATCTGTACCCAGACTTAATTTTAATGCCATTTTATCTAAAGTGACTGCTTTATAAAATCCCAGCAGTTATGAAATTAACAAAATAGTAGATGTTATGTTCTCCCATCTCGCCTTCGTTCTTGCTGGTTGGGTCCGGAGCTGATCCTTGGCTCCGTCTCTGATGATTTACTATAGCTCGAGAGCTTTTACTGGCTCAAGGCTAACCTCTGTCCCAACATGCCTAGCAGTAGCTATCCAGATCTCATTTGCGCTTGCAGCATCGAGATTGCGACTACTGGCTCAGGCTAAGTACTTTGTGATTTTTTTTTTCACTTTATCGTTATACTTCTCAAGGTTTTGTTGTTGTTTTCACTTATTGGAGTATATACTATACCCTGTTAGTCTAACAACCCCTTCCTCTGCTTATTGTGGATGTTTTTGGCCATCGTTTCCCCTTCAAGCCCATTTAAATTAGAGGGATCTTCTTCCTTTCCCCACCCTTTCTGGGATAGCCGTTTAAGTTAGAGGCTCTCCTATTGGGGAAGTTGCCGTTTTTAAGAGGCTTTCCCCATTTTTCTTCTCCCCTTTAAAAAAAAAAGTTCTTCCTTTTTGTTGTTTGGGCTATCTGTTACAGCCTGGTTGTAGTTAGTTGTTGTGAGCTGTTAGCTTGTAGCTTTGTTTTTTTTCTAGTACTGTGAAAAATTCTTTCTGTCAGTTATCACCATGTCCAAAGAGTCCTTCTGGGTTCATAAAATGCGATTCATGTTGCCAAATAATGTCCCTTGTGGATGGGCACATGAGTTGTGTTTATTGTTTAGGGGCTGTTCACCTGCAGGACTCTTGCTTGATCTGTCATGGCTTCAGTTCCAGAGTCCTGCAGGAGAGAAGAAATAAGCTTATTTTGCGTGGCCTTTTGAAGAACCCTCAGGATTCTTCGTCTCAAGGTCCTCAACCAGCTAAATTGTCTGAAAAACACACCAAGCCATCTCTTCAGAGTTTGGAACAGACAAAAATCATTGAAGAACATTCAGTTCTGTCGGCTCCCAGCATTGGCTCTGACAAAGCTAAGTCTCCGGCAGCTCCATCTGTGCCCTCGGAGCCAGTCCGGACCCATAAGAGAACAAGGTCTCCTTCTTTGGAGCTGGTACGTTCAGCTCCACAGTCTTCTCTGTTGCAGCCTGGAGCGGGCAGTCACCAGTCCTCTTCACACCCCTCTCGGTCCTCCAGGCTTTCAGATTATGATGTGAAGAGAGTAGTCAACAGGCTCCTCAAGTCACAGGTACTTGCTAAATTACTATCGAGCCTAGCCCATAAGGAATTGGCTCCTTCAGCCCATCCAGCTTCTCCAGAGCTTGGAGCCGGATTGCATGGAGGTCGTGGTGGTGGAAACTTCGGCTCTGGTTACTTCTCCTTTATCAGTTCCGACAGCTGCTCTGATCTCCTCAATGTCTCAGTCTGTCAAGGGATCTGGGCACCAAAGCTGTCTCACTGGCTCCGAGGGGGGAATTGGCATCGGACCTTTGTTTGACCCCGCTCTCACTCTCGGAGCTTCGGCGCAGGTAAGCTCAGCTCCCACATCGGCCTCGGAGCTGTCGCTCCTGGTTCGCAGGAGATCTCTGGGCTCTTCAGAGCCAGCGGCTCCTTCTATTTGGGACTGTGGCACCTTTGAGGTGATGAGGAGCATTCTGTCTCCTGAGACTGCTCCACCCTCGGCTCCATTGGCTCCTTCTCCCTCGGTGCCTGTGCCTGCCTTTGACCCTCTTCCTGCCTCCAAGCGTAGGTACCTGTGCCCCGGGACACCCCACTGGGTGACCCCCACCTCTTCCAAAACCTCCCCCGAACATTCGGAGGTCTATCAGAAGAAGAGATGTAACAGGATTCATCTAGACTTCCCTGAGTCTATCACTTAAGATACAGACATGGATGAATCAGAAGGGTCCCCACGGTCCCCCTCCAAGGATGTCTCTTTTTCAGACATCTTGGAAATCCTTAGAGGGGTGGCTGGAAGTCTCTAGCCCCTTCTGAGGAGGAGTCTGTATACCTGGATGCATTTGCTTCCCAACCCTCCATCTCTTGGGTGTCTACACCTTTTGACCCACATGACTTCAGAGGGATCTCTTGAAGGAGCTAGGAGATATACTGCAAGATCCTACATCTGAGTGAGTTGTGAACAGGGCAGCTTCCCAGCTTGCGTCCTTGACCTCCGTGGTTAACTCCTCCATGAGGCTCATTTCTTATGCGGCAGATGGAGGCGAGTAAGGCAGCAGGTACCGGAATAGCTTTGCAGAGATGCTCCTGGTTGTGCCTTTATCAGTTTGTGGAACCTTTTAAGTCTTCATTTACCAACACCCCTTCGATGACTCATCCTTGTTTGGGCTTCAGGTAAAAGAGAATCTCACAAGGTATGAACAGGATGGCAAGACTCTTCCTGCCATAGGAGTCCATTTCTCCACTCCATCTAGATCCTATCCTAAAGGTCAGAAGAGTGGAAAGATGTGTTTCTGAAAATCCTGCGTAGCTTCGCCTGACACACAGATTTTTCGCCTAGGGGCAGAGGTGGAAACAACAATGGAAGACGCCACCCTCGCAGCAGAGGGGGTCCACAACAGCAGGGCGAAAGGGATATTTCTCTGCTAGGCCACTTCCAGCACTCCTGAAGGGAGGCCCGACTGTCCACCTCTGGAGGCAGTCGGGGACAGACTTCTCACTGTACCCAACAGCCTGGCAAACTATCACAAGAGAAACATATATGGGTGCTGTCGATAATATCCAGGGGTTACTAAATTCCTTTTTCTCAGTCACCCCCTCAAAAGAAAAACGTTCTATCCGAGATGTTCCACACAGTCTTCAGGATAACGCAATCCTAGGGGTTCAAAGATTGCTAGAAAAAAGAGCCATCCAAAAAGTTCATTCAGAACAAATCGGATCCAGAACTTACTCAAGGTTCTTATTAGTTCCGAAAAAGACAGGGAACTGAAGACCCATTTTGGATCTCAGCAAGCTAAACCAATCGGTAAAAAAGATGAAGTTCCGGATGGTAACACTGCAGTGCATTATTCCCTTCTTGGGTCAGTACTATTGGATGTGCTCCATGGATCTCCAGGACGTGTACTACCATATAAAAATGGACAGGCAATCCAGGAGATTCCTATGCTTCCGGCTGTGATCCAGTCATTATCAGTTCAGATCCCTGCCCTTTGGTCTCACCACAGCCCCCAGGGTGTTCACCAAGTGTATGACACTGGTCATGGCTCAACTGAGGTGTCTAGGATTCCAGATGTTTCCATATCTAGACGACTGGCTCCTCACTGCTACCACCGAACATCAACTGATCAAAGCACAGGACAATCCAAACTTGTTCCCAATTAGGCATCACCATAAACTATGAAAAGTCTGCATTGTTGCGTTGTCAGTCTATTACCTTTATAGGGGCAGACTTTGATACAAGATGCATGATAGCAAAACTGCCTCAAGACAGGGTGGCAACCATTCGTCAGAAAGTTTCGTTTCTCATTAAAAGGAGAGTTCAGGCAAGGGAAGTTTTACAAGTCTTGGGCTCAATGGCTGCTGCAATTACACTAGTTCCTTTGCATGCTTCCACATGCGGATTCTGCAGTGGCTTCTTTTTGCTCAGTGGTCTTTCCAGGATTTACCAATGTCACACATGATCTTGATCATGGAATCTTGCAAAAAGGACCTAGTATGGTGCCTTGTCTCCCTTCCAAGGTGACTCTGGGCAGACCCTTTATAGACCCCCATCCTGTAGCCACAATGACCATGGATGCCTCACAAATAGAGTGGGGGGTATTATCTGGGACAGACTGTCCAAGGAATGTAGCAACCTAATGAATACCTTTTGCACATCAGTGTTCTACAGAGGAGAGTGGTGCTTCTGGCATTGCAAGCACTTAAAGACTCTCTACCTACCTGGACCATTGTAATTTAGACAGACAATATGTCAGTGGTATGGTACATCAACAAGCTGGGCGGAACCAGATTTTACCCTTTGTGTCAGGAGACACTTCGAGTATGGCAATGGGTGATGTCTTCCCAGCATTTTCTGATTGCGACACACATTCCCGGAAAATCCAACGTGATAGTGGACAGGTTCAGCAGGGCTATCCTCATGCCTCACGAGTGTTCCCTGAAGCAAGAAGTTGCGGACTTGGTTTTTTGCAAATGGGGCCAGCCATGCTGCAATCTTTTTGCCACTTCCCTCAACAAAAAATGCAGTAGCTATTTCACATTAGTTCCCACTCCATGGCAGTCACCCAGAGATGCACTTGTTCATGATTGGCCTCCGGGACTACTCTATGCTTTTCCACCTTTCCCCTCTAATTCTAAAGGTACTAAAGAAAGCAAAGTCGCTGGGTTGCAAACTCATCCTCATTGGTCCTTACTGGCCTCATTAGATATGGTTCCCATTTCTTCGTCATCATCTTCAACTGGAGCCTTGGATACTGGATCCAGTTCCAGACTTCCTGATGCATCAGTTGGGTGGGCTTCAACCTTCCCTCCAAACTCTTAAGCTGACTGCTTGGTTCCTCCACTTCCAGTCTTAGCCAGGCTCCCAAACATTTCCCCTGCTGTACAACACATCCTAGTGTCCTCTCACAAGCCCACTGCCAGGAGGATTTACACTAGCAAATGGAAGAGGTTGTCTTATTGGGTTCATAGGTTCATACTAGGCTATCTGCCCTAGGGCATTTATAAGCCTAGCCAGAGTGTGTTTGGCTTTTGCCACCCATTTTAAATTAATTTTGCTATGCCCTTTTTCGAGATTAGTATACTGTGCCTCTGTTTAACAGTGACACAGAAGTGATACCCGGGGTAAACCTACGATCTCCCATCCACTCATCAAGATTCCTCTTGAAGAGAGTCAATGAGGGACTCTGCCTAACCTGGACTGGGATTTTATTCCAGAGTGAAGGGAGCCTCTGGGTTATGGTTATGAATCTGTCCCTCCAGCATGTCCTATTTATTTCAGTGCTGAGGTTCAAGTCTCTCGAGCGTGTAGCTCGATAGGATTTGGATTTTCTGAGGTGCAGCATGTCCATTAATTCCTGGTTGGACATGGCTTTATACGTCAGGCACAGATCGCCTCTGAGCAGGTGGTATGCCACTGAGTAGAGCTGGAGTTTCTTTAACCGGGCAGCATATGGCATCTGTTTGAGCCCTTTGATCCTCTTGGTGAGGTACTTTTGGGGTCTTTCCAGTTGCTGCAGGTGTCTGGTAAGGTACATCCCAAAAGGGGCATTGTACTCAATTATGGGCCTGATAAGGGATGAGTAAAGAGGCACGATGACCTCCCCTGATCTAGATGTGAATCCATTCATGATTAGGTGGGCTATATAAAATGTTTTTCTAACCACTTTGGCCACATGGTTGTCAAATGAGAGATTATCAACTTGGGTCCCCAGGTCCCTAATTACTTCTTCTGTACTTAATGGATTACCACCGTTGTGGTAATTTGTGGGCAATTTGTTTTTGCCAAAGGAGATGACTATACACTTTTTGGCATTTAGCTTGAGGCCATGGCTGTGGCACCAGTTGTCTGTTTCTATGAGGCCCTTTTGGAGGATGCTTGTGTCAGCTGGAGAGTCTATTATGGCGCCCAGTTTGCAGTCATCTGCGAACTTGGTCAGCCACAGTCCTTCCGTGTTGGCCTGTACCTACGAGAAATAAATACCGAACAAGAGAGGTCCCAGGACTGAGTCTTGTGGGATGCCACATGTAACTGGTTTGGAGTCTGACATGGCTCCATCAATTCTAACCATGTGTGTTCTGTCCTTGAGCCAGTTTGCAACCCATCTAGTGACATAGGGGTTTATATTTAAGCTGGTGAGCTTATCTATAATGCCCGAGTGGGGTATTGTATCGAAGGCTTTTGCGAGGTCCAGGTAGGCTGTGTGGACCACCTTCCCCTCGTCAATGGCCTTGGTGACTGTTTCAAAGAAATTGACCAGGTTTAAGAGGCAGGATCTGCCCTTAACAAAGCCGAACTGGGTAGGATCCAGTGTCTGTAGGTCCCCAATATCTTTATTTGAGGTCCATGATGGTCCTTTCCATAGCTTTGCAGACCAAGCTAGTCAGGCTTATTGGGCAATAGTTTCCAGGATCTGTTGAGGCAACACCTTTGTGGAGAGGGACCACTGTTGCTGTACGCCACTCTTTGGGTACATATCCTGTAGTAAGGCTGAGATTGAACAGTAGTTTTATGTTTGGGTTTAGCTCTTCTTGGAGTTCATGTAGGGGCAGCCGGGACACCATCTGGTCCCATTGATGCTGTGTTTTTTTGCTTTGGAGAGGGCGGCTCTTACCTGAGCATCTGAGATGTCAGGAGGGCAGCACTCTACTGGGATAGATATTTGCCCTTTTGGTGGGGGGAGGGAGTTTGCGCTGAACCTGTCAGCTAGGATGTTGGCAATGTCTGTGGGTTCGATGTATTTTTTGTCATTTTGGAGTAATTCTGAGCATATCTGGGAATTCCCACCCAGGTTCTTAACATAACTAAAGAAAGCCTTGTGATTATCCTTAGTGTCCTGTGCAATTTTTCTCTCGAGGCTGGCCTTAGACGATTTTATGAGTGCCCGTAGTTTTTTGCTAATACCGATCAGAGATGCCTTCCCTTTTTGGGATTTTGCTCTATCATGTAGTAGCTTCCTCCTTCTATTGTATAGTTTGTTTAGGCTGGGGTCCACCAGACAGGACATCTGCCTTTGGAGGATTGAGTCTTGGTTTTATTTGGGATTGCATGATCCATGCATTCCTGAAGGTGTTCATAAAATGCGTTTATAAAGGATTCTGCGATCTGGGCCGTATTTTCCACAGGCTCGGGGGCTTTGAAGGATTCCACCTTGATTTTGAGGAGTGTGAAATTTGCTTTAGAGAAGTTTTTCACTGTGGTTTTCTGGGCAGGGGGTGGGGTCGGGATGTGAATATCCAGTGAGATTAGTTTATGGTCTGATCTTACCAGTGAGGGATACACTTCTGGTCTGGAGCATAGAGTCCCCATGTTGGTGATGATCAGTTCCAGTATGTTTTCCCCTCTTGTGGGAGTGGTAACAAGTTGTTCCATAACATTTGAGTTTATAAATTCTAGGAACCTTTGGGCTAGGGTGTTGGAGCTAGAGTAATGTTCCCAGTCTATGTTTGGTTAGTTGAAGTCGCCCAATATAATGGTGTTTGGAGAGACCTTCATATTTTCTAGTGTTCTCAGGAAGGCCGAGTGGGGTTCCTGGGTTTGGGAGGGTGGTCTGTAGCAGGCTATAAACTGGAAGGCAGTTTTACCTACTGTTAGTTGCACATGAATAGTCTCTGATGTTTCGTGCTGTGCCACCAACCTGGAGGTGTGGGTATGATACTCCCCCTCCTTTTGTGGTTCGGTCCAAGTTTTGGGGCCGAAAAGCATGGTATGAGGTATAACCTGGTATTGCTGGGGTGCTCTCGGGAGCCTTGAACCAGGTTTCTGTTACTGCACAGATATCGATGTTCTCCATGCTAAGGAGAGTTTCGAGTGCGTGCATCTTGAGGTTTAGACTTCTGGAGTTGAGTAGCATTACTCTTAGTTTCTTATCCCTTGTGATACCTATGGAGGTGGGTTTGTCTTTTGAGCCTTGCCTAAAAAAGGTACTATGGGGGAAGCAAGAGCCTTTGCCAATATCCGAAAGCCCAGGTGTGACAGGTGCAAGCCGTCCCTAGCGAAGCATCGTGGCTTGTCGAGCATGTCATCCCAGGCTGACAGGCATTGGATCCCCTTTGAATGACACCAATACTTAAGCCAATTGTTGAAATTTATCATCTTGTCTTCATATTGTGGCATCATTCTTGGTGAGGGTAAGATGCTACTGAAGGTCAGGGTCATACCGGCCTGGGCTACATGCTCAGAGAGCTCCTCTATGTCTCTTTTCATGTAGTCCAGGGAGGTACGTCTCAAGTCATTCACACTAGCATGGACAATGACCGAGTCATATTTGTACTTACCTTGGCGTGACCTGAGTACTTGTGTTATGTGGCGGATCCTAGCGCCCGACAGGCAGCTCACTGTGACCTTCTCCTTGTTCAGCCTGGTGAGCGGGACGTCAGTGTGCCTGACGATAGTCACCTATTACAAGTGTATCAGGTGTGTTGTTTAGCCTTAAGGGCTGTGACTGTTTGGCACACTGGCTTTGTGAGCTATGTGTTGCATGTGTTTTGTTTTGGGGTAGCGGTTGCTTGGTTGTCTGCTTTGGATGTCTCTGCTGCTTAGGCAGATTTTTATTTAGAGCCTCCGAGTATGTTTTTGTGTGTTTATGTGTTTGGTTTGCTGTCGTGGTAGGTCTTTGTGAGACTGGAATTGTAGTGAGTGTGGTTTCCTTGTCCTCCTGACTGGTTATGCCAGTACTGAGTTGAGAGAGCTTAGCCTCCAGTTTGGCTATATGGTTGCATCTCTCACATGTGTTGGAATTTGTTCGGAGGAGGAGAGGGTTGTCTGTGTACATGAGGCAGTTGTAACATTGCCTCAAGATTCCCAGATTCACCAGCTGGACCGGAGAGGAGATTGACAACTGACCTTTGGACATGCTAGAATAGTATTGGGAATTCCTTTATAATTGAAAATAAGGGCCAATGAGGAACAGGGTACTCAAGGGGAGTTTGTGAGGGTGTAGTGCTTTTAATTTTTTAGTGCTGACTTGTATAATTGCTTTAGTGAGCAAGTGCCGGGTAACTTAAATGCAATGTGTTACAGGTAACTTAAAACGACAAACAGTAACTTTCTTTCAAGTGAAACAAGGAAATAAGTACAGTAAGCAATGCAGATATCACTAGGGATCCACAGAAGCACTGAAAAGCCGCATTTTAGGTGGAATTAGCGTTTCAGGGAAATAACAAGTAAACAAACAAAGCTAGATTCAGCAGACCTGGATCTAGTCTATGCTACAGCAAACAAGGTGTACCAATTTCAGTAAGAAACAGTTCAAATATGCAGGCACTATAAGCCTTTAACCAGAAATTCCCAGCTCAGAAGGGCAGAGTACAGCCTCTCCTCCCACAAGAGTGCAGACCACGAACCTTCTTAATGTAAAATAACTGGCCTGAAGCCCAAGTGCATAAACCAGAACTAATACACTTTTAGAGTAACAGACACTGAGCCCTCAATCAGCAGTTCCCAACTTAGAAGGATGTAAACTACCTGTCCTGCCACCAGAGTGCAGGCCACAAACCTTCCTAATGTAAAACAACTGGTTTAAAGCCCAAGTGCTTAATCCAAAAGACTTAGAATGATAGCTACACTTTAATCAAGTTACTACCAAGCAGTAATAAATACAACTGAATACTTTAAAGAATGCCTGGATTAGTACTCAAGTTATACAAACAAAGCTATGTTCAGCAGGCCTGGGTCTAGTCTATGCTACAGCAAACAAGGTGTACCAATTTCAGTAAGAAACAGTTCAAATATGCAGGCACTATAAGCCTTTAACCAGAAATTTCCAGCTCAGAAGGGCAGTGTCCAGCCTCTCCTCCCACAAGAGTGCAGATCACGAACCCTCTTAATGTAAAATAACTGGCCTGAAGCCCAAGTGCTTAAACCAGAATTAATACACTTTTAGAATAACAGACACTGAGCTCTCAATCAGCAGTTCCCAACTTAGAAGGATGTAAGCTACCTGTTCTGCCACTACAGTGCAGACCACAAACCTTCTTAATGTAAAACAACTGTTTTGAAGCCCAAAAAGAAGACCAGTAATAAATACAATATACAATACATTAAAGATAAATAAACAAAAAAAAAATTAAAAGAAGAAAACAAAGATACAGTAAAAGGATAAAATTTTTTTTTTTTTTTTTTTTTTTGAGGAGTGGATTGAGGAGGACAGAGGACACAGACAAAACAAATGCAGGTGCAATCAGTCAAAATCAGAAGTTGAGAAGAGAAAGACCGGAAGACCGCAATAACACACTATTCCAGGCCAGAACCACTCCCACTGGTAGACCGTAGCTACCACGTTTACCACCCACTGATAAGCTGAAAGGCTTCCTCAACACAGAAGAAAGCAGTGGGGCAGAGAAGCTTACACAGTCCTGGACACAGCAAATCTGTGTATGGAACACTACTAACAGGAAAGGTAGAAAACAGGCTTACATTTTTTTTTTCAGAAAAGTAGCAAAAACAGTAGTAAAAACAATTCACATGCAGTGCAAGCTGGCACACTTGAGTATGTAGCAATATTAGTCCACACACAGTTTGAAAAAATGTAATTAAAAGGGACTAAAAGCAAGTGCAGAAAGGGTTTATTAGGTAGAATGCGGTAAAGAGATGGGACTGGGGAAGTGTCCTAGATCAAATCTACAGTGGGGCGGGCACTGCAAAAGCCACCAAATTTAAACTACAGCCAAGAACAGGGAGGGGGAGTGGGGAAGACATTTTCAACAGAGATGTGAGGAATCACAGTGCAAATTTATAAAACCAGAAAAATATATACTGATCTCTGTATATTTGCAGAACAGTAAGACAACAGATATCTAAGCAACAATTTAGCTGTATAATACAGAATAATACAGAAAAATATACTCAGCTCTATAGATTTGCAGATAGTCTTGTAAGGCTCTCTCGCAGTGCACAGGTTCCAATTTAAATGCAGGCTGTAATGACATTGATCCCTTCACTGCTCCTGTTCACAAGATTCTTGACTTTCTGGCTGATACTTTCGAAAGAGGGGCAGCTGCAGCTACTGTTGGGGTCCAACTTGCTGCTATCTCCAATTTTCATGTAGGAGACTTTGGTTCAAACATCATGTGCCATAAGTTGTGCAGGGCATTCTTACGAGGTACAACTCTTTTACGGCCCCCAGTAAGAGAACCTCCCCACCCCGGGACCTAAACTTGGTTTTAGCTTCTATGGTTCTGCCACCTTTTGAACCAGCAACATCTTGTCCCCTGAAATTTCTATCTTGGAAAACCCTCTTCTTGGCTGCTATAACCTCAGCTAGATGGGCTTCTGAATTACATGCTTTGTCTAATCACCCACCGTATCTCATTTTTCACAAAGATAGTCTCTCTTAGGACCAATCCTTCCTTCCTTGCCAAAGGTATGTTCAGAGTATAACTTAAATTAGTCCATTGAGCTTCCTGTGTTCTTCCCCAGTTACGACAACAAGGCAGAATATAGACTCCAATTGGATGTTCATAGACAATTACATTTTCATTTACACAGAACCAAAGACCTTAGAAAATCAGACCAATTGTTTGTATCCTTTGCTGACAATTTTGTGTCTTTCTGCTTTTCCCGGTTAGGGGTCGCCACAGCGGAACTCCAGTCCGCTAATGATTGGTAGTGGATTTTTACGTACCGGGTTACCAGCCCTGATGCACAACCTTCAACAAAGGCACACCCCATTCACGTATGCCTCCACAAAGAAGACGCTCTAGCTGAGAATCGAACGAGACAACGTCTTGCTATGAGGCGACAACTGACAATAAACAACGTTATCCAGTTTCAAAAGTGACCTTATCAAAATGGCTGTCAGGCACATTTAATTATTCATATGATTTGTGTAAAAAGGCGCTTCCAGGAAGACCCAGAGGACATTCAACTAGGGCTGTAGCCACCTCTGTTGCCTTCCAATCTAAATTGCCTTTAGATTCGATCTGTGCAGCAGCAACTTGGGCAAATCCTCATACCTTTATTACCCATTACAAAGTAGATGTGGTCTACTGGAATAGGGCATCCTTTGGTTCCAAGGTCCTGAAGAGTTTTTTCCAGTGAGCCATCCAAGAACCAGGTGCTGGGGACGCGGTCCCAACCAGCAAGAATGAAGGTGAGACGGGACAACATAACATAAAGAAGTTATGTACCTACCATAGCATTCCATGTTTGTTGTCCTTCATCTTGCTTTCTTGTTGCGTCCCCCCCCCCCCTTCTTCGAGGTTCAAGAGGAGTTCATTTATTGGTTACACTGGCTGAGTTTCCTGCTGACATACCAGGTTAGTTAACCATGTCTTGTTTTGCTCCTGTTTCCTTCCTATCTTAAATGCTTAGGAGCTTAGTAAGAAATTTACTACGTATGTGTAGTGTGGGCTATTACAAATGAGATCTGGGTTGCTACCGCTAGGCATTTTGGGATAGGGGTTAGCCTCGAGCTAGTAAAAGCTCTCGAGCTATAGTAAATTGGCCAAGTCGGAGCCGATGATTGGCTCCGAACCCAACCAGCAAGAAGGAAGGTGAGATGAAGGACAACAAACATGGAACGATATGGTAAGTACATAACTTCTTTTTTAGCATATTCATGAGTACTTACAGTGCAGCTATACCTTAAAACTGAGCTGATGCAAACCATTCAATAACCCAAGCATAGCTATCCAAGAAATGTCTATATGATTACTTAAACCTTCGTAGAGGTCATATCCTTTTAGTTAGAAGGATGAGGCAACATGTAGTTAGCTATCTGCTGTCAGAAAAAAAGTCACCCAAGAGAACAGAAGGCAAAATAGCAAAAAAAAATGGCAAGTCCCACTGGACTCCTAGTAGCATTCTATTAAAATAATAATGCAGAAATTCTAAACCATAACTTTTTAATAACTACAATGTTTTTCTATGAACATTTAAATATAATTTTGTGCATAATTGAATATGAATATTTTGTATAAGTGTAGATAGTTAAATAACTGTTATGGAATTTTTGTTATAATGTTAATGTTAAAAACAAAAGTTTGTCTTAACAACTAAAGTTTAAATGTTTGTTTAAAGTTAAACTAGTTATACTTCAACTATTCATGTATTGCATGCTTTTTACATGCTGCCATTAAAGTGACCTATTTGTAATAGTAAACAGTGTTGTAACTAACAAAATCTTGCCATTAACATATTTCCATTTGTACTTGAATGCCTTTCCATTCCAAAATGGGCTAATACCAAATAAAAGTAAGGCAACTCACTAACCTTAATATTTATCCTAGAATTCTGTGAAAATTCCCCAAATGACTAGATACTGTTGCATTTAATGCTTGCAGAGCAGCTGATAAAATGTAAATATCTTTACATTCTCTTATTAATGAAGATACCAAGTTTTTTCCAAAATCTTTATAAGTGCAGTTAAGGAATTATATGCTGTTTTATCTGACAGATAGGGCCAGCCTTAAGCATGGGAATATTAGGCATTCGCCTAGGATGCTGTGTATCTAATGGCCCTCTTTCTGTGTTTATATTTTTTAGAGCAATGAAGCACACAGTTTCATTGCTTTAAAAAATAGTTAATAAATGAATGTGTTTGTGATGTGACAGTGCTCCAGGGGGAGGTGCTTCACATGACTTGATCATTCAGGTCATGTCATGTCATGAACATTACAATGTCACACACAAGAGAGCTTGTAGAACATTCAGATGTAGGCATGTGAACCTGTAGCCGAACTTGTTTCATCATGGTTCATTTTTAAGTAAGTATAAAATATAATGCCTGGCTGTACTGACTGAGTGTAATATTCAATGCCTGGCTATATTGTTTACCAGAACTTAATACATGTTATGAGGGAGAGGTGCAAAATATGATGCATAAAGCAAGGATGTTTAGCAGAATTTCAGACAGCTGAGAGAACTGAGGAATGGTGTGTTATGAAGACAGTAGTAGTAAGTTTTCTTTTTTTTTAATGCCATTGGCAATGATCAGCCAGATATTCTGTGATTTGTGGAACATCTTTGATATACCTTAATGTGTATCAGTGTAACTTATTTATGTGTAGCAATTTAGGTATGATATTATTTAGCCAGCAGATGTCATGGCTATAACTACCGACTGAGGGTTGGGTTTGTCTGCTGGATAAAATTAAGTCTATCATTTGTTGAGTTCAAGCAGTCACTGGCTTTCTAGGATTAGTGTGCATTTGTGAAAAGTGTCATGGACTACTTAATTGTACACCGGTGTAGGTATATTTGCTGGGGCTCTTGGTGGAGGAAAAGGACTAGCTGCTGGCTTATTATTCTGGCTTTGCAGGTCTAGAGTGCAAATGTGAGAAATAACATGGAAGCCAGAATAAGTACAATTGCTGAGGCTGTCTGAGGAGAAGAAAAGGCTAGTTCTCTCCTGCAATTTGCTTGTTATTCAGGCGTTACAGAGCTGGTGCGATTTGTGTAAAGCAACTTGGAATGTCTTAATATATGTAACTATTTGAAACAAGAGTGAAATGCATTATGGTCATCCTCTTTTATTGCAATCCAACATCCGAATTGTAGATAGATGTGGCTGTAACTGCTTGATGATGGTTGTCTGGATGAAAGTAATTGAGCCTCTTTTCACTTGCTCAGTTTACAGTCATTCTCATAGGGATAAAATGCATCACAGAATACCCTAAGCCTAAGAGCTTCTGGGAGGAGGGTGCCCCCCCCCCCCCAACACCAAAGCTGTACAAGTGGATTTTGACACTGGCTTAGTAGTGACCTCTTCCCTGAATCCTTACTAGTGTAAAACCAGCCCTTCTCAGAGGGGTACATGGAAGGTGACTAGCTTGTGGGGGAGCTGGGGATGATTGCATTATTTCTTTCACTTTCCTCCCAAGCCCCAGTCTTGGGCTGAAGGCAGTGTGGTTTTTAGTTCTTTAACTTTCCACATGAACTTCATAGGGGTGCAAAGAGGGTCACTAAGATTGTACAGAAGCAGTATACTGCATAAAAGTAAGTTGGAAACATTACTGTATTTTTTTTTTATTTTCCTCCCAATCAAACATTCGATGCATATCCAGGTGGATAACTTTTGGAGGCAGATAAAGCAGGGTTCTGTTTATATACTTCTGATCACAAATATGTTTTTTTTTTCTTTTTTTTGTCCCATGTGTAACATCAGAGGGGTACACAGAAGGTGGCTGTCCTTTGCAGGTAGAGGTGAGGAAGCATGCTGTATATACTTATAGTAGTAACAATTTGAAATATATTATTGTGGTCATTTGTCCCTTAATTTTCATCTCAATTTCACACCAGATGGGGATACACAGAAAGCGACTACCATTTTAAGGTATGGTAGGGAGGCAGGTACTATTTCCACACATGATTTGTGTATCATCAAAAGCATTTGTCTTCTTTGTTTTACTGTGCACTACTTTTAGGTTAACTTTGAGCATTAAGCCTTCATTACAACTCATGTCTTCCTTGAAATAAAAAGTATGATTGAAATTCCTTCCTTATGTATGATTTTTATTCAAGCCATCATTGAATCAAAACATTAGGAAAAAGCTATAAAATGCACCTCGGAGTACCTGTAACCCCATGGCGTCTCATAGCTAGTGGATGTTCTTCATCTCACATTGCTGCAGTCCTTACATATGGGTAGTCCGCTGTCCTCGGTCGGCCCGAATACCAAAGTATTAGGCTGACGTCGGTCAAGGCGTTTAAAACTGACATCAGGACGTCAGGTACAAAAGCGCATGACCGACGTCATTTCCTCAGTCTTTTTTGCCGCATGGTCCGATGCTGAAGCAGCGTTGCAAGTGCCGTTCGGCGTTCTGAAATTTTTCGAATTCGGAGTTTCAGACCGAATCCAAGTTGGCTAAGTACCCCGTTGGGGAATATTTTGTTTTTCTTGCCTCAGTATTTTACGGATGTCAGAAAAAGTGAATAACTGTATTTCTTGTGGGAAACAGATACCGCATAGGGATTATCATTCTTTGTGTATTCCTTGTTTGGGGCCTGAGCACGACGTTGTTGGGTGTCGCTTTTGTGCTAGGTTCAATAAACGCACTATTAAGCGAAGGTTAGATTGTGCTAGGCTGGTCTTTGGGAAGCGGTGCAATTATAATATGCCGTCGGATTCTCCGGCGCCCGCTTCTGCGAAGAAGCGCAAAGACAAAGCAGCTAAACCCAGACAAGATGAGTCGTCCGTTCCGGACGCCGGTTCTTTAGAGGCTTCAGTGGAACCGGTGGTTCCGACGGAGTCTTCTCTGGAGTCTCAGGGGGAGACTTTGATTTTGCAGGAGGTGGTCTCTCAGGAGGCAGGTCAAGCTGAAGGGGCTTCTCAGGTGACTGTACTCCCCTCCCTTCCTAGGATGGTTAGGCCTTCTCCTTCTGTTTCCAAGGCTTCTCCCAGAGGCAGGCCAGTTTTAGCTTCTGTTGGTGTCACTCCTAGTTCAGCAGGGTCTGTGCCTAAGAAGCACATGCTTAAAATGGCAGAAGATTTGATTACTCTGATTAGAGGTTCTTTGCCCCCTCCTGATAAGAGGCCTAGGGTGGAGCCAGAGTTGGAAAGTTTTGAGCAGGCTTCGGATGTTTCAGAGTCTTCAGCTGAAGACTTGCAGGAGTACTCTCCTTATTCTGATTCTGATGCAGATGATTCCACTCCTTCTGCTTCTCCTCCAGAGGATTTTTCTTTTTCAGAGACACTTCATTCTATGAGGGAACATTTTAAGTGAGAAGGTCAGGACTTCTCTGATTCTAGGAAAAGGCTTAGGGAGTTTTTGCTGTTACCCCAGCATAGGCCCTTGGCTATACCCCCTGTTCTGGATGTTGTGGAAGATGTGTTTGCAGAGGCTTCCCTTAATCCTGATTCTCTGCCTCCTGCTCCTGTTAAACCGGATAGGTATTACAGGGTGCCTGAGGCTCATAAATATCTTTATAAGAGTCCTAGGGCGGACCCAGAAACTATTAGTCAGGGACCTAAGGGTGTCAAGGCCTCTGTTGTAAAAAATCCGGTTCCTCTGGATAAAGAAGCCAGAGCTTTGGATAGATGGGGAAAGAAGGTCTATACATCTTCTACCTTAGCTATGAGGGCTTTGAATTGCCAGTTTCATATGTTGAAATATCAAAACTTTCTCCTTTCTCAATTGAAGTCTAAGGTGGATGCTCTGGCGGAAGGCATTGAGTGTAAAGAATTACAAGATTTGGTGCATGTTTCTGAACAGGTGGGTAAGCATTCATTACAGTGTGGTTTTGATGCTGTGCAGGCCTCGTCTAGGGTGGCTGCCACTGGCTCAGTTCTTCGCAGGCACGCCTGGCTGAAGGATCAGAATTTATCTGACCATGTTAAGACAAGGATTTTGGATGCTCCTTTGCAGTCTGATGTGTTGTTTGGTTCACCTGTGGAGTCAGTCTTGAAGAAAATGGAAGACAAGGCTAAATCTATGCAGGCTGTTAAAGATTTTTTGCAAGTTCAGCCTCCAAAGTTTAGTAGGAATTGGCCTGCTAAGGGGTGGACGTATCCTTCTTATGACTCTCAGTCTAGGGGTAGGTCTAGACGAGGTAGGGGCAGAGCTCAGAGTTCTTTCAGGCCTAGAACAGGGAGTTCACCTGCACAATCTTCGGTTGAGGGCAGGGGCCAGTCCTTTCGTAAACAGGCCCAATGACCTACTTTTTCAGCTGCCAGATCCTTCTTGCCTGGCAGCACCTTTGGGAGGAAGGTTAGCTCTCTTCAAGGAAAATTGGATGTTGATTACCCAGGACAAATGGGTATTGGATATCATACACCAGGGTTACAAGTTTTATTTCCATACCTTGCCTCCTTTCAAAGGCATGCCGGACGTTCCTCCTCAGCAAAGACTAGAGGCTCACAAACAAATTTCTCTACTACTTCAAATAGGGGCCATTCAACCGGTCCCTCTGCCAGAAGTGGGCCTAGGATTTTATTCTCGCCTGTTTCTAGTACCAAAGAAAGGAAACACGTGGAGACCAATTTTGGATTTATCTATCCTCAACACATATCTGGACATTCCCAAGTTCAAAATGTTGACGTTACAACAGCTTTTACCTCTGCTGGGCAAAGATCACTGGATGGTGACTCTGGATCTCAAGGAGGCTTACCTTCATGTTCCTATCAGGCCCAGTTGCAGGAAGTATCTGCGTTTTCGGGCTGGGACTTCACATTATCAGTTCTCTGCATTGCCCTTTGGCTTATCTACTGCGCCCAGAGTGTTCACGAAGGATGTTCTTCATTCCACATTGCTGCAGTCCTAACTATTGGGTAGTCCGCTGTCCAGTCGGCCTGAATACCAAAGTATATGGCTGACGTCGGTCAAAGCGCATTAGACTGACGTCAGTACGTCAGGGTACTAATGCGCATGACCGACGTCATATCCTCAGTCTTTTTTGCCGCATGGTCCGATGCAGAAGCAGTTTTGCGAGTGCAGGTTGGCGTTCTGAAAGTTTCTGAAGTCAGAGTTTCAGACCGAATCAAAGTTGGCTAAGTACCCCGTTGGGGAATATTTTGGTTTTTTCTTGCCTCAGTATTTAACCGGATGTCAGAAAAAGTGAATAACTGTATTTCTTGTGGGAAACAGATACCTCATAGGGATTACCATACTTTGTGTATACCTTGTTTAGGGCCTGAGCACGGCGTTGTTGGATGCCGCTCTTGTGCTAGATTTAACAAACGCACTATTAAGAGAAGGTTAGACTGTGCCAGGTTAGTTTTGGGAAGCGTTGTAATTATAAAATGCCGTCGGATGCTCCGGCGCCGCTTGACCAAAAGCGCAAGGACAAAGCAGCAAAGCCTAGAGTGGAGGAACCGACAGTCCCGGACGTCGGTTCTTTAGAAACTCTGTGGAGCCGGAGGTTTTGCCAGGAGTTTCTTTGGAGTCTCAGGGAGACTTTACTGTTGCAGGATCTGTCCTCTCAGGAAGTAGGCCAGGCTGAAGGGGCTTCTCAGGTGGCTGTTCTTCCCTCTCTTCCTAAGGTGGTTAGGGCCTCCCTTCTGTTTCCAAGGCTTCTTTAAGAGGCAGGCCTAGTTTAGCTTCAGTGGGGGTTTCTCCGAGTGTTTCAGGGTCTTTGCCTAAGAAGCATATGCTAAAAATGGCAGAGGATTTGATTACTATGATTAGAGGTTCTATGCCCCCTCCTGATAAGAGGCCTAGGGTGGAACCTGAGTTTGAGAGTTTTGAGCAATGTTCGAGGCTTCTGAGTCTTCGGCTGAAGACTTGCAGGAGTATCCTCCTTATTCTGATTCTGATGTGGATGATTCTACTCCTTCAGCTTCGCCTCCTGAGGATTTTTCATTTTCAGAGACTCTGCATTCCATGCGGGAGCATTTTAAATGGGAAGGTCAAGATTTCTCTGATTCCAGGAAGAGGCTTAGGAATTCTTGTTTTACCCCAGCATAGGCCTTTAGCCATACCTCCTGTTCTGAATGTGGTAGAAGATGTTTTGCAGAGGCTTCCTGAATCCTGATTCTTTGCCTCCTGCCCCAGTTAAACCGGATAGGTACTATAGGGTGCCTGAGGCTCATAAGTATCTTTTAAGAGTCCTAGGGCAGACCCGAAACTGTCTCTCAGGGGCCTAAAGGTGTGAAGGCTTCTGTTGTTAAAAATCCTGTTCCTCCTGATAAAGAGGCAAGGGCTTTGGATAGATGGGGAAAGAAAGTGTATACTTCTTCCACTTTAGCCATGAGGGCGTTGAATTGTCAGTTTCACATGTTAAAATATCAGAATTATCTCCTTTCACAATTGAAGTCTAAGGTGGATGCTCTGGCTGAAGGTATTGAGTGTAAAGAGTTGCAGGATTTAGTTCATGTGTCTGAACAGGTGGGTAAGCATTCCTTGCAGTGTGGTTTTGATGCTGTGCAGGCCTCCTTGAGGGTGGCTGCCACTGGTTCTGTGCTTCAGAGACACGCCTGGTTGAGAGATCAGAATTTAGCTGAGCATGTTAAGACAAGGATTTTGGATGCTCCTTTACAGTCTGATGTGTTGTTTGGTTCGCCTGTGGAAGCAGTTTTAAAGAAAATGGAGGACAAGGCTAAGTCTATGCAAACTGTTAAGGATTTTTGCAGGTGCAGCCTCCAAAGTTTAGTAGAAATTGGCCTACTAAGGGATGGACATATCCTGCTTATGATTCCCAGTCTAGGGGTAGGTCTAGACGTGGTAGGGGCAGAGCTCAAGGTTCTTTTAGGCCTAGAACAGGGAGTTCACCTGCTCAGACTTCTGGTGAGGGCAGGGGTCAGTCCTTTCGTAAACAGACCCAATGACCTGCCTTTTCAGCTGCCAGTACATTCTCGCCTGGCAGCACCTTTGGGAGGAAGGCTGTCTCTTTTCAAAGAAAATTGGGATTTAATTACCCAAGACAGATGGGTTCTGGATATCATTCACCACGGTTACAGGTTTTATTTACATACCTTGCCTCCTTTCAAAGGCATGCCAGACATTCCTCCTCTACAAAGACAAGAGGCTCACAAGCAAATTTCTCTGTTGCTCCAAATAGGGGCCATTCAGCCAGTTCCTGTACCAGAAAGGGGCCTAGGATTTTATTCTCACCTGTTCCTAGTACCGAAGAAGGGGAACACGTGGAGACCAATTTTGGATTTATCTATCCTCAACACTTATCTGGACATTCCCAAGTTCAAAATGTTGACGTTACAACAGCTTTTACCTCTGCTGGGCAAAGATCACTGGATGGTAACTTTAGATCTCAAGGAAGCTTACCTTCATGTGCCTATCAGACTAAGTTGCAGGAAGTATCTGCGTTGAGCTGGAAATTCTCATTATCAGTTCTCTGCATTGCCCTTTGGCTTATCTACTGCCCAGAGTATTCACAAAGGTTCTGGCTCCAGTGATAGCTTACTTCAGACTAAAAGGAATTCAAATCTATCCTTACTTGGACGACTGCCTGATTCTGGCTCAAGAAAAGGAAGACCTTTTACAGCATTTGGAATATGTGATAGCAGTGCTAAGATGCCTAGGGTATTCTGTGAACGAAATAAAGTCCAGTCTAGTACCCTCTCAAGACATGTGCTTTCTGGGTGTGAGACTGAATACAGCAGCCCAGATGGCCTTTTTAACCCCGGACAAACAAAAGAATCTTTCCAGTTACTTCCAACACCTATCTCTTCAGTCTGGGCTGACTGCAAGGACAGTCCTTCAAGCCTTAGGGTTCATGGCATCTTGTATTCTGGTGCTTCCCAATGCCAAACTGCATATGAGGAAGCTGCAATGGTATCTCAAAAATGTATGGACACAGCACTGCCAGGATTTGGACACTGTCATTCAAATAATACCTTGCATTCAAAAGGAATTTTTGTGGTGGGCTCAGGAATGTCACCTAAACAAGGGACTCTGTGTGACCCGGCCAGAGGCGAGTCAGATTCTAACGACAGATGCCTCAGACATTGCTTGGGGAGCTCATCTAAATGGAAAGTGGATACAAGACAAGTGGCCTGCCAGACTACAGCATCTACATATCAACATGAAAGAGATGTTAGCAGTCCAGTTTGCATTAATGGCTTTCAAGAAGTTACTTCTTCCAGGGCAGGTGTTGATTCTAACAGACAACACAACTGTCATGTGGTACATCAACAAACAAGGGGAACACATTCTTACCGTTGTGCAGGCAAGCAATGATTTTATGGGAGACTGCGCTCAGCTTGCAACTAACTCTTCAGGCAAGGTTTCTGCCAGGAGCACAGAACTCCTTAGCAGATGTGTTAAGCAGACAAATCATGGATCCCCACGAGTGGAAACTGGATCTTCATGTATTTCAAAATTGACAGTGTCATGGGGAACTCCAGACATAGATCTGTTCGCTTCTCCACTAAACCACCAGCTGCCAAAGTTTTGCACAAAGAGGTTTCATCACACAGCTTGGAAAGTGGATGCTCTTTCTTTCAGTTGGAAAAATCTTCATGTGTATGCCTTTCCACCTCTGCCTCTTCTCCCAAAGGTGCTCTAAAGGTCAGACAAGACAAGCCAAGGATGATTTTAATAGCTCCAGATTGGCCTCGGCAACACTGGTACCCATTACTGAGGAGTCTGGTAAGGAAGCCTCCATGGCCTTTACCTTTGATTCCACACCTGTTGTCTCAGAGGGACGGTCACCTGCTCAATGTCAAGCTCCACTCTCTTCATCTAACAGCCTGGCATATTCTGTTTTGAAACACAGCAGGTCTCAACTTCCTCAACAAGTTTTAAATGTGATTATGGAAGCCAGAAGACCTAGTACAAGGAAGGTGTACGCAGAAAAATGGAAGAGATTTTTATTTTGGAGTGCAGCAAACAATTTGGAGATTTCTGAGCCTAATTTGAGTGGGGCTCTTCAATATCTTACTGAGTTATTGGACAAAGGTTTGTCTTTCTCTTCCATTAAGATTCATGCTGCAGCAATTTCAGCTCACTATGATTGTGATCCACCATTGTTTTCGCATCCTTTGTTCAAGCAATTTCTTAGAGGGCAAAGAATATAAGACCCCCGTAGAGCTCCTACTCCTGCTTGGGATCTCAATTTTGTGTTGGAGAAACTTACTCTACAACCTTTTGAGCCTCGGCTACTGCTGACTTGAAATACTTGTCATGGAAGACTGCTTTTTGTTGGCCATTACTTCTGCAAGAAGGGTTTCTGAGTTGCAGGCCCTTATGGCGGTTGAGCCTTTTTGATTTTCATAAGGATAGGGTATCATTACGTACTAATCCTTCCTTTATGCCTAAGGTGGTTTCTAGTGTGGCTTTAAACCAAACTATTCATTTGCCTACTTTTATGCAGATCCCCAAAATAAAGGGAAAAGATTTTGCACACTTTAGATGTACACAGGCAATTGCGTTATTATTTAAGCAGGACTAAGGATTTTAGGCAGTCTCAGCAGTTGTTTGTTTCTTTTGCTTTGAGTTCAGGGCAAGCCTGTGTCAAAACAAACTATTTCTAGGTGGATTGGGTTTTGCATTGCATTTTGTTATTCCCATCATGGCAAGGAGATTCCAGCTGGGATTAGGCCTCATTCCACTAGGGCTACTGCCACTTCAACAGCATTTCTAAGGGGGTGGCAACTAAGGATATTTTGGAGGCAGCTACTTGGAGTTCAGTGCATACTTTCTCTAAGCATTATCACCTTCCTCTCTACTCTAAGTCTAGGGCTGGTTTTGCCACAGCTATTTTGCAAGGCATGTTGTCAGCTCCTGTTTCCTTATGATTTGCCAGCCCCCTTACCTCTGCTTTGGGATTCTACCCAATAGTTAGGACTGCAGCAATGTGGAATGAAGAACATAGTACAGTTTTGTACCTACCATAAATGTAGATGTTCGTGGATCCACATTGCTGCAGTCCAATTACCCTCCCTCCTTCCCTCTGTGTTTAGGGGTGGTTGTGTAGGTGAGGTTATATTCTGGTATTTTTGTATATATTGTACATATTTTTGGTGCAGGTATGTTTGGAGTTTTTGGTATTGGCCTTGTCTTTTTAGGGTCTTCTGACATCTGGGGCAAGAAAAGACTGAGGATATGACGTTGGTCATGCGCATTAGTACCCTGACGTACTGTCGTCAGTCTAATGCGCCTTGACCGACGTCAGCCATATACTTTGGTATTCGGGCCGACTGGACAGCGGACTACCCAATAGTTAGGACTGCAGCAATGTGGATTCTCGAACATCTACATTTATGGTAGGTACAAAACTGTACTTTCTGGCTCCAGTGGTAGCTTTCTTCAGGCTAAGAGGAATACAGATCTATCCTTATTTGGACGATTGCCTGATTCTGGCCCAGGAAAAGGACGAACTTCTTCATCATTTACAGTATGTGATGGCAGTGTTAAGATGCCTGGGGTATTCTGTGAACGAAATAAAGTCCAGTCTAGTACCCTCTCAGGACATGTGCTTTCTGGGTGTGAGACTGAATACAGCATCCCAGATGGCCTTTTGACCCCGGACAAACAAAAGAATCTTTCTCTTTACTTCCACCAGTTGTCTCGTCAGTCCAGGCTGACTGCAAGGACAGTCCTTCAAGCCTTGGGGTTCATGGCATCTTGTATTCTGGTACTTCCCAATGCCAAACTGCATATGAGGAAGCTACAATGGTATCTCAAGAATGTATGGACACAGCACTGCCAAGATTTGGACACTGTCATTCAAATAATACCTTGCATTCAAAAGGAATTTTTGTGGTGGGCTCAGGAATGTCACCTAAACAAGGGACTCTCTGTGACCCGGCCAGAGGCGAGTCAGATTTTAACGACAGGTGCCTCAGACAAAGCTTGGGGAGCTCATCTAAATGGAAAATGGGTACAAGACACGTGGCCTGCCAGACTTCAACATCTACATATCAATTTGAAGGAGATGTTAGCAGTCCAATTTGCATTGATAGCTTTCAAGGATTTACTTCTTCCAGGGCAGGTGTTGATTCAAACTGACAACACAACTGTCATGTGGTACATCAACAAGCAAGGGGGAACGCATTCTTATCCTCTATGCAGACAAGCAATGATTTTGTGGGAGACTGCTCTCAGTTTACAGCTAAATCTTCAGGCAAGGTTTCTGCCAGGAGCACAGAACTCCTTAGCAGATGTGTTGAGCAGACAAATTATGGATCCCCACGAGTGGAAATTGGATCCTCATGTATTTCAGAGATTGACAGTGTTATGGGGAACTCCAGACATAGATCTGTTCGCTTCTCCACAAAATTACCAGCTGCCAAAGTTTTGCACAAAAAGGTTTCATCCCACAGCTTGGAAAGTGGATGCTCTCTCATTCAACTGGAGCAATCTTCACGTGTATGCCTTTCCACCTCTGCCTCTCCTCCCAAAGGTACTGCTGAAGGTCAGACAGGACAAGCCAAACATGATTTTAATAGCTCCAGATTGGCCTCGACAGCACTGGTACCCATTACTGAGAAGTCTGGTACAGGAGCCTCCATGGCCTTTGCCTTCGATTCCTCACCTGCTGTCTCAGGAGAACAGTCATTTACTCAATGTCAAACTTCATTCTCTACATCTGACAGCCTGGCATATTCTGTTTTAAACCCTGGAGGGTCTCAGCTTCCACAACAAGTTTTGAATGTTATTTTGGAGGCCAGAAGGCCTAGTACAAGGAAAGTTTACAGATAAATGGAGGAGATTTTTATTTTGGAGTACAACTAAGGACTTTGATGTTTCTAAACCTAATTTAAGTGTTGCTCTTCAATACCTTACTGAGTTATTGGACAAAGGTTTGTCCTTCTCCTCTATAAAGGTTCATGCTGCAGCAATTTCTGCTCACTATGACTGTGACCCACCATTATTTTCTCAGCCTTTGTTTAAGCAATTCCTTAGAGGGGCAAAGAATATAAGACCCCCGTAGAGCTCCTACTCCTGCTTGGGATCTCAATTTTGTGTTGGAGAAACTCACTCTACAACCTTTTGAGCCTGCAGCATCGGCAGAGTTGAAATTTTTATCATGGAAGACTGCTTTTTTGTTGGCCATTACCTCTGCAGAAGGGTTTCTGAATTACAGGCCCTTATGGCAGTTGAGCCTTTCTTAATTTTCCACAAGGATAGGGTGTCTTTGCGTACTAACCCTTCTTTTATGCCTAAAGTGGTTTCTAGTGTGGCTTTAAACCAAACTATTCATTTGCCTACTTTTTATGCAAACCCCAAAATAAAGGGGAAAGGATTTTGCACACCTTGGATATACACAGACAGTTGCGATATTATTTGAGCAGAACTAAAGGGTTCAGGCAGTCTCAGCAGTTGTTTGTTTCTTTTGCTTTGGGTTCTCAGGGCAAACCTGTTTCAAAACAAACTATTTCTAAGTGGATTGGTTTTTGTATTGCTTTCTGTTATTCCCATCATGGTAAGGAGATTCCAGCTGGGATTAGGCCTCATTCCACTAGGGCTACTGCCACTTCTACAGCTTTTTAAGGGGTGGCTACTAAAGATATTTTGGAGGCAGCTACTTGGAGTTCAGTGCATACTTTCTCTAAGCATTACCACCTTCCACTTTACTCTAAATCTAGGGCTGGATTTGCCACTGCAATTTTACAGGGCATGTTGGCAGCTCCTAATTCTTTATAGTTTTGCCATCCTCCCTTACCTCTGCTTTGGGATTCTACCCATATGTAAGGACTGCAGCAATGTGAGATGAAGAACATAGTACAGTTTTGTACCTACCATAAATGTAGATGTTCGAAGATCCACATTGCTGCAGTCCCATTTACCCTCCCTCCTTCCCCCTGTTGTTGAAGGTGGTGGTGTGGTTTGTGTTGTACATATTGTAAATATGGTTAGTGCACGGGTGGTTGGTTAGGTTTTGCTGGTTTTTGGCTTTGGCCTTTTTTGTTAGGGCCTTCTGACATCTGGGGCAAGAAAAGACTGAGGAAATGACGTCGGTCATGCGCTTTTGTACCTGACGTCCTGATGTCAGTTTTAAGCGCCTTGACCGACGTCAGCCTAATACTTTGGTATTCGGGCCGACCGAGGACAGTGGACTACCCATATGTAAGGACTGCAGCAATGTGGATCTTCGAACATCTACATTTATGGTAGGTACAAAACTGTACTTTTCTAGACACCCATCTTAATTTAGTTGTATAGTCTTGGTCAGTTTGGATGTTTTCAATGGATTCAGGGTTATTACAGTGTAGTCTGTCAGTGTATGTTGAAAGGATTCAGGGAAATCTGAAGTTCAAGAGCAAGACAAATTTATTTCATTGATCATAATTTTTGTTGAAGCCATTATTGAATAAAAAGATTGTTTTTAAAAAACTGTAAAATGAACCTCAGAGTTTAGTGCGACAGTTGTCCTACAGCTGGCCCTGCTGACTAATGGTAAATCAGTTATATTGTATACCTAATAAGTACTTGTCAAGTACGTTTCCCTATTCAGCTTGTGCTTAGAACTTTAATGCACTGAAGCATTGTGACCCTTGAATTGTTACACAGCTAATAAAGTCCTAATTTGTTGCACTTGTTTGTACTTCTTTATCTCTTTTGACATAAATTGGCCTCTAAGTGCCGTATACTCCTAGACAAAATAATTGTTAGACAAGGTAATTTGTTCAGTTCTGTACACACACAAACACACACACACAAGCTAAATATATATATATATATATATATATATATATATATAGAGAGAGAGAGATTGGAGCAACTAATTAACTCAGCGTGTTTTTGAGGTAGAAATTGAAGAAATGGGGTAATGTATAAATCAGAGAACTAAATGTCTGCATTGAACCCCAGACCCTGTGACTGTGAGATATAAATATATAACCAGTGAGCCTACTGGTACTTCCTTGCCAACACATGCATATAAGATATGATTTTAGCTAATTAATATGTACTTCTGGCTGACTTTTTTGGATGATATTTTGTAGTAAATTTAGCCAACACCTCAAGTTAATTTTACCTTGCCTCATCTTCTCTGTTATTTATTGCAGTTTAATGCTTATGTACAACAACACCTCGAGTAAAGAACTTTAGTACTGTTTAAACTTACAGCTTTTTATGTATTTATTTATCTCTGAAAACCATGCTTCTTCCTATGTCTGGAAACTCCAGTGTAGCTGTTCAAAATGTATGGGGTATGAAAGTGCTACCTCCTGATGAACTGCAGCTAGTATAATCTTATTTCCATGATCTAGACTGCCTGAATCTGTTTTACATTAGTCAGCTACATTGTGTGAGACTGCAGTTCATGAAGCACTTCCTACAACATTTTAGGGCTTTTCTTTTCCCTAAGGTTTTGTGATTATGGAATTATATATACATAAAGAAGGGGAACCCCAATGTGGGGATGGGGTCAGGTGGTATCATACCTCTCAACTTCTTAGAGCAAGAAATCTGGAAAAAGCCGTAAATCATGGGAGGGGGACAAAGGCCCAAAAATAGAGACACTTTTTAAATATTGCTCTTACAAACTTAGAAAATTGAGAGAGTAACAGGTTTTGGGATTAAAATGAATTTTTTAAATAGTATGAAGTCTGAAACTCAAATGTCTGTCATTATTTTCTGACCTCAACCCTCAATGATTTGTCAGTGATTTGCCAGAGAACCACAATTTTATGAGAAACAGACCAAAAATATGAGGCAAAAATCTGTACAGTTGAGAGGTATGATTATGCCCCTTGCAGTAAATGATTTCTGAGTACGCACCTACACTTTTCATCCAGTTTTCTGTTGGGGGTGTTATGCTGTGGGCTGTCATAATATATTCCTTCATTTTGAAAATGAAGAGCCTAGGATTATCTAAGAAGATTGTGTTCAAAAACCTATGTAGGCTTCCGGAGTACCAGTGAAAGTATTGCTACAGGATAGCTACGTTTATTAAACTACTGAGTGACTAAATACTTCATTAAAAATACCATGTGGGTCCTAATTTGGGGTAAGTTTTGCACAGTTATATTACAAAGACTCTTTGCAACCAACTATGCTGTTACATGCCATTTGTCAGGTGTAATCACTTCTTGTGTTACCACTTATGAAAAATGCCCAGAACTGGATAAAATAAAAAAAAAATCTGACTGCATAAAAAAAAAAAAAAGTCAAGACACTGAGAAACCAAAACGATGAACACAAATGCCTGAACTAAGCCAATGGAAATGGGAGAAATTGTATTTTTACCATTAGGATTGACCCAAGGTATTGATAGTAGCATACAGGCAAAGAGAAAAAGATAGGGGAGTGCTAAGTGTAAGACCAGTTCTGGTGGAGATTTTAATCAAGTATAGAAAACAAGTCATTAAAAAAATGGATTAGTAGTAGGGCTTATAAAATAATGCACAATACCTGCAAGAATCAATCAGTCGAAGTTAAGAGATTGAAAACAGAATATTATTTATTTTATTTATTTTATTAACAGCAATAATCAAGAACAACAATGGGAGGACATCTGTATGGCTCACAAGTATGCAACAAAGTCTAGAAAATGTAGGATTTGTGTTTAGTATAGGTATTTTTATATCCCAAGCAGACTTTAGACATTTTAAAAATTCAGTACAGAATAATCTGTCGGAAATACTGGAGGAGAAAGTGTCTCTAAGGAAATGATTCCTTTGAGCTGGGACATGGGATCCGAGTTGTTAGACCTAGCAAGACCTTATTAAGTTTAATTCTATTGGCCACCAAAAAAAAAAAAAAAACTAATTACTTAAAAATATAAATCAAAATCTAAGCCCAACTCTAGGTGAAGTGTTGGTAAAATAATTGTGAGTGGGGATCCTTAGAAAAAGGAAGGAGCAACTTACATAGAAATAAACGAAATTTGAGGGAAAAATAATGCTCTGGATGAGAGGACGTGAGGTTTAAGGGAAGCCATAAACTGTGCAATTTATGTAATGTTGGCCTTGAATAACACTTGTTATAAAGAAAGAAAATATATATAATTGTAATAAAGTATGTAGTGAAAGCATGTTAATATTTTCTTTTCTGTTAATGTATGTGTGCCTGTGTTTTAAGTGATAATTTAGTAAAGGTGTTTTAAAAAAAAGTTTCCTGCCTCTACAGAGTATAACCATAGGAGATGAAGCAGAGGTGGCCCATATGTACAAATGCCTTCTTTCATGCTACATTCTACTAGATAAAGCTTCTCAGTCCTCTCCCCAAAAGTATGGTAGTCGTTGAACTCGGTTTTCAGTCCTCAGTGGCATATAATTTTGCACCACCTGCAAAGTATTTCCCTAAAAACATACCCTGTTTTATCCTCTTTCTTTACAGCCCTATTGTGTACTGTCTACTGTCCTACCTGGTAGATAATACTTGACATTTGTAACACAACTGCACAGAATCCAGTCTCTCACATAGTCATCCGGAGGCTTAATAATTTGCATATGATATCCTTTGCATAGCCTACACTCAAGCTTACTCTATAACATCCTTCTCGCCTTTCTCTTTTTTTGCATCTCCTTATAAAACTATGTTCACATACTTTGTTTTTGGAACATGTATTTGACTGGAACAAATATGTTAATCTCCATCTAAATTCAGTTTTCTGTATTCATGTATTACATATGTTTACTTCTGTGTATTTGCACAGTTTGTTATATTTGTGGATTTTATAAGTTATCATACAATTTCTGTTACTATTTATGTAATCCAGGCTGATCCTGCAATTGGTTATTTGTGATCAGTGCTCTACCCCAATAAACAAATTAGATTCATTAAAATGTTAACTCAGAAATGTACTAACATCTGTTGTAAGAATGCCATCTAGCAAGCAGCACAGTCTGTTGTGATATTAGAATTGTATTACTGGAGGATTAAATTGCTTTGTCCCATTTGAAGTCATGGTGCAGTTGATAGTTTCCATAGATTGTTGTATGCTTTTATTTGTTGACCCCATGTGCAAAATGGGAAAAATGGGTTGAGGATGGATGGATTGTATGATTCTATTTCTTAGCAAAAATCTGTTATGCATTTTTTAGGTTTGAATCGTTCATCCAGAGGTAGCTAGAATATTAGTCCTTTATAAACATAATGTGTTGTTAATACTAATGAACCCTTTTGTTATCAGAAGAGTGTTTTTTCTTAAAAGGTTGTCAAAACAAACAAAAAAAGAAGGGCGTGCAGCAGTGTCATCCTTTAGTAACTGAAATGGTCCATATGGGCTAAGGAGCAACCAGTTGCTACTGCCCCTTAAAATTCAAATTAAATTAAAACTAGATACTGAATACACTTTTCAAGCTCATTTATATACAATTACTATATCAAAAGAGGTAAAGGGTTCAAAATTTCACTAAATCTGCCATTACCCCCAACACACACACTCACACACACACACTACTCATTTACCCTGACCACAGTAATCCTTCTAGCACTTCAGTTTCAGAATCCATTTCTCTGCCTAACCTTGACTGCAGAGTCTTTAATATTTCAGTCTGGATTGGGCCTCCTAGCATCTGCAAAAATTCTACTGGGGCCTCCTGTCTGTGAATCTGATAAATCTGATTAAACCACCTGATTAATTTAGTCCTGATGAGGTCATGTGATTCTGGTAATCATGCTGGACACATTCTCATTCCATTAAAATTTTTTATCCCTTACTTCACCATCATTGCACAGCCTACATTTGTAACTGTTGCTGTCCTTCTGTATCACTGTTGCAGTATTCTTCACCTTAGAGATTTCCTGCCAAAGATAGCCCAAGTGCCTGGCCCATATATAAAAGCCTTTAGATCTTGTATACACTGTATGTGACACTTATGCTCCTCATACAGGAAGTAGGGCATAAAGGTGAAGTACAGGTGCAGTTATCCAGAGGTTCTTTGCCGCCAGTTCAGATGTCATCATTGCTAGTCAGTCTGAACAGCCTTTTGCTGTGCTGAATACCTAGTTGTCAGGTAAGTGCCCCATTGGGGTCTTTTTTTTTCCTTTTGGTCTTGCTTTCTTTTGGTTACCTGAAGTTCATGTCATCCAAGAAGGGAAAATGCTGGGGGGGGGGCAGATTCCCCATAAGGATCATCAAAAAGAATGTATTTTTTGTTTGGGTGCTTGCCACGACCATATGTCCTGCAGCATTTGTAAGGTGTTTGTGCCTAAGACTCTTAGAAGCCAGTTGTCTTCGCTGGCCATTTTTCTTGAGATCCAGAGGCTTAAACTGTTAGCCCAGAGTAGAATCCTGAGGTAGTAGTGAGTAAGAAGGCGGCCAAGAAGCCTTGAGTGGATTCTTTGGCTGTCCAGCCTCCACCAGATGTTTCTGTTTTTAAGTGGTGGTAGCTCTGTAGCCGTCCAGTGTCTTCATTGGATTCCTCTCCATTGAATCTTATCAGGGTTTGGAACCTCCAGTGTTTTTTAGAGCTGATGTCCCTACTGACAAAAAACAGAAGACAAATCCTTCTTCTGTACTCCGTAACAATCCTCAAAGGGAATGGCAAGAGTTTACTCAGGGCCTGTTTAATGTCTTGATGGCCCTGTACTCTCCACAGTGGTCTTCTGTGCCTACTCCCCCAAGAACTTCAACTCCTTCATAATGGCCTAGGGGACCCAATTCCTCAAATGAGGATTCAGAGTCTGATGAAGGGTCCTTGTCTTTCTCTTCCCAGATGCCTTAGCCTTTAGCTAATAGCTCTGATGAAGAGGAGTCCATTAGTAGTCCCAAGACTCCTTTTGAGTAATTGTCCTTTGGGGACACAATAGCTAGAATGATAGAATACTTTAAGTAGGATTCTTCTTAGGTGTCCGATATCCAGAAATGTTGTTATGAGCTGCTTCATGTGGACACTTCTAAACCTTCTGCAGTATCTCCTGTGTTGACTGCTTTGTTTAGACACCTTTGTAGCTGCTTCTAAGTCTCTTGATTTTCAGCCTCCTACTGCAGAGAAACCTGACAGGTTCTATAAGGTTCCTGAGGATTGTCATTTCTTATTTGAGTGTCCTTCTGCTGACCCAGTTGTGGTGTTAGTCTCCTCTGACAAGTCTTCTGAGTTTTTGCCCTCTTCCTAGCATCTGTCTTCAGATAAGGATAGTAGGGCAATGGAGAGGATTAGTAAGAAGGTTTGTACTGCATATCCACAAACCAAACGGCACCAGAATTACCCATTCTAAAGACTTTACAACAGAGACAGGTATGTATGCCAGAGACTACCCCTTCTCCGGAACAGGCTCCCCATCCATGTGAAGCAGAGTTCCTCCCTAACCCAATTCAAGTGTAACTTGGACAGTTGGATGAGGAACAGAAAATTCATCCCTGGGTTGGCAGATATGTTTCTAATGGACACAGGCAACCTGTAAATGGTTTTTCCTCCAGGCCTCTGCTTGTAAATGTTTCATCTTCCAAGCTCCTGCTTACACTTATCAAGGGTAACCAGAACTTGTCAGAGATTTGGGATGCATTTCTAGCTTTAAAAAGACCCTTGTGGTCATTATGCTAGTAAACACCAGTGAACTTCTATGTTGGTCTTTTGGGATATCATTTACCAGACCCACATGACCAAATATGCTCTGGCCTTGATTACCTAAGTTTGTCAAGTTATTTCTGACCTCCCCGATTCAGAAGGTAAGTCTTTCATTTTATCTGTTTTGGGTTCTACCTCTCAAGTGGCTCACCACTCTATCATGTGCAGCTGTGATGCTGCTGATGCCTCTTCCAGAGTTAGTGCCTTTTGGTCTGTCATTAGGCATTACCCTTGGTTTCATCTACAGTCTTTACCTGAGGATATTAAGTTGAAGTTGCTGGATTCTCCTTTGGATAATAAAAATCTCTTTGGGATTGCTGCTGCTGATTTGTCTCCTCAGGAAAAAGGTAAGGCTTTGCAGGACCTTAAACATATTTTTTCTCTCTCCTATCCTTCATTTCCAGAAGAAATATCCTACTAGGTCTGCTTTTCTTTGCAGGCAGCCACATAAGGCCACTAAAAGCAGGAGGAGTGGTAGGCAAGCTTCTCCTGCTAAGTCTTATAAGGCTGCTGTGACCCCAGAGGACTCCTTTATCTAAAAAGTTGTCTTCTCTTTGCCATCTTGCCCCCTTACCCCTTGACCAGATTCCCTTGTCCCTACTGCTCTCCGTCTTCCAAACTGGTGTGTCATCACCTCAGATTCTTGGGTTCCATCTATCATCTGTCAGGGTTATTTCATAGTGTGGAAGTCTTTTGCTTCTTTTTCAGGGATTCCCCAACCTTCTGTGGAACACCTTCTCATTATTCAGAGGTCCTTGGGTCCCTGGTGAACCAGGGAACTATTCAACCTCTCTCTCCTTTCCAAATAAGAAAGGGATTTTACTCCAGGATGTTCTTGGCTCCTTGAAGGAGGGCACTTGGAGAACTGTTCTGGATCAATCCTTCCTTAACACCTTTCTCAAGGTTCCTTCTTTTCGGATGCTTACTGTTCAAACTCAGTTTCCCCTTTTACTACCCCAGGCTTTTCTGGTGTCCTTGGATCCAAAAGATGCTTAGCTGCATATTCCTATTCACCCTCTTTTCAGGAATTTTTTTTTTATTTTTCATTTTCTTCCTCTCATTTTCATTTCTCTGTTTTGCCCTTTGGCACCTCTACTGCCTCAAGGGTATTCACAAAATGCCTAGGTCCTGTGATTGCCTTTTGTAGGTTCCAAGACATTCAGATTTTTTTGTCATCTAGATGACCTGTTGCTTCAGGCGCCTTCTCCCAGTTGCCTTTTTCAGGATCTGGAGTTCCCCATATCTCTCCTTCAATTTCTGGGGTTCACTATCAACTTTCAAAACTTTGTCCTGACTTCCTCTTAGGATCATGTGCATCTGGGTTGCCAATTATGGCCTCGCATCCACCTCCAGACGCTTTGTCCTTGTCAGCTTTCTTTCAGTCTCTTCCTCCACTGCCGGCTGTTTCAGCCAGTGTGTTTTTTGAGCTCTGGGATTCGTGGCCTCTTCTGTTCCAGTGCTGTCTTGCAAGACTGCATATTGGGAAGCTTCAATGATACCCCAGGTCAGTTTTGCTTCAGCTTTGCCACCCTCTGGATTTCAGGATGCCTCTCTTTTTTTGTCTAAAGCAGGAATTTGAGAGGTGGATTCAGCAAGTTACCCTCAATCCAGACCTGCCCTTTCAACCTTCAATTTCTTCTGAAGAACTGTTCACTGATGTTGCAGACATGAGGTGATGGGCTTCCTGTTGTCACTTGAACGTTCAAGGTCTCTGCCCTCCCCATCAAAAGTCAGACAGTATCAACATCAAAGAGATGAGAGTTCTGATTCTGGCCCTTCAGGCTTTTCACTCCATGCACTCTCCAGGCCCTCTGAAGGTTTAAACAGACAGCCCCGCAGTTATGTGGTATGTCATTAAGCGGGGGGGGGGGCATGAAGTCCTACCTTCTCTGCAGGCTGGCTGTTCAGGCCTGGGGTGTGGCAGTATACCCCCCCCTCCTTTTTTATACACTCTATTTGCCTTGGCTGTTAGATATATTTCTTTCTATAGTAGGTAGTTATATGTATCTGCTTATATATATATATATATATATATATATATATATATATATATATATATATATATATATACACACACACACACACAAACACACGTACTCCTTGTATATTATTTATTTATGCATATATTTTTTATTTTTGTTTTTTATATATACACATGTTTTATGTTAGCAGTATTTAGCTATGATGCTTGGTTTTATTTATACTTATTTTTATATATTTTTTGTGTTTGTTTTTGAACATCTTAATAGATCGAAGAGCGTTCATGTAGCAGTTTACGTTTTTTATTGTAAACGTCACATAAGGTGTTTACTTGGTTAACTATGTGGATAGCAGGACTGTTTCAGCCTTTGACACAGTTCTGCATTAAGTTTTCCAAAACAGCAGTATATTTGGAACAGTATGATGAAATGGTTTATGTGTGGTGCATATTATATTATTTAGATATCTGCAGTATATGTTTTATTTATTATATCTGAAATCTATTATATAACGTGGTTGGAACATACTAAAAATTTACTTATTTTGCTAAAGTGTTAGGTTACTTTAAATCACTAGGTTTCCACTAATTATTTAATTGAAGGGAAAAAGGTTTCTAGCAGTGATTGGTTTAACAGTGCTTAAAATGTTTAGGCTTGTGATAGAATTTTATATCTGTTGAAGTGTAGGAGTACTACACAAAAGCTCTTACATGTTTCTTACTAAATAAATTGTTTGGTTTTATGCCATGCATGTCCTTTGCCTGCTTGGATTTCTTACATTGTAAAGGATGTCCAAAATGTATACAAACATTTTCATAGCATTTTTTTTGTAATGCTTATGCAATGGATATACAGTTAGGATAGTATGCAGACAATACTGTCAAGCCAGAAACTAATGCAAGTGTAAGTTCCTGTCGTCTAATGTCAATGGGACTGCTGTCAGTGGTGCCATTTTGTATATTCCATGGCTTTTCAGTTTGACAGGTTTTGCTGTGTGCTTTCAGATTCTTCTTATTCCTTTCTCTGTCTGTGAATCGCATTTTTCCATTTCACAGAATAGAATAAATGGGTATAGCTTGGAATACGTAACATATCCTTTATATTTCCGACAGAGCTAGCAGAGCAGATCCGAAGAGCAGCAGAACTAGATGAAGAAAGGAGAAGAGCTCACCAGGAAGCAGAGCGTCTGGAGGCTGAACGTCAAGCTGCTCTTAGGGCAAAAGAAGAGGTAGAAAGGCAGGCTTTGGACCAGATGAAGAGTCAGGAGCAATTGGTAAGCAACAAGCATGCCTTCTTAGTTAAGGTATTGTTACATTTCATTCAACTTGTTCTGTTTGCATTGCTTAAAACCTAAATGTAATAAAATATTAAGCAACTAGTAAAAAAAAAGTATAAATAAAATACAAATCAGCAGCACAGCTGAAACAATGTAATAATAATTATCATCCACAGAAAATACAAAGTTTCAGCCTCACTAGCCCTACGAATTGAAGCTAAACCTCTGTGGGCAAACAAGAGTACAGAGCACCACCAGTTATTTTAGTGGAGTGGACTTGTTCAGTAGAAAATAAGAGCTAAAATACAAATCTATTGGCATGTAGTCAGCTTAGGTCCCACAGTACAGAGGTGGTATAACAAAACCTGAAAGACCTGGTCACTGAATTCAGGACCTGCTTCAAGCAAGCAAAATTTGTATCAAACATATTGCCCCGTGACTGTATACTATGTTTTGTTGTAAACTGAAGTTTGTTTCTGGATTATTAAGCATGTAATGTGTGTGTGTGTGTGTAAGTTATATGAGCATAGCAGAAATGCTGTCTGAAGACCTCTTTGGTCAGTCAAGGATACCTGAATGTTGCAGCTAGTACTGAGCACTCACTGATATTCTTCGTGTTTCACTATTGCAGTCATCACACTTGGATTATCTGCCTGCAGGTAGCCCTCAGTCGACCTGAATACTAGAGTCTTGGGGTTTCTGTGTCGGATGCTGTTGCTTCTTCCATGATGTCAGGTCGTCAGGCATATAAAACAGGCAGCCGATGCCATTACATCAGTCTTTCTTGCCGAGAAGGAGCCCGAAGCAGAAGCAGTTCGCAAGTGCCAGTCGGCCGCTACCTGAAATGTTCGTTTTTCGAGTTTCAAACCTGAAGTCTTCTAAAGCTAAGTACCCCGTTGGGGATTCTTTTTTCTTGTTCTAACCGATGTCAGAAAAAGTTAACAATTGTCTTGCCTGTGGAAAGCAAATACCTCACAGAGATTTATTACTGTGTCACCTGTTGGGGCCCAGATCACGACGTCCCCCACTGTCGGTTTTGTGCCTTGTTAAATGTCTGAACCATTCGTCATCGGGCTATCTTTGTAGCTAAATTCTTTCACTCTCATTCTCAGTATTCCGAAATGGCTTCGATAAGCCATCCAACTTCCGAGCTTCTGAAAAAATGTAAAGATAAAGACAGAGACAGACCAAATAGGTCCAAAACTGCCAACGTCGCTTCCATTAAGCTAGTCGCCAGTTCGCTGGTATTCAGTGAGGCGCCTTTGTAGCCCCTGATGCCCGCTTCTACAGATTCGCAGGCCTCTGCTGAGACCCATTCGGAATCCGGTATGCCGCGAGATGGACTATGGAACTTGCGGATGTCTCTACCTTGGATGAGTTTGGAGCTGCTGTGTAGGTACCGGCTTCTGAAGGTGTATTCCGATGTTCGCATTAAACTGACAACATCGTTTGTAGCTAAAACTGCAGAGTTTCTCAAGCCCAGAGTACGCACTATGCCTAGAAAACCGATGACCAAAGCGCATGCTCAAGCTAACATGCCACAAAAACAAATGCTTAGAATGTCTGAAGACCTTGTTACCCTAATTAGGGGAAGCCAGCCTTCCCCTGCTAAATGACAAAGAATTGAGTTTCATTCTGATTCCACAGACCAGGAGTCCGATGACTCTGACCCTTCTGATTACCAGGACATACCCTTATCAACCTATGAGGATTCAGATGCAGAGGAATCCATTCCCTCTGCCTCCCCTCCAGAGGATTTTTCTTTTGGTTAAACTTTGCATACTTTAAGAGAGCATTTCCACTGGTAATACCAGGACTACCCTCAGTTCAAAAAGAGACTTAGAGAATTTTTAGAGTTTCCTCAGCACAGACCTCTAGCTATACCCCCTGTCCTGGATATTGTAGATGGTGTCTTCATGGATTCCAGTCTTTCTCCAGACACTTTACCCGGCCCCTAGAAAACCTAACAGGTACTACAGAGTACCTGATTCTCACAAATTTCTCTTTAAGAATCCTACTGCGGATCCAGAGTCCATTTCCCAGGGACCTAAAGGCATTAAGGCTACTACAGCCAAAAACCCTACCCCTTCAGACAGGGATTTCAAAACTTTAGACAGATGGGGTAATAAGGTATATACCTCTGCAACACTTGCCATCAGGGCACTGAATTGCCAGTTTCACATGTTGAAGTACCAGCAACATATTATAGAACTAATTAAACAAAAAATGGTGTTACTTCCAGATTGTGCAGAAAATAAAGATTTACAAGAGTTAATGCATTCTGCAAACCAAGTTAGTAAGCATACTTTGCAGTGTGGCTTTGATGCCCTAGAAGCATCTTGCAGGGCTGCAGTCATGGGGTCTGTATTGAGAAGGCATGATTGGCTGAAGGAACAAACCTTGCCAGATCATGTCAAATCAAAATTACTAGACACTCCTTTAAATCAGGACCATTTGTTTCATACCAAAACAGAAGAAGTTCTTAAGAAGATGGAATAAAAAGCTAAATCTATGCAAACTGTTAAAGAATTCTTACAAGTGTAGCCACCTAGATTCAGTAGGCATTGGTCTTCTAAAAACTGGTCCTTTTCAGTCCCTTCCAAGCCTTTTCAGCCCAAACCCAGGGGAAACAGGCCTCCCAGACTACAGTGTCAGGTTATGTAGAGATCTAAACAATGGAATACTCCCACTTCAAAACAAGGGAGTGGTAAGCTGCCCCCATATGGGAAAGGTTCACAATGACTTTTCAGTTATCCTGCCCAGCCCTGCCCAATTACTTGTGCCCCTAGGAGGAAAACTTGCCCTTTGTGCAAAAAAATGGATGTCCATTACTCAGGACTGATGGGTCCTCAACATTGTATCCCATGGGTACAGATTCTACTTCCACTCACTGCCAACCCCAAGCAGGTTTCCAGACCTTCCTCCAAACCAGTGGGCAGAGGCTCAAAAGCAGGTGCTTTCCCTGCTCAGTATCAGAGCTATTCAGCCTGTTCCAGTAGAACAATGGGGGCAGGGTTTCTACTCCAGACTTTTCCTGGAGCCCAGAAAAGAGGGCTCTTGGTGCCCAATCCTGGATCTATCAATTCTCAACACCTTTCTGGTGGTCCCAAAATTTAAGATGCTTACTCTGAAACAGCTTCTTCCTATGCTAGCCAAGGATGCCTGGTTTGTCACTCTAGACTTAAAAGAAGATTATCTGCACATCCCCATAAGAGAGTCATGCAGGAAATATCTATGCTTCAGGGCAGGCTCTATGCATTATCAGTTCTCTGCACTTCCCTTTGGCTTGTCTACTGTGCAGAGAGTATTCACAAAGTGCCTGGCTCCAGCCATTGCATATTGCAGGCAGAGAAACATCCAAATTTTCCCATACTTGGACAATTGCCTGATTCAGGCGGACAGTCAGGAATTGCTACGTCAGCACCTGACATTTGTAAAAAACCTTCTATTTTCATTGGGGTACACCATCAACGAAAAGAAATCACAACTGGTGCCCAGTCAGAAGATTGTATTCCAGGGAGCAAGCTTGGATACAACTTCCCAGATGGCATTTCTCACTCCAGAAGAACAGGTCTATCTGACCGACTTCAAACAGCTGGCCACCAGAACCCAGCTATCTGCAAGGAAAATACTGCAAGCCCTAGGGTTCATGGCCTCGTGTATTCTGCTAATTCCGTATGTAAGACTGCATATGAGGAAACTTCAGTAGTACATAAAAAGTTTTTGGATTCAACATTCTCAGGAACTGGAAACAATCATTCCAATCATACCTTGTCTAAGGGCAGAGTTCCTTTGGTGGGCAGAAGCATGCAGCCACAACAAGGGACTGCCTTTCACTCAACCCCTCGCTGCCCAAACCCTGACTCCAGATGCATCAGACTATGCACGGGGAGCTCACATGGCAGGCAAATGCATTTAGGGCCACTGGTGCCCAGGCCAAATTGTCCTGCACATCAATCAAAAAGAGATGCTAGCTGTACAGAATGCACTGACAGCCTTCAAATACCTAATCCTTCCAGGACGGCTGCTGATAAAAACAGACATCACAGTTATATGGTGCATAAACAAGCAGGGGGAACCCATTCTTACCCACTCTCCAAGTTAGCCATGGCCCTGTGTAACACAGCCATGATCAACCAAGTGCATCTACAAGCTCAATTCCTGGCAGGCAAACAAAATTCACTGGCAGACGACCTAAGCAGAAATATCCTAGACCCACACGAGTGGAAATTGGAGCCCAACACGTTCGACCTAATCCAGAGGTGGGGGACACCGGAGGTGGACCTCTTTGCCTCCCCCAAGAACCACCAATTGAGCAAATTCTGCACCAGAAACTCTCTCAGCAGGGCATGAAAGGTGGATGCCCTATCCTTCCAATGGGAAAACCTCTCGATTTATGCCCCCCCCCCGGCCCCTCCTCTCAAAAGTACTATTCAAGATCAAACAGGATAGGCCAAGGACAATTCTTATTGCCTCAGACTGGCCATGCCAGCACTGCTACCCACTCTTACATAGTCTGACAACAGTGCCACCCTGGCATCTGCACCAGACTCCTACCCTGCTGCCTCAGCAGGAGGGACAGATTTTGCATCTACAGTTGCAAACCCTAAACCTTGCAGCCTGGCTTATCCCCTGAATACACCACCAGCAACCCTCAGCAAACAAGTGCTGGACATCATTCTGGAAGCCAGAAGGCATTGTACTAGGAAATCCTATGCTGAAAAGTGGAAAAGATATTGTTCTTGGAATCATTCTCAAGGAAAGGACACAGTAGTGCCCTCCTTACCTCTAATCCTGGATTACCTAGCAGAGCTACTCCACAGAGGCCTATCCTTCTCCATTAAGAGTCATGCCTCTGCCATCTCAGCTCATTATAACACTGAATCACCTCTTTTTTCTCACCCTCTCATCAAACAGTTCCTGAGAGGATCTAACAACGTAAGGCCCCCTAGGAGAGCACCCACCCCTGTCTGGAACCTTAACTTTGTACTGGAAAAGCTCATGCTTCCCCCTTTTGAACCTGCTGCTTCAGCAGAGTTAAAATTCCTCTCTGGGAAAACAGCCTTGCTCTTAGCCATAACTTCAGCAAGAAGAGTGTCTGAGTTAGTGAGTTAATGGCTGTGGAACCCTTCATTATTTTCCATGCTGACAGGATTTCCCTTAGGACTAACCCATCCTTTATGTCTAAGGTGGTGTCCAGTGTGGCTCTAAACCAATTCATCCATTTGCCAACCTTCTTCCCTAATCCTCAGAATAAAGGGGAAAGGATCCTGCACTCCTTGGACGTGCACAGATAGCTCAGGTTCTACCTTGCCAGGACTAAACCTTTCAGAAAATCTGACCAGTTGCTAGTCAGCTTTGCTACAGGGGCAGAGGGCAAGGCCATTTCAAAACAAACCATTTCCAAATGGATAGCACACTGCATCCATTTCTGCTACAAACACCATGGAAAACCTACCCCACAGGGGATCAGACCATATTCCACTAGGGCTACTTCCACCTCTACAGCATTTCTCAGGGGAGCCCCCTACCAGGGACATTCTGGAAGCTGCAACCTGGAGTTCTGTGCACACCTTCAAAAAGCATTACCTTACCTATTTTTTCTAAATCCAGAGCTGGATTTGCTACAGCAGTCTTATAAGACCTGCTAGCCAGCCCTAACACTTCTTAACTGCCTCCACCCTTCCTCAGCTTTGGTAATCAACCCAAGTGTGATGACTGCAACAGTGAAACACGAAGAACATAATGCAGTTGTTTACACTTACCATAAATGTAGATGTTTGAGTGTATTCACTGGTGCAGTCCTGGTTTCCCTCCCTCCAGCCCCCTGTTTTTTTGTATCCTTTCTACCTCTCCTCTCTATGGCCATTTTTAATGGCAGTGGTATTTACTTTTTACTGGTGGTGTTCCCCACCATTTACTAGCTTCCTATTTGGGAGCTCCTGACATCTGGGGCAAGAAAAACTGATGTTATGGTGTCGGCTGTCTGTTTTATACCCCTGACAACCTGATGTAATGGAAGAAGCAACAGCATCCGATGCAGAAATCCCAAGACTCTGGCATTCAGGCTAACTAAGGGCTACCTGCAGGCAGATAACCCAAGTGTGATGACTGCAACAGTGAATACACTCGAACATCTACATTTATGGGAAGTGTACACAACTGTACTTTTTGTGCTGACAACAAGCTTTTAAAGCTTTTCTGCCAGTGTGACTTCTAGAAATTATGTAGTGTTCCAGATATGATGTCATCAGAGCAATTCCTTATTAAAAGGTGACATCTATTGCCTTTCAGAATCCTCTTGCCTTTGACAGTTTTCTGGCATACTTCACAGACGGTTTCTCCCTTTTTTAATTTCTCCAAATCTTTTGGGTTTCTAATTCCATGATGGGAATGGACCCCATTCCTAAGTCAAAGTACGATTAAAGTTCATGAAATTAGTATTGTTTCAATCTTTGATGTCATCCAGAAGTGCTGTTCTCAGCACCTGCAATGAACCCAGTAATGACTCCTGCAATTCGAATGGAGATGTTCTTCGTGTTTCACTGTTGCAGTCATCACATTTGGGTTATCTGCTTGCAGTAACCCTCAGTCTGCGTGATTAACAAAGTCTTGGGTCCTGCGTCGGTTGCTGTCTCTTCTTCTGTGACATCAGGTAGTCAGGGTTATAAAACATGCAGCCGATGCCATTACATCAGTCCTTCTTGCCATGCGGTGCCCGAAGCAGAAGCAGTTCGCATGTGCCGGTCGACCGACTCCTGAAATTTTTGTTTTCGAGTTTCAGAACCGAAGTCTTCAACTTAAAGCTAAGTACACCGTTGGGGAAACTTTTTCTTGCTCTAAACAGACATCAGTAAAAGTAAATAATTGCATTTCTTGTGGAAAGCAAATACTCATAAAGATTTTCATTCATACTGTATTCCTTGCCTAGGCCCTGACCACGATGTACCTCGCTGTTGGTTTTGTGCCTTATTTAAACAACAAACTATCCGTCGTCTGTATATTTTCACTTCTAAATATTTTGGTGCTCGGTTCAATTATCCAGATATTTCTTCGGTAAGCCATCCAACTATCAATATTCCAAAAAAAACGCAAAGATAAAGACAGAGACAGGCAGCCTAGGTCCAAAGCTGCCGACGAAGCTTCTGCTAAGCCAGTTCACCGGTACTCGGTGAGGCGCTTTTGCAGCCACCGATACCCGCTACTTCAGATTCGCAGGCCTCTACTAAGACCCATTTGGAGTCTGGTATGCCGCGAGATGCTTCAACTGTGGAACCTGTGGATGTCTCTACCTTGGATGGGTCTTGAGCCACTGTGCAGGCACCGGCTTCTGAGGCTGTATTCAGGCCTACTGACTTGCATATTAAACTAATGCCATCTTCTTCTTTAAGGCCTAAAACTCGAACCATGCCTAGAAAACCGATGCCCAGACACATGGTCAGGCTTCTATGCCTAAAAAAACAGATAAGAATGGCTGAAGACCTTATTACTTTAATCAGGGGAAGCCAACCTTCCCTCTCTAAGAGACCTAGGTCTGAGTTTGCTTTTGATACTTCTGACCAAGATTCTGAAATTTCTGTTTCCTCTGACCAGCGATTACCTTTTATCTACCTATGAGGATTCTGATGTTGAGGACCAAGATTCTGAAATTTCTGTTTCCTTTGACCAGCGATTACCTTTTATCTACCTATGAGGATTCTGATGCTGAGGACTCTATTCCCTCTGCTCCTCCCTCCCCCGAGGATTTCTCTTTTGGTGAAACCTTGCATACTCTTAGGGAGCATTTTTGTTGGGAAAGTCAGGATTTCTCCGATTCAAAAATGAGGCTTAGGGATTTCTTACTCCTACCTCAGCATAGGCCTTTAGCTATCCCTCCTGTACTAGACATTGTTGATGATGCTTTTTTGGAATCTAGTTTGGCCATTGATTCCTTGCCTCCTGCTCCCAGAAATCCAGACAGATATTACAGGGTTCCTGACTCTCAAGTTTCTTTTTAAAAATCGTACTGCAGATCCTGAGACCATTTCACAGGGACCCAAGGGCACTAAAGCTTCTACTGCTAAAAATCCTACCCCCCTCTGATAGAAACTCCAGGGTGCTGGATAGATTGGGTAATGCAACCTTGGTCATTAGGGCTTTAAACTGCCAGTTTCATATGTTAAAGTATCAGCAGCATGTTACTGGATTGCTTAAACAGAAAATGATGTTGATTCCTGACTGTGTGGAAAATAAGGATTTACAGGATTTAATGCATTCAGCTGAACAAGTTGGAAAACATACTTTGCAATGTGGTTTTGATTTACTAGAGGCATCTTGCAGGGCCGCTGTTACTGGGTCTGTGCTCACAAGGCATGCTTGGCTTAAGGAGCAATCTTTGCCTAATCATGTTCAAGCTAAATTGTTGGATGCTCCCTTAAATCAGGACCGCCTGTTTGGCCACAAGGCTGAGGAAGTGCTTAAAAAGATGGAAGATAAAGTTAAATCTATGCAAACTGTTAAGATTTCTTACAAGTTTAGCCTCCTAGATTTAGTAGGCACTGGCCTTCCAGGTCTGCTCAAGCCAAACCCAGACTGCAAAAACCTCGGGTATCAGTCCCAGGGGACACACAGGACTAAGAAGTGGAGGGCCTCCCCTTCCAAATCTGAGAGTAATAAGACTCCCTCCTATGGTAAACTGTTTCAATGACTTCCTTTTAAAATTTCCAAGCACTTATCAACTGGCTGCCCCTTTGGGAGGAAAGATTGCTCTTCATGCTAAGAACTGGGAACTCATTACCCAGGACAAATAGGTTTTAGATGTAATGTCCCAGGGATACAGATTTCACTTCCACACGTTGCCAACACCAAGCGGGTGGCCGGACCAACCCCCAAATCAGTGGGCAGAGGCCCAAAAACAAGTACTTACTCTCTCAAGCATGGCAGCTATTCAACTGGTACCAGAAGAGGAAAAGGGACAATGTTTCTACTCGAGACTTTTCCTGGTACCCAGAAAAGACAATTCATGGCATTCTATCCTGGACTTGTCTACTCTAAACAACATTTTGGAGATTCCAAAATTCAAGATGTTGACTCTTCAACAATTACTTCCTATGCTAGGCAAAGATGCCTGGTTGGCAACACTAGATTTAAAAGAAGCATACCTGCACATCCCAATCGGGGAATCTTGCGGAAGATACCTGTGCTTCAAAGCAGGCTGCACGCACTATCAGTTCTCTGCACTGCCCTTTGGCTTATCTACTTCGCCCAGGGTATTCACAAAGTGTCTAGCTCCAGTTGTTGCATTTTGCAGGCAAAGAAATATTGAAATATACCCATACCCGGATGATTGTCTAATTCAGGCAGAAAACCAGGACATACTTTTGAATCATCTGGCCTTTGTACAAAGGGTTCTAACTTGTCTGGGGTACACCATAAATGAAAAGAAATCACACCTGGTACCCTGTCAACAAATTATATTCCTGGGAGCAAGCTTGAATACAACTTCCCAGATGGCTTACCTCACACCAGAGAAACAAATTCATTTGACAACCTACTTCAAACAAGTGGCCACAAAGACCCTATCTGCAAGACAAATGCTGCAGCCTTGGGGTTCATGGCCTCCTGCATTCTTCTAATTCCATATGCAAGACTGCATATGAGGAAACTACAGTGGTATCTAAAAAGCCTATGGTGTCTTCTCAGGGTCTAGAAGCAATGATTCCTATCATACCTTGCCTACGCCTAGAGTTCCTTTGGTGGGCAGAAGCCTGCCACCAAAACAAGGGCCTACCTTTCATACCACCCCCGCTGCCAAAACCCTAACAACGGATGCATCAGGCTATGCATGGGGGGGGGCTCACCTGGCAGGGAAGTGCATTCAGGGCAAATGGAACCCAAGTCAAATGCACCTGCATATCAATAAAAAAAAAGTGTTAGCTATACAGAATGCTCTGACAGCCTTCAAGGACCACATTCTTCCAGGACAACTAATGGTAAAGACGGACAACAAAACTGTTATGTGGTACATAAACAAGCAGGGGGGTATACATTCTTACCTCCTTTGCAGACTAGCCGTGGCATTGTGGAACACAGCCTTGAGCTACCAAGTGCACCTACAAGCTCAGTTCCTGCCAGGAAAATTAAATACACTGGCAGATGGACTAAGCAGAAACCTCATGGACCCACACGAGTGGAAACTGGAACCAAGGATTTTCAACATGTTGACAAGCAAATGGGGGAGCCCAGATATAGACCTGTTTGCCTCTCCCCAGAACTACCAGTTGGACAAATTTTGCACAAGGACTCCCCACAAACAATCCTGGAAAGTGGACGCTTTGTCTTTCAGCTGGAAAAACCTGTCAGTCTATGCCTTCCCCCTCTCTCTCTCTGCTCTCCAAAGTATTACTAAAAATCGAACAGGACAAACCAAGGATGATTTTGATTGCTCCAGACTGGCCACGCCAGCACTGGTACCCCCTCATGTGCAATGTGTCATGGTTATATCCCCATGGCACTTGCCTCAGATTCCTTCCCTGTTGTCTCAGCAGGAGAACCAGATTCTGCACCCTCAGCTTCTAACACTGAACCTTGCAGCCTGGCTACTTACATAATCTCTCATGTACCATCCCTCAGTATACCTGTGATGGATATAATTTTAGAGGCAAGGAGGCCTAGTACTAGAAACTCTTATGCTGAAAAATGGAAGAGATTCTGTGCCTAGAACCAATATCAAGGGATGAGCACAGCAGCACTCAATTTACTTCAGATTTTACAATACATAACTGAGATACTTCACAAGGGCCTGTCTTTTTCCTCCATTAAAATCCACGCCTCAGCCATTTCAGCTCATTATAACATAGAACCTCTCCTCTTCTCTCATCCAATTCTCAGGCAGTTCCTCAGAGGGGCCAACATTTTGAGACCACCCAGGAGAGCTCCAACCCCAGCCTGGGACCTTAACTTTGTTGTGGAGAAACTCACTCTACCTCCTTTCGAGCCAGCTGCTACTGCAGACTTAAAATTTCTTTCATGGAAAACAGCTTTACTTTTAGCAATCACTTCAGCTAGAATGGTATCTGAGTTACAGGCCCTTATGGCAGTGGAGCCTTTCATCATCTTTCATGCAGACAGGGTGTCCCTCAGAAGCAGTCTATCCTTCATGCCCAAGGTGGTATCCAGTGTGGCTGTTAATCAGTCCATTCATTTGCCAACTTTCTTTCCCAGTCCACAGAACAAAGGGGAACGGATACTGCATTCATTAGATGTGCACAGACAACTTAGATTCTACTTGGACAGGACTAAACCTCAAAGGTAATCTGAACAACTGCTGGTGGCATTTGCTGCAGGGGCAGAGGGGAAGGCTATTTCAAAGCCAACCATTTCTAAATGGATAGGCCATTGCATTCATTTCTGCTGTAAGCACCATGGAAAACCTATCCCCCAGGGGATCAGACTTCACTCCACCAGGGCTGCATTTACCTCTACAGCCTTTCTCAGAGGCGTCCCTACCAGGGACATCCTAGAAGCTGCTACCTGGAGTTCTGTACTTACTTTCACCAAGCATTATCATTTGCCAATTTTTCTAAATCCAGAGCTGGCTTTGCCACTACAGTCTTGCAGGGCCTTATAGCTGGTCCTCATGCTATCTAAATTCCTCCTCCCAACCATAGCTTTGGAAATCTACCTAAATGTAATGACTGCAACAGTGAAACATGAAGAACATAGTACATTTGTGTACACTTACCATAAATGCAGACATTCGAGTGTATTCACTGTTGCAGTCCTGGTTACCCTCCCTCCAGCCCCCTAACTTCTTTTGGCTATACCTCTACTTTCCTTTACTATGCTTAAAAGCCTTTTTGGTGTATTTGCTTTTTTGTTGGAGGTATATCATTGTACTTTTATATTAAATTGCTTCCCATTAGGGGGCACCTGACGTCTGGGGCAAGAAAAAACTGATGTAATGGTGTCGGCTGCATGTTTTATACCCCTGACGACCTGACATCATGGAAGAAGGGACAGCAACCAACACAGGACCCAAGACTTTGTTAATCAGGCTGACTGAGGGCTGCCTGCAAGCAGATAACCCAAATGTAATGACTGTAACAGTGAATACACTTGAACATCTACATTTATGGTAAGTATACACAACTGTGCTTTGTTTCTAGGAGCCAAGTTATAGCCGTGGTCTAAGCTGTTAAGTAGACAGCTTAATAATGGGTTAAGGGCAAGGCAGAATAGCAGCGGTGCCAGAGTCACCCTGGAATATCCCCCTTTGAATTTTTATCCCTGGGATAATAATTTATCCTTTATCATGGCTAAATTATAAAGTGGTCTGTCACTAACGTAGTCGACAAGTGTAGGATGCATCTTATACATGTTTAAACACTTTTATCAGTGAATGCGGGATACTATCAACGGCTTTTTTGTATTCAATCCATGCCATACTTAGATTCTTCCCATTTTCACAGTTCTCCAGTATGACTTATTTAACAATAAATGTTCTGGCAAACTTCGCAGAAGGTTCAGTGTGGATGCTGTTATAACCACACACATCATTTTCATTGCCATTTTCTAACTATAGTGAGGGTATTCCTAATTAAAACGTCCCTTAATTCCTTGCACCAGAAATGGATGAGCTTACTTTTTGCTGAACCCCAACTTTTCCTGCGTACAGTACCAGTCATTTCTTCTATATTGATGTCATCAGCTTAAAGGATGACCTTATTTTCTAATCCTCATTCTGATATGCTTATATGAATCAATCTCAGCAGTGAATCTTGTGGTAGATACCAAGGCTTATACCTTCATGTTTGAGTATGCTGCCCTAATTTACCTCCTATCAAATATAAAGTTCTGCATCCACCTTGACAGTTTCAGACCCACCTGTGTATCCCTTAGTCTTTTGAACAGTGTACTGTGACTTTCAGTGACAAAGCATTCCTGGTCCAGATGCCCTATATCTACCATGTTTGCCTTTTCTATGTAGGTGACACAATTTTAGAACTTAACCAGGTTAGACATGCAAATACTAGCTGTGCAAAACCATGCTGCTATGGCTGTATATCATACAGCGAACTGTCACTTCAGCGAACGGCATTTCATCAGAAATGCCATTCATCGAATTCTTTTCATGTGGGGTCTGCACCCTCCACACCCCCTGGTAGTTATATATACCAACTCTGAGATCGCACTACAGTGAGGAAAGGGAAGATTTCCCAATCTTCACTGTACTGCGATCTCAGTATGAACAGTTTGACAAACTGCATGTTCGATGTAATTGCACTAAAAATACCGTTCGCTGAACTGATTTTTCGATGAACTGATAGGGATCCACTGCTGCTTATGTGCTTGGCATTTTACATTCAGGCACTCCATCAACCTGTGCTGTAAGAATTATGTTGTAATGCTTTATGTATTAGAGTTTAGCAGACCAGTATATAACTGCATGTATCTTTGCAAAGGAATCAGCCATGCCATCTTTCAGTTCAGTACTGCAGTACAAATATTCATCATTCTCACTGCCTCAGTGGCATTTTGGGTTATCTGCTAAGGTAACCCAGAACTAGCCAGCTTTCAAAAGCTCAGACTCCCTCCCCCTGTCTTCGTGTGACAGCTGATTGGCTGAGCATATCCTGAGAAGGAAGCTTTCAGCTGTCATAGCGAGTGCCAAGTCTTTATCTGCCATCCAAAGAAAAAAGTCTGCCACGTGATCCAGTGCTGATTTATCTGGCTCAGATGAGCCCCATTTGGAGGCTTTTATTTTATATGTTAGAATATTTTATATTTTATTATTAGATGTATTACTTTCCTTCTATTTTATGTTTATTAAAAACATTTACTTTAATGTTATCTCTGTTAGTGAGTACAATGATTCTTATGGGAACTTCTGCTTGAAGCAGTGTTTGTCTCCACGTGTAGCCTAGAAGCGAGCCTTTTGAAAGGAATCCTTTTTAGGAATTGGAACATTTTACTAAGTGACAGTGACCTTTCAGTTAAACTGGGTAGATGTCCTAATTTGATTTTCTGGAAAGGTAGAAACCTGAAGGACATTATTGAGGTAAGAATAGTAATGGGACCAAAGGTACATTCAAATGCGAATCTTATAACCACTGTAGGTTCATTACCACTGGGGCTAACTTCACTATTGGTGGACGTGAATACAAGGTCCAGGGTAGCTTCAACTGTGATTCAAGAGCTGTGGTATACCTGGCAGTGTGCCAGTTATGCCCAGCTTTCTATGTAGGCAAGACAGATAGAAGACTACGAGATAGGGTATATGAACATATTTACAACATTAGAAAAAGGAGTGAGAACAACGCCCTAGCTAGACACTGTAACGAGAACCCCGATAACAGTTTTGCATTTAGAGTGATTGACCAGGTAACTGCTGACCATAGGGCTGGTCCCTTTCAACTATTTGTAGAGAAAAGGGAATTAGTCTGTCAACTTAGATTGAACTCCTATAATGCCCCTGGGTTAAATTAAATCACGTCCTTGGCATGCATTTTAAAATTGAGGAGCTTGCTGAGATAGTCCTCACTTTTATTTATTTATTTTTTTGTTCTACGAGTGTTTCCAACTGCTAGAAGTTGCTAGTTTCACTTTTTACTTATTTACATTTTTTGTTAGTGAATAGGTTATAATTGATTTTTTGATTTCTTATTTTACAAGTTTTTTGTAAGTTCAATATATGTACTTTCACGCAATTTTGTATTTTTGGTCATTATAAGTTATTTTGTATAATGTAAATCAGTAGGCTAGTGTTTTATTAGGAAACTTTGAATTGTTAGTGAAACTTGATATATGGACTGCTTGCCTCTTTAAGCATGTTGCTTTCAGGTAGTTTAGTGGGCCTGCTGCAGTATCAGAGAAGATCACTGATTGGTTCTCTTTTTACGAAGTTCTTTTTTAAAATGAGTTGAATTGTTTGAGTTATGTTTTACTTGTCTGAGGAAGTCTCTGTGATAGTGTATGAGATGAAAAGCGCTTCACATTGAATAAACCTGATTTTGCCATTTGCTGTGAGCCTGAGCCATTTTTCACTTTAGTTTATATGCTTTGAGAAGTGTGCTTGAATGTGCAGAATCAGTCTCGAGAAATGCTGCATCTTCTGTTGTAATAAGATGGTATGCTTGGTTACATAATTAGAAATTCTCTTATTTAAAAGGCAACATTTTGAATGCACCTTTAAGTTCTGAATTGGTGTTTGGGCCCTCTGTTACACAGATTCTCAGACAGTGGGATGATAGAAGCAAATTAATGTATGGGGACTCTTGGATGTTTCATGTCCCCAGCTTCTCCACAAACCAGAAGTTTTCCTTCACGGGGCAGAACAAACAAAAATCTCAGCCAAAAAAAAAAAAAATCAAGGATCCATAAGGAAATGGCAGAAGGATGATTGTTTGAAACCAAACAAGAAGGGTTTGTTTCCAAAAAAAAAGTTCAACCTGCTTCAAAGATATGACTATGCTGAGTCATGGAGTATTCATACCCCCCCCCCCACACACACACACACACACACACCCAGCAGCTGGGCTGCAAATAATCCCAGACAAATGGGATCTGATAATAAAGGAGCACTCCTGGAGACCTGTCCTAGATTTGTCCTTTCTAAACACTTTTGGAAAGGTTCCAAATTTCAAAATGCTCACCTCACAGTTAGTCCTAGAGTTGCTTCCAGACCACTGTTTCATGATAACTCTAGATTTCAAGGAAGCTTTTCATCATATTCCTATTGCTCCCAATTTTATGAAATTTTTAGACTTTATCTGGCTTATACTACCAGTTTTTTGTATAACTTGCTGATTTGTGAAGCTTCTGTGTCCAGGTGCTTGGAGTCTTAAGACAAGGTCGCATTGCTTCTTTCTCACTTTGGCTTCAAATTGAACTTCAGAAGTCCTTCCTCACACTTCCTTAACAAATTGTTTTCCTGTGATGTTAAATAGTCACAGTAAAATGAATGGCCCTCCTGGCAGAAGACAAAGTTCTGATTTATCCGAGCACTTCCTTGGATTTTTCTGTTCTATTCATGGCTGCAGCAAGACAGTTCCTCAAAATTGTAGGGCTCTGTGTCCCAGAGACTCCCCCTTTTGTGGAATAGACTCCCTCTCCACGTAAAGCAGAGTACCTCCATTAAAGCTTTTTAAGCGCAACCTGGATAACTGGATAGGAAATAGAAAATACACCCCTGGGATTCCACCTGTGTCCCTGCTGGACAGTGGCATAGGGTGCTGACTTGTTGGAACATGGGCTAAATTCTTAGCTAGGCTTGTAAGGGCCTCAGGGCCAATAGCCTAGTAATTTCCTATAATCCTCATTGCATCAGTGAGCCCTCATGATACCATTAGCTAGACTGCACATGAGAGAATTCAGTGATATTTAAAAAAAATTGTTGCATGGGGAGCAATGTTCATGGTAGTACAAATGTAAGGCTTATGGGGTCCTCAGGACATGCCAAGGCACAAAAATGTAAAAGGGATTTTGTCATGTTTCATGTCTTAAAAGTTCTTCACCACTTATGGTCTCTGGGCCATCTTCTAGTGGTCATATACAAAACTGCCATGATGTGGTACCTCAACAAGCAAGGAGCAAGGTCATACCCTCTTTGGTTGGCAGTGATGGCCTGGGAACCGCCTGTATAACATTATCTGACTCTTCAGGACTTGTACATTCTCTAAGAACAAAACATGGTGGCAGATGGACTAAGCAGATTTTGGACAGATACCCCTCCACACACAATTGGAAGCTCCATGTAGAGGTCTTCCAGGACTTGATCCGGATGTGGGAACACCTCAAGTAGATCTGTTTACCTCCTTTCAAAACAGAAATATGAAAAAAAAAATGTTTGATATCCCTGCAGCCATGCTTGGAAGACAGACATCCTCATTTCCATAGAGAAATGTTCCTGTATGCATTTTCCCCCTTTCCAGTGATTCCCAGATACATCTAAAGACTCAGAAAGAATTACCAGTGATCATTGTGATGATCTCCTTTTGGCCTAGGCAGTGTAGGTTCTTCCATTTAATGGAATTGGCCAAGAACAATTACCACAAGCTCACTCACAAACTGGATCTGCTCACACAGTATCAGGGGTGAGTGGTACACCCCAACTTAGGTTCATAGGTACATACTAGGCTATCGGCCGAAGGGCCTATGTAAGCCTAGCCAACAAGGTTCCCTGGATTACGCCACCCAAGAAAGTTATTTTCCTGTGCCACTGCCGAGCAGAGACACAGAAGTGATCCCTGGGGTGTATTTCCTATTTCCCATCCACTCATCAAGATTTTTCTTGAAGATGTTAATGAAGAACTTTGCTTGACATAGATGGGTAGCCTGTTCCAGAGTGTGGGAAGTCTCTGGGACAGGAATCTGTCCCTCCAGCATGTCCTGTTTATTGTGGTGGCAAGGTTTAGGTCCCTAGAGCGTGTAGCTCAGAGGGATTGGGATTTCTTTAGGTGTGGCATGTCCAACAGCTCTGGGTTTGACATAGCTTTATATGTTAGGCAGAGATCACCTTGGAGTAGGCGATATGCTACGGAGTAAAGCTGGAGTTTTTTGAGGTGGTCAGTGTAGGACATTTGTTTGAGGCCAGTAATCCACTTTGTGAGGTACTTCTGTGGCCTTTCCAGCTGCTGCAGATGTCCTGTGAGGTACATTCCAAAAGGGGCGTTGTACTCTATAATGGGTCTAATGAGTGTCGAGTAGAGGGGAACAATGACCTCTTTTTTCCTGGATGAAAACCCTTTTATGATGAGGTGTGCCACATAGAAGAACTTCCTGACTACTGTGGTGATGTGACTATCAAAGGAGAGGCTACTGTCCACCTGGGTCCCAAGGTCTCTTATCACACATTCGGTGTTAAATAGATTGCTGCCTATGTGGTAGTTCATGGGTACAGAGTTTTTACCAAAGGGGATGACACTGCACTTTTTGGCATTGAGCTTGAGGCCATGGCTCTTGACATCAGGCGTCTGTCTCAGCGAGGCCCTTCTGTAGGATGTCCACATCATTTGGGGACTTGACTATGGCTCCTAGTTTGCAGTCCTCTGTGAACTTTGTTAGCTAGAGGCCTTCTATGTTAGCCTGTACTTCAGAGAAGTAGATACCAAACAGGAGAGGTCCCAGGACAGAACCCTGTGGTACTCCACGTGTCACTGCTTTGAGGTCAGATGTGGAATCTGCAACTTTTACAGTGTGAGTTCTGTCAGTGAGCCAGTTGGCAACCCATCTTGTGACATAGGGATTTATACCTAGTTTAGTGAGTTTAGCTATAATTCCAGAATGGGGGATGGTGTCAAGCCTTGGCGAGGTCAAGATAGGCTGTGTGAGCCACCTTACCCTCATCTATGGCTTTGGTGACTGCATCAAAGAAGTCGATCAGGTTCAGGAGGCATGATCTGCCTTTCACAAACCCGAACTGGGTGGGATCCAGTTTGGCAGTTACCAATGTCTTTGTTTGAGTTCCATGATGATAGGTTCCATGGCCTTGCAGACCAGGCTCGTCAGGCTAATAGGTCGATAGTTCCCAGGATCAGTGGTGTCTCCCCCTTTGTGGAGTGGGATAACTGTTGCTGTGTGCCATTCAGTGGGCACAAAGCCTGATGCAAGGCTATTATTGAACATGGTGCTTAAATGGGGAGCCAGTTTGTTCTGAAGTTCGTATAAAACGCAGCCTGGGATGTTGTCCGGTCCCATGGATGCTGTGTTTTTGGTTTTAGAGAGTGCAGCTTTTACCTACGTAGTTTTGATTACAGGGACTCTGCATTCTTCCTGTATAGATATAGGCCCTTTGGGGGGGGAGGGGTAAAGTTAGCACTGACCCTATCTGCCAAGATTCCAACAAAAAAATGGAAAACCAACAATCCAACGAAAAAAATGTTGGCAGTATCTGTTGGTTCTGTAATTTTCGTGCCATTGTACTGCAACTCAGAGCAGATCTGGGTGTTGCCATAGAGATTCTTGACATAGCTATAGAATGCTTTATGGTTGTCCTTAGAATTAGTGGCGATTTTATTTTCATAGCTAGTTTTGGAGGATCTTATAAGGGATCTCAGCTTCTTACTGAGGCTGACCAGGGAGCTCATCCACTCATGGGATTTTACTCTCTTTTGCAACAGTTTCTTTCTTCTGTTGTACAGTTTGTTTATGGCAGGAGACCACCAGATTGGCTTCCTTTTTTTTGGAGGATAGCGTTTTGGTTCTGTTTGGGATAGCATGATCCATGCACTCGTGTAAGTGCTTATAGAGTGCATTTGTGTAGAATTCAGCAGTTGTAACTGTATTGTCCATCTGCATGGGTGTCAAGTTCACCACTTCTGTCTTAAGAAGCATGAAGTTGGCTTTGGAGAAATTTTTTACCATGGTTTCCTTAATGGGGAATGGGGACAGGATGTGGTTATCAAGGGTTGATTAGCTTATGGTCGGATCGGACCAACGAGGAGTTGACTTCAGGTGTGTGGTCAGTCATGTTGGTAATGACAAAGTCTAGGATATTGTTGCCCCTGGTTGGGGGTGTGGATAAGTTGATCCAGGGCATTGGAGTTTATAAATTCCAGAAAGCGTTGAGCTAAGGAGTCAGTACATGAGTAGTTTTCCCAGTTAATGGTGGGGTAGTTGAAGTCGCCCATTATTAGGGAGTTTGGTTGAACCCTAATATTTTCCAGTACATCAAGAAAAGAGGAGTGGGAATCCTGGGGCATGGTGGGGGATCTGTAACAAGCTACAATTTGGATTGCAGTTTTGCCCAGAGTTAGTTGCACTTGTATAACCTCAGATGCATTATGCTGAGCAACTAGCCTGGAGGTGTGGATATCCTTAATGAATATGGACACACCTGTGCCTTTGGTGTTTCGATCCAGGTTACATGGCCGAAAAGTGTGGTATGAGTTATAGCCTGGTAGTGCAGGGGTGCACTCTGGAGCCTTGAACCAGATCTCAGTCACCGAACAGATATCGATGTTCTCCATTTTAAGGAGTGCCTCGAGTGAGTTCATAGATATATACTAGGCTAATGGGGTAGGAGGTTGGCATAATGGGTAAGATGCTTACCTTGCAGACATAAGGTGCAGCGTTTGATTTTCACATGGCTTAATTGGATAGGTTTAAAAATGGCATACAAGGGCAGTTGGCCTGGTATTAATTTATGAACCTAATCTGTAATGACCACCAGGGCCTTTATAAGCCTAGCTGTGCAATCCATCCCAATTATATCCCTGTCTGTCATGGGCATTTATTAGGAAGAGTTATGTTATTTAGGAAGTTTCTAAAGGTTATGTGGACATTGCTGTTTGCCTTTGTCCATCAGAGATGTGGGGGCCAATTGCAAATGACAGCCTGAATGATTCCATTTGAATACCTTTTAGGCAGTAGTTCCATGAGAATGTGCAGTAGGTATTTAAGCAGACAAGGAAACCTGCAACTAGAAAATCTTGTGTTTATAAGTGGAAGAGGTTTTCTGGGTGGTGCCTAGCCAATGAGAGGTCCCAAAAGGGTTTCAACCCTTCTGGTTTTGAAATATTTATGTTTGCTACTTAGAGACGGTTTATCATATGCATCTGTAAAAGTACATCTTGAGGCCATTTCAGCTTGTCTGTCCATCGATCCCCTCTTTTGTCTTTTTTTTATGGTCGAACACTTTATGAAAGGAATATTGTACACAATACCCCATTGAAAGCCATTTCTTCCTCCCTTGGATCTCAAGTTTGTTCTCAAAAAATTTACCCTGCCTCATTTTGATCCTGCCTGTTAAGCTGATTCACAGTGCATTACTTGGAAGACTATTTTACTCATTGCTCTGACATCTGCAAGGTGAGTTTCTAAGCTGCAGTCTGTTATGGTGAGCCAACCATATTTGATTTTTTCACAAGGACAGGGATGTATTAAGCACTAATCCATCATTTGTGCCTAAAGCAGTTTCTGAATTTATCTTGATTCAAGCCATTAAGTCATCGATCCCCAGTGTCATATCCTGATGCAAAAAACAAGGGAGAAAAAATTCTACATACTTTCGATGCCCATATGCATCTCTACTAGTAATGTAACAGAACAAAGCCCTTTAGATATGCTGAATTGCTGTTTATCTCCTGTACTGGGGCTATGAAAGGTCAACCTGTCTATAAGCAAACTATTGCATGATGGCTATCCTCTGCTATTATTTTCTGTTACTCCCATCATGGTAACTTTCTTCTAAGCAAGTTTAAGGCTCACTCAACTAGGACCTTATCCTCTTCGATGGCATTTTGGGAAGGGGAGCATTCTAGAGGCTGCAGCCTGATCCTCTATTCATATCTTCACAAAGCACTACAAACTGGATTCCTTTTCAAAGTCTAGAGCAAGCTTTGCTAGTACTATTCTGTAGGGGCTCCTGGATCCTTATTGTTGCATCTCCCAAGTAGGGTAAGCATTTGGAATCTACACAAAATGCCACTGAGGCAGACTTCCAACATGGTTGCACATTGAGTAACACTTTAATTCTAGCTCTCCCATTGTGAAATCAGAAACTCAGCAGAGAAAGCAAGTAGACTTGTGTATATGGGTAAATTTCAGTAACTGGCTGGGAATTGCACTTGCTGGATGCCAGGAAAAAAGAAATACAGGGGATCTGAAAATAAATCATCTACAAAATGTGAGGAAGAAACACTGACTGGGGAAGGTTCTACAGCTGTTCGTTAAAAAGTAGTGCAACCTACAGACATGAATTCCAGTAATCTACAGGAAGATGCAAGACAACTGCACACATACCTGGTTAAAATAAATGAAACACTGATTGAGTATATCAACACAAACAACAAAAGGGTGGAAAAATGTGAGAAGCTTTAAACAAATATTAAGATGAGGTGGTACACCCAACTATTGAATCATCTTCTTCAATATAACCTGCTATCAAATTCCCAACACTGATTTCGGCCAAGCCATAGTACTACTTCTGCCCTTATATCCTTTACTGACAACATCAGCCAACAAAGAAGTCTCTGTAAGTTAGTATGTTCTTCGTGTTTCACTGTTGCAGTCATCACTTGGGGGATGTCCTTCAAGGATGCATCTGCAGTCATTACAAATGGGTTGTCCTGTCGACAGGCAGCCCTTCGGTCGGCCGGATTCCAAAGTCTGGGTTTGGCCTCGGCTGGTGTCGCACTTCACCCGACGTCATAGCTGCAGTTATTCGGGTATAAAGGGATCAGCCGACGCCATTTTCCTCGGTCTTTCTTGCCGCGTGGCGCCCGAAGCAGAAGCTGTTCGCAAGTGCCGGTCGGTCAGATCCAGAGATTACTACTACCGAATACTACTTCGAAGACTTCTAAAAAGCTAAGTACCCCGTTGGGGACTCTTTCTTGCCTCAGCCGATGTCAGAGAAAGTGAATAACTGTTTATCTTGTGGGAAACAAATACCTCATAAAGATTTCCACTCCTACTGTATACATTGTTTAGGCCCAGACCACGACGTAGCAGCTTGTCTAGCCTGCGCTTCTTTTAACCGACAGACGCTTAGACGTCGGTCGGAGTTTGCTGAACAAATTTTCGGCTCTGATTTTGCCTACATTATGCCGTCGGATCCTCCGACAACGCAAATTTCCAAAAAACGAAAAGAAAAGGACCGACACTCGCGGTCCGCGGTCTCGGCCGAAACCGCGATTAAGCAAACCGCGAGTGTCTCGGTTTCAGCTGAAACCGAGCAAGTGGTTCTTTCTCCAGCCGAAACCATGCCTTCTACCGAGGCCTCCTCTAACCTGGTAGAATCAGCTTCTGAAATCCAGCCTTCTGTTGCGGTTTCAGGAATTATCAGACACAATTCCCCTGGATATTTCAACCCCTGCACATGGAGCTGCTAGGCCTCCTGCAGCCCTGTCTATTAAGGCCTTTGCCAGGGCTAAAGCAGCCAAAGCTTTAAAAACTGTGCCTGCCAAACCCCCCTCACACAGGCCCAGCACTAGCTCTCATATGCTTTCTTTGGCTGAGGATTTAATTTCTTTAATTCATGGATCCCAGCCTCATCCAGACAGGTCCTCTCTCCCACCTCCAGAAAAGAGACCTAGGGCAGAGCCCCCTGAACCAGTATCCACTGATGGTTCCTCTGATGAATCAGAACATACAGACCTTCCTGAGGCTTCTTATTCTCCTTACGAAGACTCTGATGCGGAAGAGTCCATTCCTTCAGCCTCTCCACCTGAGGAATTTTCCTTTGGGGAAACCTTGCATGCTATGAGGGAACAATTTCAGTGGCAGGGCCAAGATTTCTCAGACTCCAGAAAAGGCTTAGAACCTTTCTACATTTGCCACAACATAGGCCTTTAGCTATACCTCCAGTTCTTTCTGTTGTAGATGATGCATTTAATGATGCTTGCACTGCTCCTGATTCATTACCTCCGGCTCCTGCTAAGCCCGATAGGTTCTACAGGGTCCCGGACACTCATCACCATTTATACAAGGCTCCTTTTGCAGATCCAGAGACTATCGCCCAGGGCCCTAAAGCTGTAGCTGCTACTTCTACTAAAACCCCTCCCTCTGAAAGGGAATCCAGGTCCTTAGAGAGATGGGGTAAAAAAGTTTACACTTCTGCTACCTTGTCAGCTAGGGCTTTGAACTGCCAATTTCATATGATTCAATATCAAGAGTTTATGCTTGACCAGTTAACTAAAAAGCTTTCCTCTGAAGAATCTTTAGATAAAAAATATGTTCAGGAAATGGTACATAACATACAGCAGGTTAGTAACCATTCTTTAAAATGTGGCTATGATGCACTGGAGGCTTCCTTTAGATCAGCCATGACTGGCACAGTTATCAGGAGACATGCATGGTTGAAAGAACATTTGAAAGACCATGTCAAATCAAAGCTTTTGAATGCACCCATGGACAAGGTCAATTTATTTGGTTCCCCTGCTCAGCAGGTACTAAAAAAGATGGAAGAGAAGGCGAAATCTGTACAAACGGTGAAAGATTTCTTACAGGTTCAACCTCCAAGGTTTAGCAGGAACTGGCCCTCCAAGAATTGGTCCTTTCCGGACTCCTCAAAGGCTCAGAGAGGCAGGAATAGGCGTTCAAGAGGCAGAAACCAAACCAGGGGTGCCTACAGGGGATGCCAATGGCAAGGTAACAACCAGCAAGGCACGGATGCAGCCACCACCACTACAACACCTCAATCACAGTGACTTGACAGTGGCACCGCCTACCAGGGAACAACTAGAAGCACCCTTAGGTGGAAAATGAACCTTATTTTCAAAAAACTGGCATTGCATCACAAGGGAAAAATGGATTTTGCAAACTATAGACCAAGGTTACAGGTTCCATTTCCATACTCTACCAGGGAAGAGAGGAATGCCAAACCTACCACCTACTCAAAGGACAGAAGCTCTAAAACAAATATCTCAGCTATTAAGAATGAGAGCTGTGGAAAAGGTACCATCTATGGAGCAAGGAAAGGGATTTTACTCCAGACTCTTCCTGGTACCAAGAAAAGAAAACAAATGGAGACCCATTCTAGACCTGTCCGCTTTAAACACATTCCTTATTGTTCCAAAATTCAAAATGCTGACCCTACAGCAGCTTCTTCCCATGCTGGGCAAGGAGTCTTGGCTGGTAACTCTAGATCTCAAGGAGGCATACCTGCACGTCCCCATAAGACCAATTTGCAGAAGATACCTCAGATTTCTTGCAGGATCAGAGCATTATCAATTTTCAGCATTGCCCTTTGGCTTATCTACTGCGCCCAGAGTGTTCACGAAATGCCTGGCATCAGTAATTGCTCATTGCAGACTTCAGGGAATCCAAATTTATCCCTACCTGGACGACTGCCTGATACAAGCGGACAACAAAAGCAAGCTAGCAGAAGACTTACAAAGAGTCATTTACCTGCTGCAAGCCTTGGGATATACAGTCAATATAAAAAGTCAAGGCTGATTCCATCCCAAAGAATAACCTTTCTGGGTGCAGAGCTGGACACATCAAAACAAATGGCATTCCTAACTGCAGAAAAGAAAGAGCAACTACCTCTCTACTTCTTGGCATTAACAAAGCAGAACCACCTAACTGCAAGAAAAGTACTGCAAGCTCTAGGCTTCATGGCATCCTGCATAATTCTGGTCCCTCATGCCAGACTGCATATGAGAAAGCTACAGTGGTACCTAAGGAATTTGTGGTCCCAACACAAGCACAGCCTAGAAACCAAAATCCCAATAATCCCATGCCTGAAACAAGAGTTCCTATGGTGGGCTCAGGCCTGTCAGTCAAACGCAGGATTGCCCTTCTGCAACAGCCAACCAAGCCAAACCATCACGACAGATGCCTCAGACCTCGGTTGGGGGGCACACATGCTGGGCAAGTGCATACAAGGCTTATGGACTCAAGACCAGCTGCGCCTACACATAAATCTAAAGGAAATGCTGGCAGTAAAATTGGCAATCCAGTCATTCAGACCATTTCTCCAAGAAGGTCAGTTGATGATAAGGACAGACAACACCACAGTTATGTGGTACATCAACAAACAGGGAGGCACCCATTCATATCCTCTATGCCGGCTGGCACTGGACCTATGGGATGTGGCCCTGAGCTACAACATTCAGTTACAAGCAATTTTTGTACCGGGAAAAGAAAACATTCTAGCAGACATATTAAGCAGAACAACCACAGATGCCCACGAATGGATGCTTCATCCGGACATCTTCAAAGCCATCACAAGGGAATGGGGATTACCACAAATAGACTTGTTTGCATCCCCATTCAATCACCAGCTAAAGAAATTCTGCACAAGGACGTACCACCCACTTGCTTGGAAGGTGGACTCCTATCTTTCAGTTGGAAAAACCTGACAGCATCGCATTTCCACCACTTCCTTTGATGCACAAGGTGCTTCTGAAGATCAAAGAGGACCGTCCAAGGATCATCCTGATAGCTCCAGACTGGCCAAGACAACATTGGTACCCATTGCTGAGGAGCATGTCTTGGGAACAAATATGGACACTACCCCTAATCCCATTACTGTTAACACAGAACAACTTCAACATCCTGCATCCAAACCTGAAAACTCTGCAGCTAACTGCCTGGAACATTACATAACAGAAAATAACCCAAATTTATCCCAAAGGGTTAAAGACATAATCCTGGAGGCTCGCAGACCTTCAACAAGAAAGAATTATGCAGCAAAATGGAAAAGATATCTCATTTGGAGTACTGCAAAGGGAGAAGCTGTGACACTGGTAAACATGGCCAACATCCTAGAGTACTTGGCAGAGCTCTTCCACACAGGCCTGTCCTATTCTTCCATCAAGATACATGCATCAGCTATTTCAGCACAATACAGCTTGGATCCTCCTGTCTTCTCTCATCCCCTGCTCAGACAGTTTCTGAGAGGAATTAAAAATGTAAAACCTCCCAGGAAACCACCATTGCCAGCATGGGACTTGAACTTTGTGCTAGAAAAATTGACACTTCCTCCTTTCGAGCCAGCAGCAACAGCAGAATTACAATACTTATCCTGGAAGACTGCTTTCCTGCTGGCAATAACTTCAGCAAGAAGGGTCTCTGAACTACAGGCATTAATGGCAGTGCAACCCTTCCTGATCTTCCATCAAGATAGAGTGTCCATGAGAACAAATCCTACATTTATGCCTAAGGTGGTATCCAGAGTGTCATTAAATCAGGCTATCCACCTACCTACATTCTTCCCAAACCCACAGAACAGGGGAGAAAGACTTTTGCATACCTTGGATGTACACAGACAGTTACGCTACTACCTGGACAGGACTAAGTCCAATAGAAAAACTGACAAGCTTCTGGTAGCATATGCCACAGGAAAGGAAGGAAAACCAAATTCAAAACAGACAATCTCCAAATGGATAGGAAATTGCATTAGATTTTGTTACTCCTACCATGGAAAGAAAACCCCAGAGAACATCAGGCCTCACTCCACAAGGGCTACAGCCACTACCACAGCTTTCTTACGAGGAGTGGCTACCAAGTACATTATAGAGGCTGCTACTTGGACCTCTGTGCATGCATTTGCCAAGCATTACAATTTACCTTTATACTCTAGATCCCGAGCAGGTTTTGCCACTGCTGTTTTGCAAGGGATCCTAGCTACACCATAATCTCTACTCTTTCCTCCTCCCCTTGTTTAGCTATGGTATTCTACCCATTTGTAATGACTGCAGATGCATCCTTGAAGGACATAGTACAGTTTTGTACCTACCATAAATGTAGATGTCCGATAGGAATGCATCTGCAGTCAGGATTACCCACCCACCTTCCCCTCTGAGGTACTCCTAGGGTATTTGCCAGCCTTCAGCTAGCTTGGGGGATCTATTATGGTGTATTTGTTTGTATATATGTACATACATGCTTATTTTTTGTGTTTGCTCTCTACTATTTGGAATCATTGGCATTTATCCAAATTTAGCCTTCCAAGAGGGCACCTGGCATCTGGGGCAAGAAACACTGAGGAAAATGGCGTCGGCTGATCCCTTTATACCCGAATAACTGCAGCTATGACGTCGGGTGAAGTGCGACACCAGCCGAAGCCAGACCCAGACTTTGGAATCCGGCCGACCGAAGGGCTGCCTGACGACAGGACAACCTATTTGTAATGACTGCAGATGCATTCCTATCGGACATCTACATTTATGGTAGGTACAAAACTGTACTTTATCCCTGCTGGGTAGCCCTCAGCCAGCCTGAATAAAAGAATAAAAGGTTTCCCTCCTGCTTCGCCTGTCTGGAGTGTGAGGCTGACTTCAGGTCATCAGGGCTATAAAATGAGGCAACCGATGCCTTTACATCAGTCTTTCTTGCCGTGTAGCCCGAAGCAAAAGCAGTACATGAGTGCATCTGTCGCCCATTGCCAGAATGAAGGAGTAACCGTCTAAAGCTAAGTACCTCATTGGGGAGCCTTTTCTTGCTTTTAACCGATGCCAGAAAAAGTCAATAATTGTCTCAATTGTGGAAAACGGATCCCACACAGAGACTTCATCTCCAGTGCGTCAGTTGCCTAGGCCCAGACCACGACATCCCCAGATGTTGGTTCTGTGCTCTGTTTAATGCTAGAACTATTAGGAGGAGAGCTGAATTTGTAGCTAGACACTTTAGCGAGACTACTCTTCACAGTGAAGTAGCATCGGTCAGTCAGGCTGCTGTTGATTTTCCCAGAAAAAAGAAAGATCAGGAAAAGGATAGGCCTCAGAATGTTAGATGACTCTGATCCGAAGTCAGCTAACCTTCCTCCCAGTACAGTTGCTGAACTCAGTGAGGCACCTTCACAGCCCCTGACGCCAGCCGAGGATCTGTTGCAGGCCTCTACTGAGACCCCTTTGGAGTCTGGTACACCTCTGGGTCCATCTTCTCCTGCTGGTATGTTGGCCTTCAGTCATGCGGTTGGATCCGCAGCCTCCTCTCAGGCAGCAGCTTCCTAATAGACTATTCAAATGACTGATGACCATGCCACCAGTTAGTTAACCTTGTATAAGGCCATGGAATCCACTAGGCCTAAAACCAGGAATACCCCTAAAAAGATCCTATCCCAGGGACCCAGCCACCAACTTCCTTCCACCCAGCCTGCCCCACAGTCACAGGAGCTGCACAGAATGGCAGAAGACTTAATCACCATGATAAGAGGAAGCCAGTCCACTCAAGCCACCACAGACATAAGGAAGAGGGACACCTTCCCCTGAGACTCTTTCTGACCAGGAGTCAGAAGGGTTGGACCTAGAAGAGTCGGACACTGAAGAGCAGACCTTTGCAGCATTTGAGGATTCAGATGCTGAGGACCCCATTCCTGCTGCCTCCCCACCTGAGGACCTCTCCTTTGGGGAAACTTTAAATTCTCTCAGGGAACATTTTCACTGGGAGACACAAGACTATCTTCAGGCAAAGAAAAGACTGAGAGAGTTCCTTGACCTCCCACAGCACAAACCTCTGGCCATTCTCCCAATCCTGGATGTGGTGGAAAATGTTTTTCTGGAATCTGCACTCACCCTGGACTCTCTTCCACCTGCCCCCAGGAAGCCAGACAGATATATAGGGTACAAGGCACCCACAAGTATCGTTTTAAAAACCCTACAGCTGACCCAGAGGTCATTACTCAGGGTCCCAAGAGGGCTAGGGCTAGCTCCTCTAAAAACCCCACTCCAACTGATAGAGAACAGAGCCTTAGACAGACTAGGAAAGAAAGTCTACACTTCGGCTACCTTAGCCATTAGAGCTCTCAATTGTCAATTTCATAAGCTTAAATACCAGCAAAATGTGGTGGAGTTACTAAAACAACAAATGTCCACCCAGCCAGACAGCAGTACAACCAGGGAACTAGCTGGTCTTGTACAGTCCAGCTCCCAGGTGGCCAAGCATTCCTGCATTGTGGGTTTGATGCCTTGGAAGCTTCCAGCAGGGCTTCAGTATCTGGCTCAGTAATCCCTAGGCATGCCTGGTTAAGAGAACAACCTTTGCCTGACCAGGTAAAGTCCAAACTATTAGACACCCCTCTGGACAAGAGCCAGCTATTTGAACCTAAGGCTGAGGAGGTTAAGAAAATGGAAGACAAGGCCAAGTCTATGCAGACTGTGAAGGCTTTTCTGCATGTACAGCCTCCCAGGTTCAGTAGGAACTTTCCCACAAAGCATTGGTCCTTTCATACCCAAACAAAACCTATCCAGAGGAGGGGTCGCAGGGACAGACCTTCCAGGCACCAGTCCCAAACCCAGCAGAGATCCAGGCAATGGACCGCTGCAGCAGCCTAGGCAAGGGAGTTGTAAGCCCACTCCATTCTCTAAGGACTCAAATTGACTCTCTCTCTCCCCTCTGCCCCCCCCCCCCAGAGAGACTAGGAGGAAGACTTTCCATCTTTCTGCAGAATTGGCAGGCCATCACCTCAGATCTATTGGTCCTAAAAATTATTACTAGTGGGTACAGATTCTCTTTCAAAGAAAACCCCAGATAGTCAGGCTTCCCAAATGTACCAGCAAGTCAGAGAGCAGAAGCAATCTGCCAGATCCAAAAGCTGTATACCCAAGGCACCATGGGACCTGTACCAAAGGAGCAGACTGGAAAAGGGTTTTATTCCATACTGTTCCTGGTACCTAGAAAGGAGAGCACCTGGTGCTCTATTCTCGACCTATCCACTCTGAATCTGTCGCTCTTGGTTCCAAAATTCAAAATGCTGGCCCTACAAAAACTTTTGCCAATACTGACGCATCATGCTTGGCTAGTGACCCTAGGTCTAAAGGATGCCTACCTCCTTATCCCCATAAGGATGTCCTGCAGGAGTTTCTTGCACTTCAGAGCAGGGTCACTACACTTTCAGTTCTGTCAGTTCTATGCTCTGCCCTTTGGTTTATTTACTGCTCCCAGAGTCTTTACAAAGTGCCTGGCTCCTGTCATTGCCTACTGCAGACAGAAGGGCATACAGATTTACCCCTACCTGGACGACTGCTTCATCCAGGCAGACACCAAGGAAAGACTCCTGCAGAATCTCACCTTTCTTCAAACTCTCTTAACCTCCCTGGGATTCACTGTCAACTGGGAGAAGTCTCAATTTCACCCCACAAGAAGGTTAACCTTCCTGGTAGCTTTGCTGGGCACAGCAACACAAACAGACTCCCTCCCTCTGGAGAAGCAGACCTTCCTCCACTCTTACTTTTCCCAGCTGTTCCACAAGACCCACCTCACAGCAAGGAAATTCCTGCAAGCACTTGGATACATGGCCTCCTGCATCCTGCTGATTCCCCTAGCCAGACTGCACATGAGGAAACTACAGTGCTTACCTCAGGAACCTTTGGTGCTAACACTCACAATCACTGGAGTACCAGCTGCCCCTGATTCCCTGCTTAAAGAAGGAACTCTTATGGTGGGCAGAGGTGGGTACCCTGAACAAGGATCTACCCTTTATCTCTCTCCCCCAAGGCCAAACCATCACCACAGATGCTTCAGACACAGCCTGGGGGGCACACCAAGGAAGTATGTGCACCCAGGGCATTTGGGAACAGGAGGTTCAGGGCCTACATATCAACCTAAAGGAAATGCTGGTGGTTCACAGGGCAATCCAAGCTTTCAAGGATCACCTGTGACCAGGAGTGCTCTTAATCATGACAGACAACACAATAGTAACGTGGTACATCAACAAGCAGGGGGGCACTCACTCCTAGCCCTGTTTCGTTTAACTATGCATATCTGGCAGTCAGTCTCAAATCTGGGACTGCATCAGTATATCCCAGGGAAATGGAACACTCTGGCAGACCACTTAAGCAGAAGCTTCCTGGATCGCCATGTGTGGCAGCTGCATAGGTGGGTCTTTCTCAACATCAGCAAAACCTGGAGGAACCCAGACATAGACCTCTTTGCAACCTCATACAACCACCAGCTAACCAAGTTCTGCTCCAGAGAGTTCCATCCAGAAGCCTGGAGGGTAGATGCCCTTTCCTTCCACTGGGAAAACCTGTTTGTGTATGCATTTCCCCCCGATTCCCAGGGTACTTCTCAAGATCAGGGAGGAAGGCCCAAAGGCTGTTCTCATTGTTCCAGACTGGCGCTGACAATACTGGTACATCTTGCTCATCAGTATGGCCAAAGAACCTCCCATGAACCTGCCTCTCACAACAAATCTTCTAACTCAGGATAAAGGGAAGGTAGTGCATCCAAACCTCCCCACACTCAAGCTTGCATGGCTGATTCCACAAAGGCAGATGACGCCACAACCTTCAGAAGGCAGGTTTTAAACATTATTAAGGAGGCCAGAAGACCCAGCATCAGAAAATCCTACAACACCAAATGGAAAAGATTTACCATCTGGTGCCACAGCAAAGATGTCAGCAGCACCTAAGCCAGCCTGTCATTGATTCTGGACTACCTAGCAGAGCTCCTAGAAAAGGGATTGCCATACTCCATCAAAACATGTGCCTTGCTATCTTTGCTTATATTCAGTCGGATTGGCCTATTTTTCCCCAACATCTGTTAAAACAGTTCCTTCGAGAGTTGGCCCACATCAGACCACCTAGAAGGCCACCTATCCTGCATGAGATCTAAACTTTGTCCTGGAAAAACTGACTTAGCCTCCCTTTGAGCCAGCTGCTTCAGTAGACCTGAAGTACCTTTCTTGGAAAACTGCCTTCCTGTTGGCCATCACATCAGCCAGGAGAGTTTTGGAGCTTTAGGCCCTTATGGCCACTGAACCCTTGATCATTTTCCATGCTGACAGGGTGTCTCTTAGGACCAGTCTCTCCTTTATGCCTAAGGTGGTCTCAGACATTACCCTCAACCAGGCCATCCATCTACCTACCTTCTTTCCCAACCCCCATAATAAAGGGGAAATAATTTTGCATACCCTAGATGTGCACAGACAGTTGCAATATTACCTGGATAGGACCAAGTCAGTCAGGAAAAACTGACCAACTGCTGGTCTGTTTTGCTCTTGGGGCCAAGGGGAAACCTATCCAAACAGATCAGGTCTAAATGGATTTTACATTGTATCCATTTCTGCTATTCCTGTCATGGAAAGAGTCCTCCCAAATCCATCAGGTGACATTCCATGAGGGCAGCCTCTACTTCCGCTTCCTTCCTGAGAGGAGTTCCAACCAAGGATATTTTGAAAGCTGCTACCTGCACATCAATCCACACTTTCACCAAACACTACCACCTGGCTACCTTCTCCAAAACCAGGGCAGGCTTTGCATCTGCAGTCCTGCAGGGCTTGCTGGCATCCCCTTGAATGGGTGCTGGCTTTAAGCTCCTATTGTCCTTCTTCCTCAACCCTGTTTCTCAGCTTTGGCAGTCTTCCCACAAGTGATGACTGCAGCACTGAAACCCGAAGATCATAGTAGAGTTGTGTACTCTTACCATAAATGTAGATGTTCGTGTATTCACTGTTGCAGTCCTGTTTCCCTCCAACCATAACCCTTTTTCTCTTTCTTGGGGGAGTCAAACCTATTGGGGGCAAGAAAAACTGATGTAATGGTGTTGGCTGCCTTATTTTATAGCCTTGATGACCTGACAACATTAGCCTCACACTCCAGACAGCCGACACAGGAGGGAAACCCTTTACTCTGGTATTCAGGCTGGCCGAGGGCTACCCAGCAGGTATAACCCACAAATGATGACTTCAACAGTAAATGCACTCAAACATCTACATTTATGTTAAGTTTATACAACTGTACTATATGTTGTCTTCCTAGACCTGTCAAAGGCATTTGACATGGTATCCCACTGCAAATTACTATTGACTCTCTCTCAGCTCAATCTGGATAACTCCTCTGTACTGTGGTTTAAAAATTATGTGTCACTCTGGCAACAAACTGTTAATTGGCATATCTCTCACTCCCTTTTTCTCCTAGTGGGATAAGGTGTTCTGCAAAGATCCATTCTTGGTCCCTTACTATTTTACATATTTACCAATACCCTCTCCTCGGCTACCCAACAAACTAATATAGTACAGTATGCTGATGACACCACCCAAATTGCTCAGCCTCCTCTCTACAATTATTCCAAGACAGAACCCAGGAAGCCTTCACTACTGTAGAAAAATGGCTAAATTCCTCCAAACTCATGCTAAACCCATCTAAGACCAACTCATGATCTTCCACCCATCCAAAGCTTTCATCCCCACCTCACCATTCTCAGTAACATCCTCCAACAATACCCTTATCACACCGGTAACTCAAGCCAAGCTGCTAGGTGTAACTATTGTCCAAAACCTAAAATTCAACAAACATATAGCACTAACAATTGCCAAAGTTAATAAAAAAACTAGGTTCACTCTACTGCTGCAAGAGCTTCCTCACACATGAATCCCAAATCACTCTCTCTCGTCCCCATCTACTCCACACCTTACTATTCGCTTCCCCAGTTTAAACTAACCTAAACAAATCCGACCTTCTGAGACTGTCTACCTGCTACAATAAAATCTCAAAATTTGCAACCAATGCTACGTTTCATTCTCACCAATTCCTCTCCCTAAGACAACTAAGATGGTTAGAACTCCCTAACCTACTAAAATACAATTAACTTCTCCTGACCCATCAACTGCTATACCAACCAAATAAAATACCTGCCCTCTCTGGTCTGCTCACCTTCCATAATACTGCGCTTCAGCTAAGATCTTCCAATACCGCCCTACTGACTGTTACCCATTGCTTACATAGCTTAGGTCACTCTCTCTATTCCTGTGCAGTTACTAAAGCCTGGAACTCTCTACCCCCAACATTAGATGTCTAAATAGTAAACATACTTTCAAATCTCTACTAAAAGATCTCCTATTCTGAACTTGGGTATGTTCCTGTACAGAACAAGACTAATTTCACCTCTTCTTGACTTTCAACACCCCTAGATCACAGGTGTACTGTGTAGTTTCACTTAGTGCATAGTACTGTGAACCAGTTGTTTAGGCCACCTTTATAATTATGATTTCTAGTTTGACCCTGTTTGTCTATGGAAACTTTTTTTGAATTTATGTTCAAGCAGTTGTATATTTGTTGTATAATATCTTGTTTGTTTCTCAGTATTCCCCACCCACTGTATGCTGCATCATTTGTAAAACTCTGATTTTGCTCCTTTTATATGTTGTATGCTCTTTGTACAAAATAGTTATGTTTATATAATTTTTTATTATTTTTTTATATTTTTTACTGTGTATCTGGAGCTTTTCTCCCCGGGCCTTCACTAAAAATGATCACCTTGTGTCCTGTCAGACTAACCTAGTAAACAAATGAAAATAAATAAAATAAAGCTCAAAAGTCAGAGGTCGAAATGAAGAAAAGGCTGGCTGAATGTGAGACTGCTCAGTAAAAGATGTTTCAAAAAATAATAAAATTAAAAGACATAGCAAGTAGGTAAAACCTGAGATTTTCACCTGTACTAGAAAAGCTGGAAGGAACAGACTGCTTTACTTTTATGAAAGCACAAGTGAGCAGCTGGACTGATATTCCACAGCAGCAGGTGTTAGTTGAAAGGGCATATCATGTGTATGTACCAAACCTGGTTATGAGAAAGCAACCTAGACCTCTAATAGTAAAGATGCAATCCTACCAGCAGAAAGAGTTGATTTTGACAAAACTGTGGCAGAAAAACAAAGCACTAACAGTGAGAGATAGTGTTTGTGAAGAATGATTAGTCATTGTACACCAGGCAGAAGAGAAGCAAATTTATTCCAGTGTTCAGGGAATATCGAGACGCAGGTGTGAGATTCAAACTGCTCTACCCCGCTGTCTTCAAAGTATTTTCCCTGGAAAGACAAAATCATTTTTTGATGAAGTACATACTAAGGAGGAAATACAAAAGTATGTCCAATAAACCTGAAGGAGATTCTGCTTCTTGTTGTTCTGGTGATAAAGACCAGAGACACTGTGTCTCTGAAACTTTTTACAGTTTTTCACCGGAAAATGTTAGAGTTAAGGAAGGTAGCACAAGAGTTGATTAGAAGACATGTGAATATGTTGGAAATGAAGCAGAGACAGGATTTAGGAGATGGAGATGAACGGTAATAAAACCAGTAACTTAATGTGGGATTACAAAGCAATAATTATATGTATGAAATATGACAGACCAAGAAAATCTGGAAATATTGGACATTTTCAGAATTTGTTGGACTTGTGGGGGATTATAAAGCATATGCCCTACTTCATGTCATTAATGTTCAAAACATGCTTTGGGAAGGGAAGGAAGAGGGAGAAAGTTAACTAAGTAAAGATTTTTTTCTTACTGGCACTATTTTTGTGGTGTACGGTTTTCCTAAAGTTTTCTCAGTTATTTTTAAGTGTAATGGGGATTGTAATCAGGTGCTGCTGTTTTTTCTCCTTTCTCCCTCTTTCTTGTTCAGTTTTAAGAAATGTAGGCAATGCAGTGAAAAAAGCATGGATTAAAAGAGCATGACAAAAGAAAATTTAATGTGCTTTTTCTTATTTTTGCACGGGGAAATGACTGGTTTAAGGACCTATGATTTAGTAACAAGTTTTAAGAGTAAGCCAGTAAATGAAAAAGAATATTGAATATTATGAGGCTTTTTTCTTCAAATATGTGTATGCTTAGTAGCAGCTCTGCAGCTGTTCTTCATGTTTCCGTGGAAACAATCTGATTAGAGTGTCTCCATGGAGGCAATCTGATAGAGAAACTGGCTGCAGGTGGATGGTGGATAATGATTAACTGAAAGAAAAAAAAACAGAGAAGACAAATTGGCTAGGACATAATATTCTCGGAAAGCATTTAAGGGTTTTCTCAGCTGGGAGAGCTACAAAGAAAAGACAAAACCAGTCAGCACTTAGAATCACAGGCTGCATCATGCATCTTAGCATGTTTAACCTTTCTTTTAGGTTAACTCAAGAGTGTGTGTGTGGCTGTCAGTTTGAGGCTGTTGTTGCTATTAGGAGGGTAAAACTCAGTATTTGAAGATGTACATAGTTTTGTGTGTTAGTATTAAGTTAAGAGGTTTGTTTTTTAGAGGGTATCAGGGGAGTAATTCTTGTTTAAGGTCTTTCAATAAAACAAAAAGTGATGTAAGATGTGAGATAGGCTAAAATGGATATGACAAGAAAGAGCTGTATACAATTTCAACCTGTCAAGCAGTATATGCATGTAACACAAAAGTTGGAACTAGACAGTTACCAAAAAACGTGTTGTACATAAAAGGCAAGAATAATGATTTTTAATGCAATGATCCTTTCTGTAATGTCTTTAATTATCAACAGTCTCAGAGGTAAACACACAAAAGAAAGAGTAGTGAACTATATTAAAGATGTAGAGTGCAAATAGCTGTTACAGGACTGAACATGTGAATATGAATCATTAAAGGAAGGTTTTTAGGATGGTTATTCAGTGGAATACCTGGGACAAAGAAAAAGAGGAGTACTTGTATTAATTGCAAGAGGAGCTCCAATAGTGATAGAAGAGGATAAAAGATAATAATGGCAGATTTGTAGTGCTAGGGAGCTACTAAAGAGGGAGGAGGATTACACTGGCATGTATTTATATTCCACCTAAAACTGATAGAATGGAGCATAAGAAAATTCTGGGAGAAATGATCAGTTTTCAGCAAGGACTATTGCTTATAGGTGGGGACTGTAATGTGATTTGCAACAGTGAAGATATGTCTGGCAGAGGCAGAAGGGAAAATATAACAAAGAAGGATAGAGTTTTTTGAAGAAATTTAGGAAAATATTTGACATAAAGATGTGAATTCAGTAATAGGAGTTCAGAGTAAATTTACATATTATTCCCCAAGATATAAAAACTGGGCAAGGCTAAACAGAATGTACATTACATGTGCATTTAATTGAAAGTCTTGTTATGCACACAAGAACTGTTTCAGATCACGCACCAATAATATCTAAAATAAAAAGAAGACACTGGCGTTTTCCCACCTATCTGTTGAAAAGAGAGGTATGTAAGGAATGGGTAGTGGAGATTATTCAGGGGCTATTAGAGATGATAGAAATTTATTCTGAAAATATAGCTAGAGAGTAGGATAAAATTAAGGTAGAGTTTAAATATAGGGTGGAAGTAAAAGAAAGGGAGCTATGGTTAAGAAGTAACAAGAATTATTTAGAGGGACTGACAAATGTTGGAAGTATTGCATAATAGGGGAATTGTCACAGAACAAGAAGAGAATCAGCTGCAGAATGCCAAGCATAAAGTAAGAGATTACCTCAATAATATGCATGAGTTTAGAAAGATTGCTGTTAAGCAGCTGTTTTTTGATAACAGTAGAGCACAAAAACTTTTAGCATGACTCAGGCAACAGAAAGTAGAAAGGCTGCCATCAAGCTTAGGGAGCCTATAACAAGGAATGTAACCAGCAATCCTGTAGTGGTATTAGAAATATTTCGGAAATTCTTTTAAAGTCTGTATAAAGCAGAGAAATATGGAAATCGAGAAAAGATACAAACGGAAATGTTTATGGAAGAATTAAATATGCCAAGGTTAGAGGTAGATGAGGCTCAATTACTAATGGTTAGGATAAGAGGAGATGAGATAAAATAAATGTGATGTATAACCAATCTACAGGAAAGTCTTCAGGAATAGATGGCATTCCTGTGGAAGTTTGGAAGCTAGGAGTGAAAAACTGATAAAGATCTGGAAGATTTTGTTTAACATTATTTTAAGAGGAAAAGAAGTACCAACATCCCTGCCAAAAGCAGTGGTAGCTGTAATACCTAAAGAGGGTAAAGATCCATCAGACCCAGCTTCATATAGGCCCATTTCAATACTTAACCATGATTATAAAGTGTCTGTGTCTATAATGGCTAAAAGAATGACAAAAGTAATGGCAAACTTGACATGGATCAGTGTGGTTTTGTGGAGGGGAGGCAAACATTTGACAACATTAACAGAACACTGATGATCCAGAGGGAATCAGAATGTAAGAAGATACCATTGTTGTTGGTGGGTCTTAATGCAGAGAAAGCATTTGACAGAGTAAGCTGTGACTTTATGCGCAGGGCAATGGAAGCATTTGCATTTCCTGAAAAAATTATAAGGTTAATTAGAAAGATGTATGAGGGATCGGAGGTGAAAATTAAAGTGAGTGGAGTCCTCTGATAATTTCTGCTTGAGCAGAGGAACCAGGCAGGGGTGTGGGGTGTCCTCTTTCCTTTTTATTTGTATTATATTTAGAACTACTGGCAAATAAAATAAGGGACTTAGAAATGCAAGTATATAATTGGTATGATAGTCAAGAAAAGCAGTCTCTATTTGCAGATATTATTTTATACCTGACAAAACCAGAAGGAGACATTACAGTGTTGTGGAACATTTTGAGACTGTTTCACATCTTTTCAGGATGCAAAATTAATGAAGATAGAACAAAGGCAATAGAGGTAACCCCCACATGAACTGGTTCAGCAGTACCCGTATTTATGGAGACATGATAAACTGAAGTGTTAGGAGTATGGATTAAAAATGATTCTGGTGTGGCAGCTAAGGATTTGTGGGAAGAGACTAAGCAAAAGAAACAAAAACTGAGAAAATGGAAGCTTTGTTGTATGGATAGTAAGATATAAGCAATCAAAATGTTTAGTCCCTTTAGTGTTTTACTTAGGTCAGGCATATTTTTATCAACCAGAGGAGAAGTTGTGGATACCAAATAGTAAAGAGCTGAAGGACTTTATCTGGGAGGGAAGGCTGCAAGAGTCAAGTGGAATAAGCCGATTCTTCCAGTAGAACAGTACAGATAGAAATTACCCAGTCTGAGGGGGTATTTCAGAGCTACACAGTTAAGGCTGATATACATAGCACAAGCAGAAAACTGTAATTCTAAGTGGAAAGGGATGGTGTTGAAACGGGGAAAGCTCAAGAAGCAAGGAGAGACTGGGATTTCGAGTGCAGGTCTTTAAGGAGAGTAACAGTAATCATAGAGAATATTATATCCATAAAGTAGCAGAGAGTGTTGTAAGAACTAAGCCAATATGGGAATAGAGAAAGGAGATTCTGCTGATAGGGCTGACTGCAATTAGGGATATAGACAATAAGCAAGTGAGGGTGGGAGCAGTGGTAGCTGTAATACCGAAGGGCTTTAGGGCTGGTGGACTTCATCTGGGAGGGACGACTGCAAGAGGCAAGTGGAATAAGCAGATTCTTCCAGTAGAACAGTACAGATAGAAATTACCCAATTTGAGGGGGTATTTCAGAGCTACACGGTTAAGGCTTCTATAGATAGTACAAGCAGAAAACTATAATTCAAAGTGGAAAGGGATGATGTAGAAACGGGGAAAGCTCAAGAAGCAAGGAGAGACTGTAATTTTGAATGCAGGTCTTTAATGAGAATAATAATAATCATAGAGAATATTATATCCGTAAAGTAGCAGAAAGTGTTGTAAGAACTAAGCCAATACGAGAATAAAGAAAGGAGATTCTGCTGATAGGGCTGACTGCAATTAGGGATATAGACAATAAGCAAGTGTTGGCTGGAATTTATTGGAGAAAACTGGCAAAGGAACCAAGGTTTGGTAGTAAATAATTAGAGAGGAAAAGGTAATAGAATGGGAAGTGGCCAAGAATTTATTTGGACTACAGGTTAGAGTTTGCCTTCCTTATCAAGGATTGTTTTTTTACTAGAATCTAGAACAGAAGCTGCCATTAAAAAGGAATAATGAGTAGAGTATATGTATTGCATGATAACTATAAGAATTAATCAGAGGAGATTAGAATGGTTTGGGAAGAGAGATTGGAATAAGCAATTCACAAAGAAGCAATGGAAGGATATATGTAAAACAACAAAGACCAACAGTGAGTCCCAGCTCTACCTTCCAGATAAAATTTATTCCGTTGAAACAAATCCTTTCTCTAGCGCCTCGGCCAACAGCCTTTACAGAGTAAAACAGTAAAACTCATAAAACACTTTTCAATATATACAAAAAACAGGTAATCAATCAATTATGCAATCAAACAATTAAGTCACATATACTGAATATATTTAAAGTCATAGTCTTAAATAAGGCATTGCCAGTTACATTCTCTATTCATTCCATATGGTTGCAAAGTCCCAAATTTCATAATCAAAATAGATTCCTTTTGTCTTAATATATTTTTTTGCCCATCTAAATCATTATAATAAAGAGGAACATGTTCCAAAATAGAAACTTTTATATGTTCAGTGTTTCCATGATGTACAGAATTAAAGTGCTCAGCAATGGGACTATTAATTTTATTATTTTTTACATCTCTAATATGCTGTTTAATACTTTCCGCTAACATTCTTTTTGTTTCCCCAATATAGTATTTATTACAATCACAAAATATAACATAAATAACACCTCTACTCATACATGTATATTTAGCTCTTGTAGTAAAATTTTTTCCATTTATTTTGCCTACCTCATTCACTATATGTTTACAAATGGAACATTTTCCACAAGGGAATGTTCCCACATCTTGCACAGTATTTAATCCACTGATGCAGGGTTTTTTATAAATACTATGTACTAAAAAATCCTGTATACTTTTACCTTTTTTGTATGATATCATTAATTTTGTGTCTTTTAATGATACAACATCTTTCTTAATAAAGTTCCAGTACTCCATAATTATTTTATTAATAATTATGGAAAAATTAGTGTACTTTGTAACAAAAAACATCTTTTCCTGATCAATGTTGTAATTATTATTATTATATTCATAATTATTCTGTCTAATAGTGCCTTTATTATCTCTAAATACTCTACAAAGACTATTTTCTATATTTGCTGGATTATATCCTCTAGCCTTAAATATCTTGGCTGCTTTATATGCCTCATTATAAGCCAATTTAGTATCAGAATTCAGTCTTTTTATTCTAAGAAATTCCCCATAGGGAATAGCTGATAATGTATGGGGAGGATGGCAACTATTTCCCCACATTTTCCAGCTTATTTCATCAAACTTTCTGTAGATGCTAGTATGTATCGGAAAGCCATTATTACCTTTGAGAAAAATATCTAGAAAATGTACTTGATCTCCCCGTTGTACATCACTGAATTTGATGCCAAATCTATTATTATTTAGTGTATCAACAAAATTTACCGATGCATCAAAATTGCCATTACAGATAAAAATCAGGTCATCAATAAATCTAAAATACTTCAGAACATTATTTTTGAAGAAAGGTAGTCTATAGAGAAATTCATTTTCAAACAACCCCATAAACAGGTTGGCATAGGCTGGCGCAAACGCAGCCCCCATGGCAGTGCCTGTTACCTGTCTATAGAGAGTACCATTGAATTCGAAAAAGTTATTCATTAGGCAAAATTCCACTAGTTCCAGAATATAATGAGTTTTAGGGCTATCACCAAGAAAGAATTTTATAGCTTCTAAGCCCAAAATATGTGAAATATTAGTATAGAGGCTCACTACATCAACCGTAATGAAATACATATTTTCACACCAGTAAATATCTTTTATCTTCCTAAGAAAATCATATGAGTCTTGTATGTATGAAGGTAACATCAAGACCTTTTTTATCAATATTTCATGTAACATAGCACAAAGGTTATAAGTAAAATAACCAAAAGCTGAAACAATGGGCCGACCAGGTGGTCGGTTCAAGTCTTTATGAATTTTAGGTAGACAAACAAATTTTGCGATTTTTTTATTCTTAATGCTTATTTTTCGGTATACAGCTAGAGAAAGGATTTGTTTCAACGGAATAAATTTTATCTGGAAGGTAGAGCTGGGACTCACTGTTGGTCTTTGTTGTTTTACATATATTTTCTTGTTTCTTGTTGTTCAACAATGGAAGGATATATGTTTGTCTCCCAAATATGCAACAAAATCTAAGATTTAGGAAATGTTTATATAGATATTTTTATACTCCATGTAGACTCTAGAGAATTTTTCCTCAAGTAGATGGCGAATGTTGGAGGTGTGGCGGGGATGAAATAGGTACTTGGGAACATATTTTCTGGAAGTGCATTGAGTTGGAAGACTTTAAGGATTCCCTGATGGATGCACTGTTGGAGATGCTGCATGGGCAGATTGGTGTGATGAGGGAAATGATTTTTCTCAGCTATGACACTGAATCAGAATTACCTAGGTGTATGGTAAGGCCTTGCTGTGTCTAATTATGGTGTTTGCCAAAAAAGCAACTACTAGAAAATGGAAATCAAACTCTAAACCACTTATTCTAAAAGTAGTGAATATAGTAACAGAGATAAAACAACTGGAATGGAGGTCTTTAGAAAAGGTAGGCGCGAACTACGTAGGAAAAAATGGGAATTTTGGGAACAATACATACAGGGGAGGAATGAGCTTTAAAAGAAGGCAGGACTTAAATGACCTGTGTAATGTTTGACTGAAAATGATTTGGTAGATTATAAGTGATGTATAATATTTGCAACTTGGAGTGACAGTATGGTTTGTGACGTAAAATGCTTGCAACTAGGATTATGTTGGTGTGCCCCCCCCCCATTTATGTAAGTGTATATTTGCTTATGTCGTAAGCTATGGTTTAATAAAGATGTTTCTTGTTTAAAAAAAAGGGGCAGGAATTGAATAATTTATGAAATGTTGCTTAGGTTATTGCTTAGGTTATATAATATATAGCAGTATATGTGAAGTATAATGTTTGTTAATGTGTTAATATCGCTTGATTACTTTTATGTAAATGTTAATTTGCCTGTATCACAAGCGACAGTTCAGTAAAGGTATGTTTAAAAAAAATGCCACTGAGTCAGTGGGAATTATGAACATTGTGCAAGTCCTACTTGCCTGTAACACCAGATATTTTAATTCCTCACTGCCTCAGCCACCAGCCATCCCCCAGATTATGCATAGCCAAGGTGATTCTCGACCTCTCTGATTCTATTGTTGGATATGATTTTTATATGGTATTGTGACTGGCTGTGAATTTACTCTTGCTAGATGATTTTGGCTTCAGGTGGTTCCCTCCTCTCTGTAGTGGAAGTGAAGAAGCCTGATCACTCCTTCCTCTGACAGCTGAAGGCTTCCCTGTCAGGGTATGCTCAGCCAATCAGCTGGTACAGGAAGAGAGGAGAAGAGAAGTCTGAGCTTTTGATAGCTGGCCAACACTAGGTTACTTTGGCAGATATCCCAAAATGCCACTGAGGAATTTGAATATTTGCTGTTCCATGTAAGTAGGACTTGCGCCACTGTACTTTTTTCCAAGTAACAGCACAATTTTTTAGTAGTTTTGCCAATTTTGACCACAACCAGAGAAGAGCCTGTGTCGTTCTACATCCTTATACTCTTAAAACTCCTTGAGCTTCTCATGCTATTCACATATCACATGTCCCCCAAATGTGGCATCTCTCCCCAGCCTTACTTTTCTCATCAGTTGTGGTACCTAATTATTCATTTTTTTTCCAAATGTTGATTGAGATGAACAGAACTTTAAAAGGGGAGTTTGCCATCCCCCCTCACTGAGATCGCTTAATGACAACTTGTAAAACTGCCATTCTAGCTAGCGACAAGTTTTTAGATTTCTTCAGTGTGTCGCAACCTAATAACTCATTGCTACCTTTGAAAGAAAAGTACAGAATGATAGATCATAGTCTGACATTAAAGCAACAATCATTTGTGACAGCTTGTGAACTCTGACTTTTTGTAAGTTGTATACGTCAGTTACACCAACTGCAAGTTGATGCTTTTGGTCAGCTGTCCCATCAAGCTCACATTTTCTGCACTTTTGAGATAGACAACTTACTCGACTTACTCGGTAAGTCATCCTTCTCCCACATTCACACGTCCTTGTCCATGCAGTCAATCATGTGACAGTTTTTATGGATTTCCTGCACAAAATAATTGTTTTTATACTATCTTCTATGTCTTTAGTGAGATATGTTGAAATGCCTTGCAGTCTAAGGTGACCATAGTTGCCTGTTTTCCTAGGTATTTCACACACACATTTTTTTCCCTAACTCTGTACCTCCTATGTGCCGTTATTTTTGCTTAATAGCATTGTTACCTACTCCTCAGTTATGCACGTCCTAATTTCCCTAGCTGCTTCTTTCCTGAAGGTACCCCTACATTTCCTCTAATGATACTATTTCTTCCCACCCCTCAGTATGCATTCTCACATAGCATCTACTCAAGCTGAAGATTTTTTCTGTACAGTATTGTCCCTCCAGCCTGACTAATCCTACCTCAAGAATAATGAACTGTATATTGTAACAGGGTCACAGTTTTGTCAGCTTCCTTCCTTCTAGTATTTCTGCTTCCTCCATGTGCATGAGAACCAGTTCAAAGCATATTGCACAAATGACCTTTGTCTGAGCTTGCCAAGTACACTGTGCAAGTCATTCACAAAACACTGCCAAACTCAGTCTTTAGAAAAGACCATAACCTACACACTTCTCATATCCAAATTACTTTATTGAATTTCAGCATAGGCAACCTCAACAAAACCACATTCTGTAGGTTAGAATCCACTTAATAAAGAATAGCAAAATTTGCTGCTCAATCAGTACATAATCCACACACTTGGGATATACTGAGTGAACTTTGGTAGATGTCCATCACTCTTAAATTACACTGTATTCACCTTGCATTCACCATAAAATTGTATAGAATATAAATGACCCTTGCTCTCCGTTTGTCTTCTGCTCAGTTGTAAAAGTGCCTATGATATGTTCATAGGGATATACAAGGCTAATGACCTTCAGGGTCTTTATAAGCCTAGCTGGGAAAACCAAACCAATTGTGTCCTTATGTATCATGGATGTTTCTTAGAAGGGGTAGGATATGTTAGGAAGTTTCTAGATTTTATATTGGAGTATGTTTGTTTAGCATTACTCTGTCTGTGTCTGTCAGAGAAATGGGGGCCCGACCTGGGATGAATTTCTGATTTCCCATCCATTCACTGGGATTACAGTTAAACAGGGTTAGGGATGAACTCTGTTTCACATGGATGGCGATCCTGTTCTAGAGCATGAGGGTCCTTTGAGATGCATATCTGTATTACCAACATGTCTTTTGTCACAGGCAAAATTCACATCTTTGGATCTATTTGTTCTGATGCTGTTCATTTTGCAGATGCACAAAAGGACCATCAGAGCTGGATCCAAGGATGCCTTGTATGCCAGACGTAGATTGCCTCTCAGTAACCTTAATAGATCAAGCATAGAGATAGGACTTTAAGGTGATCCATATAGGACAGTGTCTTTATACCCTGGATTCCCCTGGTATGGAAGCTTTGCAAGTATTACAGCTGCTGCATATGGCTGCTCAGGTGCATGCCAAAGGAAGCATTATACTCCATGATGGGTATGATAAAGGCCAAATAAAGGGGTATTATAACTTCCTTGGACCTGGATGACATGCCCTTATAAGTTGGGTGACATATAATTTTTTTTACTGCCTTGGTCACGTGTTGATCAAAAGCCAGGTTACTTTCTACAGATGTTCCCAGATTTCTGACTACCAGGTTAGCTCTTAGGGGATGTCTTATCAATGGAGTAACTAGCATGGGTGGCAGTTTTCCCAAAAAGTGCTATAATGCATTTCTTGGCATTGCATTTCAATCTCTGACTTTGGCACCAGTAATTTGCATGTGTTAGACCCTCTTGTAAGATTTGTGTCATGGGTAATCTAGGATAGCTCCCATTTTGCAGTCGTCTGTGAACTTGGTCAACCAAAGGCCCTTTGACATTAGCCTTTACCACTGAGAAGTAGATGCCACATAGGAGTGTAGGAGTGGTCCCAGCATTTATACCCAGTTCGGTGAGTTTGTCAACTATACTTGAGTGAGGTATTGTATCAGACTCCTTAGTCAGTTCCAGTAGGCAGTATACACAATTTTTCCTTTATCCATTGCCTTGCTGACCTTATCAAAGTAGTCCACCAGGTTTAGTTGGCATGACCTTCCCTTCACAAAGCCAAACTGGGTTGTTTCCATTGTCTGAAGGTTGCCTGTTTCTTTTTTAACACGTTCACTGAGTTATCACTCAATACATGGGTAAACATACATTTATATTAAAGAAAACAAACATGTTAACATGTTCACATTTACAAACATTATACATCATATATAGTCTTTTATACAATTATCATCAACCCATTATACAAATTGATAATGCCTGCCTTCCTTAAACATCACTTCTCCTCCTAAACATTATAGGTTCATAGGTTAGTACTAGTCTGTCTGTCTGAAGGCATTTATAAGCCTAGCCAGAATGTGTTGGCTTTTTCTGCCCCCTTAGATTATTTCCCTGTACCTCTGTCCAGCAGAGCCACTGAAGTGATCCCTGAGTTAAACTTTCTGTTTCCCATCCACTCGTCAAGGTTTCTTTTGAAGAGTGTTAGCGAGGAGCTCTGCCTAATGTAGATTGGGATCTTGTTCCAAAGCATGGGAAGTCTCTGGGACAGGAATCTTACCCCTCCAGCATGTCCTATTTATTGTTGTGGTGAGGTTTAGATCCCTAGACCGTGTGTCTCGAGGAGATAAGATTTTCTTTAGGTGGAGCATGTCCATCAATTCTGGGTTGGACATGGCCTTTATGTCAGGCAGAGATCACCTCTGAGTAGGCGGTATGCAACCGAGTACAACTGGAGTTTCTTCAGTCGAGCTGCATAGGACATCTGTTTGAGGCCAGTGATCCTCTTGGTGAGGTACTTCTTTGGTCTTTCCAGCTGTTGCAGGTGTCTTGTAAGGTACATCGTGTTGTACTCTATGATGGGTGTGATGAGTAGAGGGGCACAATGACCTCTTTTGATCTGGATGCTAACCCTTTTGTGATTAGGTGGGCCATGTAGAAGGATTTTCTAACCACTTTGGCAATGTGATTATCAAAGGTGAGATTACTATCTACTTGGGTCCCCAGATCCCTTATTGCATCTTCCGTATTTAGGGGACTACCACCTATGTGGTAGTTTGTGGGTACTTTTTCCCAAAGGGGATGACTCTGCACTTTTTGACATTTAGCTTGAGGCCATGATTTTGACACCAGGTATCTGTCTCAGTGAGACCCTTTTGGAGGATGTCTGTGTCAGCTGGAGAGTCAGTTATAGCCCCTAGTTTGCAGTCGTCTGTGAACTTGGTCAGCCATAGTCCTCCTGTGCTTGCCTGTACCTCTGAGAAGTATACGCTGAACAGGAGAGGTCCTAGGACTGAGCCCTGGGGAACGCCACTTGTAACCGGTTTAGAGTCGGACTTAGCTCCCGCAACTCTCACCATGTGGGTTCTGTCCGTGAGCCAGTTGACAACCCATCTTGTGATGTAGGGGTTTATGTTCAGGCTGGTGAGGTTGTCTATAATACCAGAATGGGGAATGGTGTTGAAGGCCTTAGCGAAGTCTAGGTAGGCTGTGTGTACCAGTTTTCCCTCGTCTATAGCCTTGGTAACTGTATAAAAGTAGTCCACCAGGTTTAGGAGGCATGATCTGCCCTTAACAAAGCCAAACTGGGTAGGGTCTAGTGTGTGGAGGTTCCCAATGTCTCTTTTAATGAGTTCTGTGATGATGTGCTTCATAGCCTTGCAGACCAAGTTAGTCAGGTTTATAGGGTGATAGTTCCCAGGGTCTGTTGTGGCTCCACCTTTGTGGAGCGGAATAACTGTTGCTGTGCGCCACTCTATGGGTATGTAGCCTGTGGAGCGGCTGAGTTTGAACAATGTGTTTAGGTGAGGGGTAGTTCGTCTTTGAGCTCGTGTAGGACGCAGCCTGGGACACAGTCCAGTCCCATTGATGCTGTGTTTTTGGCTTTGGAGAGGACTGTTTTAACCTGAGTGTCTGTGATTTCAGGGACTCTACATTCTTCTGGTATGGTTATGGCCCGTTTTGGGGGTGAGATGGGGGTGAAGTTTGCGCTGAACCTGTCTGCCAGGATGTTGGCTATATCGGTCGGTTCAGTGTATTTTGTGCCATTATGCACTAACTCTGACCAGATCTGAGCATCGCCACTTAGATTCTTGGCATAGCTAAAGAATGCCTTGTGGTTATCTTGGGAGTCCTTGGCAATTTTTTTTTCAAAGCTCACCTTGGATGATTTTATGAGGGATCATAGTTTCTTGCTGATACTGATCAGGGATGTCTTGGATTTTACTCTTTTCTGTACTAGTTTCCTCCTCCTATTATATAGCTTGTTTATGGCAGGAGTCCACCAGACTGGTTTCCTTTTCTTGAAGGAGTGAGTCTTGGTTTTGCTTGGGATGGCACAATCCATGCATTCTTGTAGCTGCCCGTAGAATGCATTAATAAAGGATTTTGCAGCTTGGACAGTGTTATCCTTCAGCATGGGGGCTTTGAAACTTTCCACCTCTGTCTTAAGTAACATGAAGTTTGCTTTTGAAAAGTTTTTCACAGTGGTTTTCTTGTCTGGGGGTGGGGGGTGGAATATGGATATCCAAAGTGATTTGTTTATGGTCAGATCTAACCAGTGAGGGGTTGACCTCTGGTATGGAACACCGGTCGCCCATGATGGTGATTACCAGGTCCAATATGTTGTCACCTGTGGTGGGAGTGTTGACCAGTTGAACCAGGGCATTTGAGTTTATAAAGTCTAGGAAAAGTTGGACAAGAGAGTTAGTACTTGAGTAGTTCTCCCAGTTAATGTTTGGGTAATTGAAATCACCCAATATTAGGGTGTTTGGTAGGACCTTTATATTTCCCAGTGTTTCCAGAAACGCGGAATGGGAGTCCTGGGACATGATGGGTGATCTGTAGCAAGCTACAATTTGAATTGCAGTTTTGCCCATTGTTAGTTGCACGTGGATGATCTCTGAAGTATCGTGCTATGTCACTAACCTGGAGGTGTGGGTATCCTTGATAAATATGGATACGCCCCCCACCTTTTGTATTTCGGTTTGGGTTCTGTGGCCGAAATGTATGGTATGAGTTGTAGCCTGGTAGTGCTGGGGTGCTCTCTGGAGCCTTAAACCAGGTTTCTGTTACTGCACATATATCGATTTTCTCCATACTGCGGAGTGCCTCGAGTGCGTACATTTTGAGGTTTAGACTTCTGGCATTGAGTAGCATTATCCTCAGTTTTTTGTTACTTGTGCTGTTTACGGTGATGGGTTTGTCTTTTGAGCATTGCCTAAAAAAGGCACTATGGGGGTGGCAAGAGCCTTGGCCAGTATTTGAAAGCCTAAGGGTGACAGGTGCAAGCCGTCTGTAGCGAAGCAGGGTGGCTTGTCGAGCATGTCATCCCAGGCAGACAGACACTGAATCCCCTTTGAATGACACCAGAAACTTAGGCAATTGTTGAAATCGAGAATTTTTTTCTTTATACCATGGTATCATCCTTGGTGAGGGCAGGATGCTACTCAGGGTCAGGGTCATACCTGCCTGGGCTACGTGATCAGAGAGCTCTTCCATGTCTCTCTTCATGTAGTCCAGGGAGGTACAGCTCAGGTCATTCATACCAACATGGACAATGACAGAGTCATATTTGTACTTGTTCTGGAGTGACCTGAGTGCTTGTGTTATGTGGCGGATCCTGGCACCTGACAGGCAGCTAACAGTAACCTTCTCCTTATTCAGCCTAGTGAGTGGGACGTCTGTGTGCCTGACTACAGAGTCACCTATTACTAGTATGTTGGGTGTGTTATTTTGCCTTAAGGGCTGTGATTACATGGCACACTGGTTTTGTGAAGTATGTGTTTCATGGTTTGTGTTGGGGGGGGTGGAGGTTGCTTGGATGTTTGCTTTGGAGGTCTCTGTTGGTTTTGCAGATTTTTATTTAGAGCCCCCGAGTATGTTTTCATGTATTTATGTGTGTTTTTTGCTGGTGCTGGTTTAATGGGTCTATGTAAGACTGGTAGTGTGACGCAATTATTTCCCTTCTCCTCTTGACTGTCTGATCCAGTCTTAGGTTGAGAGAGCTTAGCCTCTAGTTTGGCTGTATAACTGCATCTCTCGCATGTATTAGTGTTTGGTGGTAGGAGGAGGGGGTTGTCTGTGTACATGAGGCAGTTGTAACATTGCCTCAAAATGCCCAGATTCATCAGTTGGACTGGAGAGTACACCTGAAACTGCCCTTCTGACATGCCTGGATAGGTACAGTGAACTGTTGTACTGGATGGCTGGTAAGGTCGAATAGAGAGCCTTGTCCTTCTGTACAGTACAGGAAGGCCTAGTGCTAGGGTTTATAAGTGCTTGCTATAAGTTTTGAGCAAGTGCCTGGCTGAGAAATGAATGGCTTGAGTTGAAAGTTTGTCTAGTTCCAAGGGAAAAATTGAAGAGGAGACTTTGTGGAGCCTGGAATAGTTTTACCCTAGCTAACCGGCATGCAAAACCGGGCAAATATGGTATTTATAGCAGGGAAAAGAAAGAGATAGAAATTAGCCCAAAATGGCCAATAAACTACTAATTTCTGGGCTGAAACAACTCCTTCAGGGATAAATAGGCTGCTTAAAGCTCCCCTCTCTCACAGGTGAACAGAGAAACTTCCTTCTATCCAAGTAAGGTATGGGCAAACACAGAGATTTGTAACACAGCCCTGAATCAGCACTAACCTGAAAACTGGGCAATATTAGCTTAAAAAGGTGGGAAGCAAGTATTATATATATATATATATATATATATATATATATATATATATATATATATATATATATATTTTTTTTTTTTTTTTTTTTCCAGAAAATAAAGCAGATACACACAAAAAAAAAAGTTTAAAAGCACAGAAAAGGATACTTATTGTTATATATCGCATATCAGAGTTGGAGTTATAGTCAGTGTCCCCCGTAATAAAGTAGGAAGAAATGCAAATACAGTAAAAGCAGATGAATAAAGTGCAATATATATATATATATATATATATATATATATATATATATATATATATATATATGTGTGTGTGTGTGTGTATAAAAACAATACAAAACAAACTGACTTAAGTTACTCAATTAACCAGAAAAAAGCTCAAAACTGAACCCTGTTCCAGCAGTCTTCAGACAAGTTCTAACTGCACACCCCTGCTTACTAGGGTGCTGGGGAACCTTCTCCAAAAAAAGATGGCCTGGGTCATTGCTCAAGTTATACAAACAAAGCTAGATTCAACAGGCCTGCATGCTACAGCAACAAGGCACACCAATTTCAGAAAGAAACAGTTCAAATAAGCAGTCACAATAAGCCTGTGACCAGAAATTCCCAGCTCAGACGGGCAGAATCCAGCCTCTCCTCCCACAAGAGTGCAGACCACATACCTTCTTAATGTAGAATAACTGGCCTGAAGCCCAAGTGCTTAAGCCAGAACTAATACACTTTTAGAATAGCAGACATTGCACCTTCAATCAACAATTCCCAGCTTCGAAGGATGTAAGCTACCTGTCCTGCCACAACAGTGCAGACCACAAACCTTCTTAATGTAAAACAGCCTGTATGAAGCCCAAGTGCTTAAAACAAAAGACACAGAATAACAGTTACAATTTAACCAGGCTATGACCAAGCAGTAATAAATAAAACTGAGTACATGTTCTTCATCTCACATTGCTGCAGTCCTTACACTTGGGTAGTCCGCTGTCCTCGGTCGGCCCGAATATCAAAGTATAAGGCTGACGTCGGTCAGGGCGCATTTGACTGACATCAGGACGTCAGGGTACAAATGCGCATGACCGACGTCATATCCTTAGTCTTTTTTGCTGCATGGTCCGATGCAGAAGCAGCATTGCAAGTGCCGGTTGGCGTTCTGAGATTTTTCGATTTAGAAGTTTCAGACCGAGTTCAAAGTTGGCTAAGTACCCCGTTGGGGAATATTTTAGTTTTTTCTTGCCTCAGTCATTTACCGGATGTCAGAAAAAGTCAATAATTGCATTTCTTGTGGGAAACAGAAATAGAGATTATCATACTTTGTGTATTCCTTGCTTAGGGCCTGAGCACGACGTTGTTGGCTGTCGCTCTTGTGCTAGATTTAATAAACGCACTATAAAGAGAAGGTTGGATTGTGCAAGGTTAGTCTTTGGGAAGCGGTGCAACTATAAAATGCCGTCGGATGCTCCGACGCCCGCTTCTTCGAAGAAGCGCAAGGACAAGGCAGTTAAGCCTAGGCTAGAAGAGCCGTCTGTACCGGACGCCGGTTCTTTAGAGGTGCCGGTGGAGCCGGTGGCTCCACCGGAGGTTTCTTTGTGTTCCCAGGGTGAGACCTTATTATTGCAAGATGTGGCCTCTCAGGAGACAAGTCAGGCTGAGGGGGCTTCTCAGGTTACTATACTCCCCTCCCTTCCTAAGGTGGCTAGGCCCTCTCCTTCTGTTTCAAAGGCTTCTCCCAGGGGCAGGCCAGGTTTAGCTTCAGTTGGTGTTACCCCTAGCTCTTCAGGTACTGTGCCCAAGAAGCATATGCTTAAAATGGCAGAAGATTTGATTACTTTGATTAGGGTTCTATGCCCTCCTGATAAGAGACCTAGGGTGGAGCCTGAGCTGGGGGGTTTTGAGCAGGCTTCAGATGTTTCAGAGTCTTCGGCTGAAGACTTGCAGGAGTACTCTCCTTATTCTGATTCTGATGTGGATGATTCTACTCCTTCTGCTACTCCTCCTGAGGATTTTTCTTTTTCAGAAACTCTTCATTCCATGAGGGAGCATTTTAAGTGGGAAGGTCAGGACTTCTCTGATTCCAGGAAAAGGCTTAGGGAATTTCTGTTTTTACCCCAGCATAGGCCTTTGGCTATACCTCCTGTTTTGGATGTAGTGGAAGATGTTTTTACAGATACTTCTCTTAATCCTGATTCTTTGCCTCCTGCTCCTGTTAAGCCGGATAGGTATTACAGGGTGCCTGAAGCTCATAAGTATCTTTTTAAGAGTCCTAGGGCAGACCCAGAAACTGTTAGCCAGGGGCCTGAAGGTGTTGAGGCTTCTGTTGTTAAGAATCCGGTTCCTGCAGACAAGGAGGCTAGGGCCTTGGATAGATGGGGAAAGAAAGTCTATACTTCTTCCACTCTTGCTATGAGGGCTCTGAATTGCCAGTTTCACATGTTGAAATACCAAAACTATCTCCTTTCACAATTGAAGTCTAAGGTTGATGCTCTGGCAGTAGGTATTGATTGTAAAGAGTTGCAAGATTTAGTACATGTTTCTGAACAGGTGGGTAAGCATTCTTTGCAATGTGGTTTTGATGCTGTACAGGCCTCGTCTAGGGTGGCTGCCACTGGGTCAGTTCTTCGCAGGCACGCCTGGCTGAGGGATCAGAATTTGTCTGAACATGTTAAAACAAGGATTTTAGATGCTCCTTTACAATCTGACGTGTTGTTTGGTCCTCCTGTTGAGACAGTTTTAAAGAAAATGGAAGACAAGGCTAAGTCTATGCAGACTGTTAAAGATTTTTGCAGGTCCAGCCTCCAAAGTTTAGTAGAAATTGGCCTACTAAAGGGTGGACGTATCCTTCTTATGATTCCCAGTCTAGGGGTAGATCTAGACGTGGTAAGGGCAGAGCTCAGGGCTCTTTCAGGCCTAGAACAGGGAGTTCTCCTGCACAGGCTTCGGTTGAGGGCAGGGGTCAGTCCTTCGTAAGCAGACCCAATGACCTACCTTTTCAGCTGCCAGAGCCTGCTCGTCTGGCAGCACCTTTGGGAGGAAGGTTGGCACTTTTCAAAGAAAATTGGAGTTTAATTACCCAGGACAGATGGGTATTGGATATCATACACCACGGCTACAGGTTTTATTTCCATACCTTGCCTCCTTTCAAAGGCATGCCAGACGTTCCTCCTCCACAAAGAATAGAGGCTCACAAACAGGTTTCTCTGTTGCTCCAACTAGGGGCCATACAGCCGGTCCCTCTGCCAGAAGTGGGCCTAGGATTTTATTCTCGCCTGTTCCTAGTACCAAAGAAGGGGAACACGTGGAGACCAATTTTGGATTTATCTATCCTCAACACTTATCTGGACATTCCCAAGTTCAAAATGTTGACATTGCAGCAGCTTTTACCTCTGCTGGGCAAAGATCATTGGATGGTAACTTTGGATCTCAAGGAGGCTTACCTTCATGTTCCTATCAGACTAAGTTGCAGAAAGTATCTGCGTTTTCGAGCTGGGACTTCTCACTATCAGTTCTCTGCATTGCCCTTTGGCTTATCTACTGCGCCCAGAGTGTTCACGAAAGTTCTGGCTCCAGTGATAGCTTTCTTCAGACTAAAAGGAATACAAATCTATCCTTATTTGGACGACTGCCTAATTCTGGCTCAAGGAAGGGAAGAGCTTCTTCATCATTTGGAATATGTGATAGCAGTGCTAAGATGCCTAGGGTATTCTGTGAATGAAATAAAGTCCAGTCTAGTACCCTCTCAAGACATGTGCTTTCTGGGTGTGAGACTGAATACAGCATCCCAGATGGCCTTTTAACCCCGGACAAACAAAAGAGTCTATCCCTTTACTTCCATCAACTATCTCATCAGTCCGGGCTGACTGCAAGGACAGTCCTTCAAGCCTTAGGGTTCATGGCATCTTGTATTCTGGTGCTTCCCAATGCCAAACTGCATATGAGGAAGCTACAATGGTATCTCAAAAATGTATGGACACAGCACTGCCAGGATCTGGACACTGTCATTCAAATAATACCTTGCATTCAAAAGGAATTTTTGTGGTGGGCTCAGGAATGTCACCTAAACAAGGGACTCTCTGTGACCCGCCAGAGGCGAGTCAGATTTTAACGACAGATGCCTCAGACAAAGCTTGGGGAGCTCATCTAAATGGAAAGTGGATACAAAACAAGTGGCCTGTCAGACTACAACATCTACATATCAACATGAAGGAGATGTTAGCAGTCCAGTTTGCATTAATAGCTTTCAAGGAATTACTTCTTCCAGGGCAGGTGTTGATTCTAACAGACAACACAGCTGTCATGTGGTACATCAACAAGCAAGGGGGAACGCATTCTTATCCTCTATGCAGGCAAGCAATGATTTTGTGGGAGACTGCTCTCAGTTTACAGCTCAATCTTCAGGCAAGGTTTCTGCCAGGAGCACAGAACTCCTTAGCAGATGTGTTGAGCAGACGAATTATGGATCCCCACGAGTGGAAATTGGATCCTCATGTATTTCAGAAATTGACAGTGTCATGGGGAACTCCAGACATAGATCTGTTCGCTTCTCCACTAAACCATCAGCTGCCAAGGTTTTGCACAAAAAGGTTTCATCCCACAGCTTGGAGAGTGGATGCTCTTTCTTTCAATTGGAGCAATCTTCATGTGTATGCCTTTCCTCCTCTGCCTCTCCTCCCAAAGGTACTTCTAAAGATCAGACAGGACAAGCCAAGGATGATTTTAATAGCTCCGGATTGGCCTCGACAGCACTGGTACCCATTACTGAGAAGTCTGATACGGAAGCCTCCATGGCCTTTGCCTTCGATTCCACACCTGTTGTCGCAGGAGGACAGCCATTTGCTAAATGTCAAGCTTCACTCTCTGCACCTAACAGCCTGGCATATTCTGTTTTGAACCATAGTGGGCCTCCACTTCCTCAGCAAGTTTTGAATGTTATTTTGGAAGCTAGAAGGCCTAGTACAAGGAAAGTGTACGCAGACAAATGGAAGAGATTTTTATTTTGGAGTGCAGCAAAAGATTTTGATGTTTCTGGGCCTAATTTGTGTGTGGCTCTTCAATATCTTACTGAGTTACTAGACAAAGGTTTGTCTTTCTCTTCTATTAAAGTTCATGCTGCAGCAATTTCAGCTCACTATGATTGCGACCCACCATTGTTTTCTCATCCTTTGTTCAAGCAATTTCTTAGAGGGGCAAAGAATATAAGACCCCCACGAAGAGCTCCTACTCCTGCTTGGGATCTCAATTTTGTGTTGGAGAAACTCACTCTACAACCTTTTGAGCCTGCTGCTACTGCTGAGTTGAAATATTTATCATGGAAGACTGCTTTTTTGTTGGCCATTACCTCCGCAAGAAGGGTTTCTGAATTGCAGGCCCTTATGGCGGTTGAGCCTTTCTTGATTTTCCATAAGGATAGGGTATCATTACGTACTAATCCTTCCTTTATGCCTAAGGTGGTTTCTAGTGTGGCTTTAAACCAAACTATTCATTTGCCTACTTTTTATGCAAATCCCCAAAATAAAGGGGAAAAGATTTTGCACACTTTAGATGTACACAGGCAGTTGCGTTATTATTTGGACAGAACTAAAGGGTTCAGGCAGTCTCAGCAGTTGTTTGTTTCTTTTGCTTTGAGTTCTCAGGGCAAGCCTGTGTCAAAACAAACTATTTCTAAGTGGATTGGGTTTTGCATTGCTTTCTGTTATTCCCATCATGGCAAGGAGATTCCAGCTGGGATTAGGCCTCATTCCACTAGGGCTACTGCCACTTCAACAGCTTTTTGAGGGGAGTGGCAACCAAGGATATTTTGGAGGCAGCTACTTGGAGTTCTGTGCATACTTTCTCTAGGCATTATCACCTGCCACTTTACTCTAAGTCCAGGGCTGGTTTTGCCACTGCTGTTTTGCAGGGCATTTTGGCAGCTCCTGCTTCCTTGTAGTTAGCCATCCTCCCTTACCTCTGCTTTGGGATTCTACACAAGTGTAAGGACTGCAGCAATGTGAGATGAAGAACATAGTACAGTTTTGTACCTACCATAAATGTAGATGTTCGAAGATCCACATTGCTGCAGTCCAATTTACCCTCCCTCCTTCCCTCTGTAGTTAGAGGTGGTTGTGTGGGTTGGGTTGTACATATTGTGTATATTGTATATATTGTACATATAGTTAGTGCAAGGGTGGTTGGTTGGTTGTTTGCTGTCTTTTGGTTTTGACCTTTATTTTTAGGGTCTTCTGACATCTGGGGCAAGAAAAGACTGAGGATATGACGTCGGTCATGCGCATTTGTACCCTGACGTCCTGATGTCAGTCAAATGCGCCCTGACCGACGTCAGCCTTATACTTTGATATTCGGGCCAACCGAGGACAGCGGACTACCCAAGTGTAAGGACTGCAGCAATGTGGATCTTCGAACATCTACATTTATGGTAGGTACAAAACTGTACTTTTTAAGAAAAGCAAAACAAAGTAGGAGGAAACACAAATACAGTAAAAGCAAATGAATAAAGTGCAAACAATTTTTTTTTTAAGTGCAAGAAGAGAGCAAGGAAGAACCTGTCAGCTGACCTTCTCAAATCTTCTCTCTGTATTAAGTAGAGTGAACACTAGACTCAGAATATGATCTAACTGTACTCGGTTAAGTGAGCAAATAAGATGAACCCAGGAGGAGTGTTCTAATACAGACTTACAGAAGGGGCGGGCAATTCCAGAGCCACCAACACAGGAACAGGGAGGGAGAGTGGGGAGCTTACTGCAGAGAGACACACAATACAGCACACTGTTCAGAAACACACAATTAGGAAACGGTTATTCTGCATGTATTGTTCCCACAATTTCGCTTTCTTTTCTGTGTAATTTGCTCCTACTCTTTTCTAAGGATTCTCTCTTCCTTTTTATCTCTGTTACTATATTCACTGCTTCAAATACAGTTGGTTTAGACTTTGATTTCCATTTTCTTGTAATTCTGTTTTGTCAGCCACCAGAATTAAACTTAACAAGATCTTTCTGTGTCTAGGCAATTCAGTTCCTGTATCCCAGCTACAAAAAAAAATATCATTTCCTTAGCTGCACCCATTTGCTTACCCAATATTTCTGACAGAGTACTCTATATTGCAGAGAATTTTTATAGTTTGCCAACTGATTACATTCAAAACATATGTTTCTAATTGCCTCTTTCTTCCCCATCACACCTTCCACATGCGCCATTTACCTGGAGTCTGCTTGAGGCATAAATACCTATGCAAATACAAACAAAAATATTATGTCTTCTAGGCTTTGTTGCATATTTGAAAGATGTACATATGTCATTCCATTGTTTCATTGTGGATTGCTTGTCTAATCTCTCTTCCCAGTCTTTTCTGTTGATTGATAACTATAGGAATGTGCCCTACTAATTATCCATTTTTTAACAACAGTTAAAAACTGTACCAAAGCAGGTCTTTTACTTAGGATTCCCCTATCCCTTTCTCTTTGCCTGTACTCTGATATCAGTCCCTGATAGGGAAGGCTGTCTCTGGCCTGCAGTCCAAATGTCTTCTTGGCTTCTTCTCATTCTGTTTCCTTTCCTTCTCTCGTTATTTGCTCCCAGTACCTTTGTTCCTTTGCCAGTTTTCCCCAGTAAATTCCAAGTTCCCTTTTGCCTATTATGTGTTCCCCCAGTTTCAGTCATCCCTATCATCAAAATCTCCTTTCTTCATTCTCATCTTTTGTTCTTCTACTTTCTGCTACTTTATTAATTCTGTATGGATGTCGGTCTCCTTAAGGATCTGCATCCAAAATCCCAGTCTGCCCTTACTTCTTTAATTTCCCCACTGCGTCATCATCATTCCATTCCACTTTGAATTATAGCTTTCTACTTGTGTTATGTATATGATCATCAACTCTGTAGCTGTAAAATATCCCTTCAAATCAGATAATTCTTAAACATTCTGTTTTATTGGAAGGGTCAACTTATCCCACTTGACCTTTGCCCTCTTCCCATGCCAAATAAAATCCCTCAACTTTTTATTAATTACCATCCAGAACTTCTCCTTTGGTTGATAAAACTATGCCTGACCTGTGTGTAAAACCAAAAGGAATAAAAAAAAAATCACTACTTGTGTCTTACTGCAATATCCATAAACAAGGGCTTCCAGTTTCTCAGTTTGTAGCATTGCTTGTTTAGTATTTTCTAACATGTCCCTAGCTGCCATAACAGAATCCTGTATAAGCCATACTTCTAAGTGCTTAATTTTTTCAATCCCCCATAAATATGGGTATTGCCGAACCAATACATGTATGTACATAGTTCACTGCTATAGCCTTCGTTTTGCCTTCATCAGTTTTGCATCTTAAAAAGATTTGAAACTGTCTGAAAATTTTCCACAACACTGACATGTCCTTTTCTGGTTTCATTGGGTACAAAAAGACATTGTCTGCAAGTAAAGCCAAAATTTTGGATTACCATACCAGTTATATCCTTGAATTTCTGAGGAGAAAGATGACACACCTGGGTTGTTCCACTGTTCATACACAACTTAGCAAGAGAGAACCTTCCCACTTTAATTTTCCTTCTAATCCCTCATATGTCCTCCTAATTAACTTTATTATTGTGTCAGGGAATGCAAATGCTTCCATTGCCCTACTCATAATATCCCATATCACTTGTCGAATATTTTCTCTGCATCAAGACCCACCAACAACAGCAGTATTTTCTTATATTCTGCTTTCTTCTGTCGTTAAGTTAGCCTCCCCTCCACAAAACCACATTGATCCATATCTGTCAATTTTAGCAATACCTTTGCCATACACTTGGCTATTATAGAGACCAGCACTTTATAATCATGATTTAAAATTGTGTTATTGGTAAATCAGGTTTTACCAATGGCTGGCTTTGTTTAATCACTCGGGCTTTGCCTTTGTGATAAACCCACGCCAGACGTGGGTAAAGCCTGATATGCCCACGCCCATTCATAGATTATTGCTTAATTATATTATATTATAATATATTATATTTAGTGCACTGTATTATACTGTGTTATATTATATTCAGTGCAGTTTTATACCCCATCCCCCACCCCAGCTGGTCAAGATTACAATCCATTAACTCAGATGTGCTTTTGTCCAGTCTTTCTTCTCTTTTTACATTGTAATGTCACATTTCTTAAAAATAAAAATAAAAAAGGACTTGTTTACTTCAGTATCTTCATCACACACAGCAGTCACTAAAAATGCATTACTACATAACATGCAATTTATGTTGTTAAATGCTACATACAAATGTTAAGAGCAAACATTATTTTACTTACAGATGTCTTACCATATCACTGTTGCAGCATTCTTTACAATTGGGGATTCCCTGCCAAGGGCAGCGTGATGTCTGACCAGTATACTAAAGCCGTTTGGTTAAGGGTACGCCATACATCAGACATATTCTTCTCATGCAGAGCGTAGGACATAAAGGTGAAGTATGGATGTACTATCCTCAGAACTTCTTTGCCACGTACATGCATGTGCACAGACAATCCTCTCCTCCTACCACTCAACACTACAGCCTGCGAGAGATGCACTTACATAGCCAAAATGGAAGCAAAGCTCTCTCCGGCCAAGATTGTGCTAGACCGTCAAGAGGAGAAGGTTAACACCTGCACTACACCTCAAGCAACTCATAGCCCTTCAAAACCCACACCATCAACACCCACACAAAGCAACACTAAACCCACAAATGAGGAGGCCCTTAACATTAACCTGCCAAAGCAACAAGGACCGCCGAAGCTGAAACGCAAACAAACACCAGTCATAACCAAAGTGACACACAGCTCACAACACCAGTGTGCCACCCAACAACAGCCCCTAAGGCAAGACAATGTACCCAACACTTTAATCATAGGTGACTCTATAGTCAGGCACACTGATGTCCCACTCGCCAGGCTGAACAAGGAGAAAATTACAGTCAAGTCAGCTGCCTGTCGGATGCCAGGATCCACCACATAACGCATGCACTCAAGTCACTCCACAACAAGTACAAATACGACTCTGTCATTGTCCATGCTGGAGTGAATGACTTGAGACGTACCTCCCTGGACTACATGAAGAGAGACATGGAAGAGCTCTTGGATCATGTGGCCCAGGCAGGTATGACCCTAGCCCTGAGTAGCATCCTGCCTTCGCCCAGAATGATACCACAGTATAAGGACAAAATGATTGACTTCAACAATTGGCTAAGCTTCTGGTGTCATTCAAAGGGGATCCAGTATCTGTCTGCCTGGGAAGACATTATCGACAAACCACGATGCTTTGCCAGAGATGGTCAGCACCTGTCACCCCTGGGATTCAGGTTACTGGCTAAAGCTCTTGCTACCCCATAGTGCCTTTTTTAGGCAAGGTTCAAAGGATAAAACCACCACCGTAACGGCTACAAGCATGCAAAATCTGAAGGTAATGCTATTCAATGCTAGAAGTCTAAACTTCAAAATGCACTCTCTCGAGGCACTCCTAAAAATGGAGAACATCGATATTTGTGTAGTAACTGAGACCTGGTTCAAGGCTCCAGAGAGCACCCCTGCAATACCAGGCAACAACTCTTACCACACTTTTCGGCCACAAAACCAAGACCGAAACACTAGAGGTGGAGGAGTGTCCATATTCACAAAGGATATTCACACCTCCAGGCTAGTTGCCCAACACAATGCATCTGAAATTCTCCAGGTGCAACTAATACTAGGTAAGACTGCAGTCCAAATTGTAGCTTGCTACAGATCCCCCACCATGCCCCAAGATTCCCACTACACCTTTCTAAACATACTGGAAAATATTAAGATACAACCAAACACCCTAATACTGGGTGATTTCAACTACCCTGCCATTAATTGGGAGAACTACTCTGATACCAACTCCTTTTCCCAATGGTTCTTGGAATTCATAAATTCCAATGCCCTGGATCAACTAATCCATTGTCCCACCAGGGCTCCAATATCCTAGACCTGGTCATTACCAACTTGGGAGATAGATGCTCCACACCAGTGGTCACCCCCCTCATTGGTCAGGTCTGACCATAAGCAAATCATCCTTGACATCCACATCCTACTCCCCCCCCCCCCCCAGTAAGGAAACCTCCTTAAAAAACTTCTCCAAAGCCAACTTCATGCTACTTAAGTCAGAAGTGACAAACTTCACGACACCCATGCAGACGGGATCTGAAAGTTCGACTGCAGAATCCTACACTAAGGCACTGTATGAGCACATCCACTCGTGCATGAATCGTGCCATCCCAAATAGAACCAAGATGCTCTTCTCCAAAAAAAGGAAGCCAATCTGGTGGTCCCCTGCTATAAACAAACTATACAACAGAAGGAAGAAACTGTTGCAGAAAAGAGGAAGGGCGGCACAGTGGTGCAGCGGTTAATATTGTCGCCTCACAGCAAGAGGTTCTCCGGTTCAATTCTCGGCTGGGGTGCCTTCTGTGTGGAGTTTGCATGTTCTCCCTGTGTTTGCGTGGGTTTCCTCCGGGTACTCCGGTTTCCTCCCACATTCCAAAGACATGCATCTGGAGCATTTCTCCCCGGGCCTCCACTGAAAACAGGCTCTGTGGAACCTAGTCAGACATTCCCAGTCAACAAATGTTAAATAAAATAAAAAATAAATAAAGATTCCAGGATGCAAAAAACTCCCTCACCAGCCTCGGTAAGAAGCTGAGATCCCTCATAAAATCCTCAAAAGCTAGTTACGAAAATAAAATTGCCAAAGATTCCAAAGACAACGACAAGGCATTCTATAGTTATGTCAAGAATCTAAATGGCAATGCTCAGATCTGCTCTGAGCTACAACAGAATGGCATTAAATATACTGATCCCAAGGATATTGCTAATATCCTGGCAGATCGATTTAGTGCCAACTTCACCCCCTAAAGGGCCCATCTCAATACCAAAAGATTGCCAAATTCCGGTAATAATGGCCACACAGGTAGAAACCGCACTCTCCAAAGCTAAGAATACAACATCCATGGGACCAGATGACATCCCAGGCTGTGTACTACATGAACTACAAAATGAACTGGCACCTCACCTAAGTGTCATGTTTAATCATAGCCTCACCTCAGGCTTCGTGCCCACTGAGTGGCATACAGCTATAGTTATCCCACTCCACAAGGGGGGAATCCACCTTGGATCCCAGGAACTACCATCCCATCAGTCTGACAAGCCTGATCTGCAAGGGCATGGAACGCATTATCTTGGAACTTGTAAACAAAGACATTGGCAACCTTCAAACACTGGACCCCACCCAGTTTGGGTTTGTGAATGGCCGATCTTGTCTCCTGAATCTGATTGACTTCTTTGAATCAGTCTCCAGAGCCGTGGATGAGGGTAAGGTGGTCCACACAGCCTATCTGGACCTCGCCAAGGCCTTCAACACCATCCCCCACTCTGGAATCATAGATAAACTTACTAAGCTGGGCATAAATCCCTATGTCACTCAATGGGTTGCCAACTGGCTTATAGACAGAACCCAGACTATAAAAGTAGCCGACTCCAAATCCAGGTCCAGACAAGTGGAGTACCTCAGGGTTCAGTCAGTCCTGGGACCACTCTTGTTTGGCATCTACTTCTCTGAAGTACAGGCCAACAATAACTGACTCTGGCTAAAAAAGTTTGCAGATGACTGCAAACTGGGAGCCATTATTGAATACCCAAATGATGTGGATATTCTACAAAAGGGCCTTACAGAAACAGATGCCTGGTACCAGAGCCATGGGCTCAAGCTTAATGCCAAGAAATGTATAGTTATCCCCTTTGGAAAAAAATATGTACCCATGAATTACCACATAGGTGGCAGTACACTAAACATTGAAAGTGTGAGGAGAGACTTGGGGACACAGGTGGACAGTGGTCTCACTTTCGATAGCCACATTGCCACAACAGTCAGGAAATCCTTCTATGTGGCACACCTCATCACTAAGGGCTTTTCATCCAGAAAAAAGGAGGTCACTAGACCCATTATAGAGTATAATGCCCCATTTGGTATGTACCTCACAAGACATCTGTAACAGCTGGAAAGGCCACAGAAATACCTCACTAAAAGAATCACAGGCCTAAAGCAGATGCCATATGCTGACATTCTAAAAAAACTCCAGCTATACTCTGTGCCATATCGTCTACTGAGAGACGATCTATGCGTAACATACAAGGCCATGTCAAACCCTCAGCTGTTGGACATGCTCCACTTAAAGAAATCCCAATCCCTCAGAGCCACATGCTCCAGGGATTTAAACCTTGTCATCACAATGAACAAAATATGCTGGAGGGATAGGTACCTGACCCAGAGACTCCCCATACTCTGGAATAGACTGCCCATACATGTCAAGCAGAGCACCTCATTGGCCCTCTTCAAAAGGAACCTTGATGATTCGATGGGAGAGAGGAAATTCACCCCGGGGATCATGCCAAGTCACCCTGCTAGACAGGGGTCCAGAGAAGAAAATATTATGGGAAGAAATATCCAGGGAATTGTTATGGCTAGGCTTGTATAGGCCCTATGGCCGATAGCCTAGTACCAACCTATGAACCTGTCCGAACACCATCTTTGATCATTGGTCTGAATGATCATAGTCTGCTGGTTACCTAGCTGTTTCAGATAAGTCCTCTATTGTTTTTTTTTTTGCTTATTATTCTTGATTATTTGACATTGTTAGGTTGTTGGTTTCATGTCATCAAGAAAGGGGAAATGACAGTGTGGGAGACAGATACTCCATAAAGACCATCACAAGCAGTATTTATTTTGCTTAGGTGCTTCACACGACCATACATCTTGTACGTTTGTTAGTCTTTTGTACTCAAGACTTTGCGCAGTCAGCTTTATTTCCTAGCTGTTTATTTAGAGAATCAGTATCGTAAACTTCTTGTGAAAGACACTATGGAAGGACCTTCCTAGCCCGAGTGACAGCTGTCTTCGAAGAAGGCGGCTGAGAAAGTTAGGTCTGATTCTTATGCTGTGCCCCCTCCATCGGACGTGTCCCTTGAGGCTAGTGAAAGCCTGGAGGACTGTCCAGTCTCTTTGTCAGATTTCTGTGCCATGATCGCTTCTGAGAGCATGGCATGGATCCAGCTTCTCACACATCCATGGAGGCCTTGCAGATGTCCATTTCAGATGTACAGGGGGAACCTCTGCAGATTATTTCCAAAGGGCCTAGGGGTGTTCCTCAAATGTTGGTGAAGGAAAGAATGCCATCTACTCTTGCTGAGTGTCGTCAGGTGTCTGAGCCTCAAAAAATCTGTAAGACTTGCATGCCCTTTAAAAAGCAGCAGAAAACCAAGCATATTTCCCCTGTCCCTAAAGACAGCCAGAGTAAATGGCAAAACTTTACCCAGGGTCTGTTTAATGCTCTTATGGCTTTGAAGCCACTCAGGAAGTCTATGTTCCTGCTCTACCTTGGAATTTTACTCCTCTTAAAAGGTCTGTTTGGATGAGGACTCTGACTTATTCTTCCCAGATTCCTTCTCCCTTTGAGTATGGTTCTGAGGAAGAGAAGTCTGTTAGTCCTGCCTGTTCTTTTGAGAAGCTTTCCTTTTGTGATACTATTTTCAAAATGATGGAATTTTTTTTAAGTGGTACTGTACTCTGGTGTCTGATGTTCAGTAAAGGTACTATGAGCTTCTGCAAATGGAATCCTCTATGCCTTCTACTGTCCTTGCTGCTTTGTTGGATACCTTTTCTACTGCTTCTCAAGCTCCTGATTCCATGCACCCTGCTCCCAAAAAACTGATCAGTTTTGTAAGGTGCCTGATGACTGCAGGTTTCTTTGTAAGTGTCCCTCTGTGGTATCCGTTGCCTCTGGCAAATGATCAAAACGTATACCTGTACTAAGTTGTTGCCTTCTGAAAAAGATAACGGAAATATGGGGAGATTGGGTAAGATAGTTTATACATCTGCTACTCTGGCTTTTAGAGCTGTGAATTATCAGACCTGTATGACCAGATATATTTTTGCTGTTCTCTGTCCAGCCTGTCAGGTTATTTTTGACCTTCCTGACTCTGAAGGGAAATCTTCTGCTCTTTCTTTATCAGGGACTTCATCTCAAGTTTCTCACCATTCCATTAAAGTAATGCAGCTGATGCCTCTTCTAGGACTCCTGCTTTTGGCTGTGTGTTGAGGAGGTATTCCTGGCTACAGCTTCATCCTTTGTTTGATAACATCAAGGCTAAGTTAATGGATCTTTTTCTGAAGAATAAACATTTCTTTGGCACTGCTGCTGCTGCTGAGTTGTTCAGGTCCCCCCAGGAAAAGGGCTCAGCTTTACAAAAGCTGAAACATATTTTTGCTTTCCCTATTCCTAATTTTCAAAGGAATTATCCTAACAAGCCTGTCTTTGTCCATAGACAGTCTTATCTTCTCTCCGAAGGTAAAAAGGGTGGTAGAAGGACTCCTCCTGCTAAGGATACTCAAACTCCTTCAGTTCAGAAGCCTCATTTCCTGACAAATCAGGTGCTGTTTGACTACCCTTGTCTTTCCAGTCACATTCCTCTTTCTCTTTGCCTTCCTCAGTCCCTTGCTGTTTGGTTACAGATCACCCAAGACTCCTGGGTTCTTTCAGTTATTTGCCAGGGGTATTTCATGGTCTGGAAGTCCCCCCTCCCCCGGGCATTTCTCAGCCTCTTGGGAAAAAATGCCCTTTTTTTCCCAGAAGTGCTTTAGGGCCTTGTGGCTCAACAAACTATTCAAGAGGTTCCAATTCCTCAGAGGGTGAAGGGGTTTTACTCAAAGCTTTTGGTCTCTAGAAAAGAAGACGCTTGGAAACCCTTTCTAGAGCTTTCTCAGTTGAAGTATTGTTTTCGAAATTCTATCCTTTCGGATGCTATAACCCTTCAGTCCCTGTTTCCTGTTCTTCCTCAGGGTTTTTTGGTATCTTTGGATCTCATAGATGCTTATTATCACATCCCTATCTGTCCTCTTTTCAGGAAATTACACATTTCTCTGTTGCTTCCTGGCATCTTCAGTTCTCTGATCGCCCTTTGACCTCTCTGCTGTCCCAAGGGTCTTCACCAAATGTGTCAGTTCTGTGATTGTTTTTTGCAGAATGAGGGGAATACACATTTTTGCTTACTTAGACCTGCTTACCCAGAGATGTTGCTTCAGCATCTTCACTTTACAGTTTTTCTTCAAAGCCTGTAAATTTTCAAAAGTCTTTTCTGACTCCTCCTCAGGGTCATATTTTCCTAGGATATAGGCTCCATACAGTTCCATTGCTGGTATTCCTGCTTCCTCCCAAGTCTTTAACTCTGATTGCCATTTTTCAATACCTTCTTCCATTAGCATCAGTTTCAGTCAGGGAGTTTCTAAGGGTCTGGGGTTCCATGGCCTCCACCATTCCTATGTTTCCTCTAGCTAAGCTGCATATAAGAAAGCTCCAGTGGTTTCTGAAGGCAGTCTGGCTTTAACATTCTCATCCTTTAGAGTTTTTAGTTAGTCTTCTTCCATGCCTTGAGATGGAACTTCAGTGGTGGATTCATCAGTTATCCCTCGGTCCAGGGCTTCTGTTTCAACCTCCAGCCCCCTCTCAGGAACTCTTCACCGATGCTTCGGATGAGGAATGGGGGAGGCATCCTTTGGTCCTCTGAAAGTGCTGGGTCTTTGGTCTCTTCATCAAAAGAAGGACCGTATTGATGTGAGAGATGAGTTCTTCTGGCTGTTCAGGCCTTTCACTCTCTTTTTCTTCCAGGGCCCCTGAAGATTTTCACACACAACACTACATTGATGTGGTATATCAACAAGCAAGTGGGGGGTGGGGGGGTACAAGGTTTTATCTCTTGTGCAGGCTAGCTCTTCAGGTGTTGGATCTAGCTATTCAGTATCAGGTGAACCTTCAAGCAGTTTATATTCCCTCGACTTAACACAGTGGTAGACTCGCTGAGGAGATCCACAACACAGTCCCATGAGTGAATGCTTCACATGGATGTGTTTTTGGACATTGTTCATGAGTGGATGCTTCACATGGATGTGTTTTTGGACATTGTCCACCAGTGGAGTACTCTCAAGCAGATCTATTTGCCTCCCCTCTGAAGAAACAGCTTCCTCAAGATTGCACCAGAGTCCGTCGTGTGGCTTGGAAGGTTGTCTTCCTTCTTGGAAGGTGATGTTTCTGTCTGCCTTCCCTCCTCTTCCTCTCCTCCCGAAATGTCCTGTTCAAGATAAAATAGGATGCTCCCAAAATCTTACTGTTTACTCACTTTTAGCCCAGACAGCACTGGTTCCTTTCTCTTCTGCATCTTACCAAGGAGAGTCATCACAATTTACATTACAGGGTGGACCTGCTCACACAGAACAAGGGATCTCTGATCCATCCCCACCTGTCCACTCTTCGACTGCTGTTGTGGGTGATTGAGTTTTGATTCCCTACAGACACCTTTTTTTCTGAGGACTTGCTTTGGGTCCTGCAGGAGGTCAGGAAACCCACTACTACTTATCCAAATAGAAGAGGTTTTCTGTTTGGTGTCTCTCTCTTAACCTGGATGTTCCTTTGGTTCTCTCTTATTTCTGTGAATTGCTCAATGCTGGGTTGGCATATTCTTCAGCCCAGCATTCAGCTGTCTTTGCTTGTATGCCTTTGACTCTCCCTCTTTAGCCTCTAGAATTGAGGCAAAACAGTTTCTTAAAGGCATACTTCACATTAGGCTTCCCAGGAAGCATGTCTTTCCTTCCTGGGACCTTAATGTTTTGGAAAAATTGACTTAGGCTCCTGTTGAGCCTGCTGCTTCAGCTTCCTTACAGCATTGTTCTTGGAAGACTGTTCTTTTGGCTCTTCTGCCTGATGGGTGACTGAGCTGCAAGCCCTTATGGCTGTTCCTCCTTTTTTATGTGTTCCACAAGGACAAGGGTGTCTGTTCATACTAATTCTTTTTATGTCCAAAGTGGTTAATGGGTTGTATCTTAATCAATTTATTCATGTGCCCACTTTTTTCCTTCTCTGCAGTCTGCTAGTGAGAAAGTTCTGCGCACCATGGATTTGTATAGACAACTCGGATATTATTTGAATAAGACTAAAGCTTTTCATAAAACTGAACAGTTTCTTTGATGTCCTTCAAGGATGCATCTGCAGTCCTTACAAATGGGTTGTCCTGTCGTCAGGCAGCCCTTCAGTCGGCCGGATTCCAAAGTCTGGGTCTGGCCTCGGCTGATGTTGCACTTCACCCAACGTCATAGCTGCAGTTCTTCGGGTATAAAGGTATCAGCCGACGCCATTTTCCTCAGTCTTTCTTGCCGCGTGGCGCCTGAAGCAGAAGCTGTTCGCAAGTGCCTGTCGGTCAGAACCAGAGAATACTACTACCGAAGACTTCTAAAAAGCTAATTTCTTGCCTCAGCCGATGTCAGAAAAAGTGAATAACTGTTTAACTTGTGGGAAACAAATACCTCATAAAGATTTCCACTCTTACTGCCTACCTTGTTTAGGCCCAGACCACGACGTAGCAGCTTGTCTAGCCTGTGCTTCTTTCAACCGACGGACGCTTGGACGTCGGTCGGAATTTGCTGAGGAGTTTTTCGGCTCCGCTTTTGCTTACATTATGCCGTCGGAAACTCCGACTTCGCAATTAACTAAAAAGCGCAAGGAAAAGGACCGACACTCGCGGTCCGCGGTTTCGGCGAAACTGCAGTTAAGTCAATCATGAGTGTCTCGGTTTCGCTGAAACCGAGTCCACGGTTCTTCCTTCGGCCGAAAGCTTGCCTCCTACCGAGGCCTCATCCAGCATGGCTGAATCTGCTACTGAAATCCCACCTGCTCTTGCAGGTTCACAGGATTTATCTGATACTATTCCTTTAGATATGTCTACTCCTGCACATGGAGCTGCTAGGCCCCCTGCATCCATGTCGATTAAGGCTTTTGCCAGAGCTAAAGCAGCAAAATCTACCAAAACTGTGCCTGCTAAGACCCCCTCTCACAGGCCTAGCTCTAGTTCTCAAATGCTTAGTCTAGCAGAGGATCTCATTTCTTTGATCCGGGGATCCAGACCCCACCCAGACAGGGCCTCTCACCCACCTCCAGAGAAGAGGTGTAGAGCAGAGCCCCCTGAGCCAGTTTCTTCAGATGACTCCTCTGATGATTCAGATGCCCTTACTCTCCTTATGAGGACTCTGATGCAGAAGAGTCCATTCCTTCTGCCTCTCCGCCTGAGGAATTTTCTTTTGGGGAAACCTTGCATGCTATGAGGGAACAATTTCAATGGCAGGGCCAGGATTTTTCGGACTCTAGGAAAAGGCTTAGAACCTTTTTGCATTTGCCACAACATAGGCCTTTAGCCATTCCTCCAGTACTTACTGTTGTGGATGATGCATTTAATGATGCTTGTACTGCTCCTGATTCTCTTCCTCCGGCCCCTGCTAAGCCCGACAGGTACTACAGGGTTCCAGACTCACATTATCATTTGTATAAGGCTCCTTTTGCAGATCCTGAAACTATCTCCCAGGGACCCAAGGTTGTAGCAGCTACCTCTGCCAAAAACCCCCTCCCCTCGGAAAGGGAATCTAGGGCCTTAGAGAGATGGGGTAAAAAAGTTTACACTTCTGCTACTCTTTCCGCTAGGGCCTTAAACTGTCAATTCCACATGATTCAGTATCAGGAATTTATGTTAGATCAGTTAACTAAAAAACTGTCCTCGGATGAACCATTAGACAAAAAATCTGTTCAGGAAATGGTACATAATATTCAGCAGGTCAGTAATCATTCCTTAAAATACGGCTATGATGCACTGGAGGCTTCCTTTAGATCAGCTATGACTGGTACAGTGATCAGAAGACATGCATGGTTAAAAGAGCAGTCCTTACCAGACCATGTTAAATCAAAGCTCCTAGATGCTCCCATGGATAAGCTCAATTTGTTTGGCTCCCCTGCACAGCAGGTGCTGAAGAAGGTGGAAGAGAAAGCAAAATCTGTCCAGACAGTCAAGGATTTCTTGCAGGTCCAGCCTCCAAGGTTTAGTAGGAACTGGCCTTCCAAAAATTGGTCCTTTCCAGACACCTCCAGAGCTCAGAGAGGCAGGAATAGGCACCCAAGAGGCAGGGGTCAATCCAGAGGTGCCTACAGGGGACGTCAGTGGCAGGCTAACAACCAGCGAGGTACTGCCACAGATCCAGCCACCACCACTTCCACAGGACAATCACAGTGACTTGGCTCTGACACCGCCTACCAGGGAACAACTAGAAGCACCCTTAGGCGGAAAGCTAGCCTTATTTTCAGTAAACTGGCATCACATCACAGGAGACAAATGGATTTTACAGACAATAGACCAAGGTTACAGGTTTCACTTCCATACTCTACCAAGGAAGAGAGGAATGCCAAACCTACCTCCAAATCAGAAGACAAAAGCTCTAGAACAAATAAACCACTTACTAAGGATGAGAGCTATAGAAAGGGTACCGTCTATGGAACAAGGGCAAGGATTTTACTCCAGACTTTTCCTGGTGCCAAGAAAAGAAAACCAATGGAGACCTATTCTCGACCTGTCCGCTCTAAACACATACCTCATTGTTCCAAAATTCAAAATGCTGACCCTACAGCAGCTTCTTCCCATGCTGGGCAAGGAGTCTTGGCTGGTAACTCTAGATCTCAAGGAGGCATACCTGCACGTCCCCATACGACCAAATTGCAGAAGATACCTCAGATTTCTTGCAGGATCAGAGCATTATCAATTCTCAGCATTGCCCTTTGGCTTATCTACTGCGCCCAGAGTATTCACGAAATGCCTGGCATCAGTAATTGCTCATTGCAGGCTTCAGGGAATTCAAATTTACCCTTACCTGGACGACTGCCTGTTACAAGCGGACAACAAAAACAAATTAACAAAAGATTTGAAAAAGGTCATTCATCTACTGCAAGCCCTGGGATACACAGTCAGTATAAAAAAGTCAAGGCTGATACCATCCCAAAGGATAACTTTCTTGGGTGCAGAGCTGGACACATCAAATCAAATGGCATCCCTCACAGTAGAAAAACAGAATCACCTTCCTCTCTACTTCATGGCATTAACAAAGCAGAACCAACTAACAGCAAGAAAAGTCCTGCAAACCCTGGGTTACATGGCATCCTGCATAATATTGATTCCACATGCCAGACTACATATGAGAAAGTTACAATGGTACCTAAGGAATTTATGGTCTCAGCACAAGCACAGCCTAGAAACCCAAATTCCAATAATTCCATGCCTGAAGCAAGAATTCCACTGGTGGGCTCAGGCCTGTCAATCAAACAAAGGACTGCCCTTCCACAGCACTCAACCAAGCCAGACCATCACAACGGACGCCTCAGACCTCGGTTGGGGGGCACACATGCTGGACAAATGCATACAAGGCTTATGGACTCAAGACCAGCTGCACCTACACATAAATCAAAAGGAGATGCTGGCAGTAAAACTGGCAATTCAGACATTCAGACCATTTCTTCGACACGGTCAATTGCTGATAAGGACGGACAACACCACAGTTATGTGGTACATCAACAAACAGGGAGGCACACATTCATACCCTCTATGCCGGATGGCAATGGACCTCTGGAATGTGGCCCTGAGCTTCAACATTCAGTTACAAGCAATATTTGTACCAGGAAAAGAAAATATACTAGCAGACATCCTAAGCAGAACTACCACGGCTGCCCACGGATGGATGCTGCATCCAGACATCTTCAAAACCATTACAGGGAAATGGGGACTACCAGAAATAGACTTATTTGCATCCCCACACAACCACCAATTGAAAAAATTCTGCACGAGGGCATACCACCCACTTGCTTGGAAGGTGGATTCCCTATCTTTCAGTTGGAAAAACCTGACAGCATATGCATTCCCACCTCTTCCTTTGATGCACAAAGTGCTATTGAAGATCAAAGAAGACCGTCCAAGGATCATCCTGATAGCTCCAGACTGGCCGAGGCAGCATTGGTACCCATTACTGAGGAGCATGTCTCGGGAACAAATATGGCCTCTGCCCCTAGTTCCCTTACTGTTAACACAGAAAAACTTCAAAACCCTGCATCCAAACCTAAAAACACTGCAGCTGGCTGCCTGGAACATTGCATAAGACAAAATAACCCAGATTTATCTCAAAGGGTTAAAGACATTATTTTGGAGGCTCGCAGACCCTCAACAAGGAAAAATTATTCAGCAAACTGGAAAAGATATCTCATTTGGAGTGCAGCAAAAGGAGAAAATGTGTCACTGGTAAACATAGCTAACATCCTGGAATACTTGGCAGAGCTCTTCCACAATGGCCTGTCCTATTCTTCCATTAAGATTCATGCATCAGCTATTTCAGCAGAATACAACATGGACCCTCCAGTCTTCTCACATACTCTACTCAGGCAGTTTCTGAGAGGAATTAAAAATGTAAAGCCACCTAGGAAGCCACCATTGCCCGCATGGCACTTGAACTTTGTGCTAGAAAAGTTGACACTCCCTCCTTTCGAGCCAGCAGCAACAGCAGAATTACAGTACTTATCATGGAAAACTGCTTTCCTGCTTGCAATCACGTCAGCAAGAAGGGTTTCTGAACTACAGGCATTAATGGCAGTACAGCCCTTCCTTATCTTCCATCAAGATAGAGTGTCCATGAGAACTAATCCTACTTTTATGCCAAAGGTGGTCTCCAGGGTATCTTTAAACCAAGCTATCCACCTGCCTACATTCTTCCCCAACCCACAGAACAGGGGAAAAAGACTGTTACATACCTTGGATGTACATAGACAATTGCGCTACTACCTGGACAGGACCAAGAGCAATAGAAAAACTGACCAGCTACTGGTAGCATATGCAACAGGAATGGAAGGAAAAGCAATTTCAAAACAGACAATCTCTAAGTGGATAGGAAATTGCATTAGATTTTGTTACTCTTACCATGGGAAGAGAACTCCAGAAAACATCAGACCTCACTCCACAAGGGCTACAGCCACTACTACAGCTTTTTTACGAGGAGTGGCTACCAAAGACATTTTAGAGGCTGCTACTTGGAGCTCCGTGCATACATTTGCCAAGCATTATAATCTACCCTTATACTCCATATCCCGAGCAGGTTTTGCCACTGCTGTTTTGCAAGGGATCTTAACTACACCATAATCTTATTACTCCTCCTCCCCCAGTTTGGCTATGGTATTCTACCCATTTGTAAGGACTGCAGATGCATCCTTGAAGGACATAGTACAGTTTTGTACCTACCATAAATGTAGATGTCCGAGAGGCATGCATCTGCAGTCAGGATTACCCTTCCTCCTTCCCCTCTGAGGTACTCCTAGGGTATTTGCCCATCTTCTAGCTAGCTGGGGGAATCTATTATGGTGTATTTGTTTGTATATATGTATATACATGTTTATTTTTATTTGCTCTCTCTTATTTGGAAACTTTTGCAATTATCCAAATTTAGCCTTCCTAGAGGGCACCTGGCATCTGGGGCAAGAAACACTGAGGAAAATGGCGTCGGCTGATACCTTTATACCTGAAGAACTGCAGCTATGACGTCGGGTGAAGTGCGACATCAGCCGAGGCCAGACCCAGACTTTGGAATCCGGCCGACTGAAGGGCTGCCTGACGACAGGACAACCCATTTGTAAGGACTGCAGATGCATGCCTCTCGGACATCTACATTTATGGTAGGTACAAAACTGTACTTTTCTTTTCATCCTAGGTATTTAGGTGTGGCTGTTTCCAAGCATTGGATTTCTAAAGCCATTTCCTTTTGCTATTCCTTTCATGGGAAGAGCCTTCCTTCTTCTGTTGAGGCTTATTCCATTAGGGCTGTGGCTTCTTCTTCTGCTTTTTGCAAGGATTTGGGTACTAATTCTGTCCTTGAGGCAGCAACCTGGACTTCTGTGCATACCTTTACTAAGCACTATACGTTGGATGTGATTTCTAGGACCAGAGCTGGTTTTGCTAGGGCCATTCTACATGGTTTCCTAGAGGGCTCTGTTGGCCCTTTCTCCTCCCTTTCTTCTTCCTGAGCTTTTGGACTCTCCCTATTGTAAAGAATACTGCAACAGTGATGGGGAAGGATCATAGTACAGTTGTATAAAATCTAACCATAACAGTAGATGTCCTGCTCTTCACTATAGCAGCATTCACTTCCTTCCGCCTCCTTTTTCCTTCTGGATGTGTTTGATACCTACTGATGTCCTTTTGTTCTCATGTTGCAGTATTCATAACGGTAGGGAGATTGCTGCCTGCAGCACAAGACATCCAGCCAGTATACCAGAGTCTTAGGATCAGGGGGTATGTGCTACGTTGCTTGTCATGGTCATAAACCAATGTCGGCTATGAAAGTGATGCCTGCATGTACCCACATCAGAACTTTTCTGCCGCAGTGATCTACGGACCTCCAGTTACCAGCTCCGGGAATCAGTTTGTTCATTTATTTTGGCTGTCCGATACAGGTAAGTACCCTTTTGCATTTTTTGTTACCTTTCTTATAGCTTTTCAAATGTACATGTCAACTAGGAAGGAGAAGTGTGCTTGTGGAAGACCAATTTCACATAAGGACATGCATGATAAATGTTTATTCTGTTTAGGTGAAGGTCACAACCATATGTCTTGAGATATCTGCAAGTAATTTTTTACCAAAAATGCTTCACAGCCATCTGACTGTCTTATTTAGAAAACCAGAGGCTCCGGCATCTAGTGTTAGGCATGGGAGGGTGAGGCAGGTACCACCGATGATCCGCCTCGGAAGGCCAAGAAAGTTAGGTCTGATGCCCGTGCTACATCTCAGGAGTCCGGTGAGACTCTCGAGGTGGATGTTAGCACAGGGTCTCATCAGACACCCACTTCACAGCTATAACCGGGAACCATGGTGGACGCCGCTTCGGTGTAAACGCAGAGTACGTCCACTGAGGTTGATCAGCCATCAGCCCCTGATGGCAAGGGGGAACCATGGCTTGTGATGTCAGAGGAGCCTACTCCAGCCTTTTCTTCCTCCCAGGCATCGGCATCTAAACTGATGCATCCTTCTACTCCTCTAAAGAGGAAACAAAAATTAAAAACATAGAGAAGCTAAACCAGCTCCTGGATGGAAAATTTTTTCCCCAAAATCTTTTCAGGGCCTTCCAAGACCCTCTAGTCTTGGGTAGCACAACCAGTCCCTACAACTGTGCAGGCCCTAGAGGATTCAGATAACCAACTCTCTTACTGTGATGAATCACTTACCTATTGTTCCTAGATTGAATCCCCCAAGGACTTTGTTACCCCTGAGGAGGAGGACACTATTAGTCTTGAATCTCCAGGGGAAGAATTCTACTTTGGGGACACCATTTCTTCCACTCTAGTCATCAGAGCCCTAAATTATCAAACTCACATGGCTAAGTTTGTTTTAGATACCCTATTAAACGCCTCTGCACTGATACCAGATGTGCCACACTCTCCTGTTAAGTCACAACTCTCTGCCCTGCTCTCTACCACCTCTCAGGTGACCAGACACTCCAAGTGCAGTTATGATGTGGGAGAGGCATCCTCCAAATCTGCAGCCTCAAGTTCTGTCCTGAGAAGATATTATTGGGTGAGGCTACAGCCCTCTCCCCATGGATGTTCAAACCAAATTTCTGGATCCACCACTTGATAATAAGGCCCTTTTTGGTGCTGCTTCTGCAGAGCTCCTTAAATCCCTACAGGAAAAGGGCAATGAGTTACAACATGTGAAACATTTGTTAATTTCTCCTATTCCTAGGTATCATAGGAGCTATCCTCAAAGGGACCATCTTAGGAGGCATTCATCTCACTCTAATGTCCCACAGGCTAAGGGATGGAGGCAACCTAGGAAACACTCCACTCTTAGCCTTCCGCTTCCACTCCAACTCCCTTTCAGAGGCAGCCTGACCAGGACAGAGCCCCGCCACTGTCACTCAAACCCGTTTCCCAACTCCACTCCCTTATCCCTCCACCTCACCCTTTCCCTACCCTCCTGGCAGACAACCTTAGAGGCTTGGATCCTTTCTATCATCCAAAAGGGATACTTTATTACTTGGTGGGTACTCCCTCCCTTTCAGGGGATACCCAAACTGCCTACAAGTCAGCTTCATCTCATCCCCCCAGTTTTGGATCAGCTCCAACCTCAGGGCACCATAGAAAGAGTACCTCCAGAACAGACAAACAGGGGTTTTTACTCCAGGATGTTTTTGGTTCCAAGAAAAGATGGCCATTGGAGAACAATTCTAGATTTGTCTGCCCTCAATCTATTCCTCAAGGTGCCAACCTTCAAAATGCTCACTTTGCATAATCTCGTACCCCTCATCCCCCACCAAGCTTTCATGGTATCCCTGGATGTGAAGGATGCATACCTTCATATTCTTATTCACCCCAGCTACAGGAAGTTCCTATGCTTTTCCATAGGTTCCTTGCATTTTCAGTTTTCTGCATTGCCATTTGGGCTTTCCACAGCCCCCAGTGTGTTCACAAAGTGCCTAGCTCCAGTTATTGCCCACTGCAGAAGGCAGAGCATTCACTTATACCCATATCTAGATAACCTCTTGATATTTCACCAGGATTGCCACACCCTCAGTCACTACCTATGCATGGTGTCCAATACCGTGGCAATCCTAGGGTTCACTGTGAACCAGGAAAAATCTGACACCCACCCAAGACCTGTTTTTTTTGGGGTGCAGGATAAAAATAGACCAGATGGTACTCTTCATTCCTTGCCAGAAGGTAGAAGCCATCACACATTACCTCCAAACATGCGCCTCTTTCCAAACCTTATCAGCCATGGAATTCCTGAGGGTCCTAGGCCACATGGCATTCTTGATACTCATGCTTCCCATAGCAAGGCTGTATATGAAGAAGTTTCAATGGGTGTTGAAGAAACGGTGGAACCAACATTCACACCCTCTGGGTATTCCTCTACCTCTCCTTCCATGCCTGAAAAAAGAGCTGAAATGGTGGATTCCAGCCATGTGCCTCAATCAGGGTATATCTTTGCAGATTCCTCCACACTCACAATAAATCTTCACAGGTGCTTCAGATCTGGGTTGGGGAGTAATCCTGCAAAACCACAACAAACAAAACAAAGTTTAAGGAGAGTGGTCCTCCCTCAGGCAAAGGGACCATATCAATATCAAAGAGATGTGGGCCCTTATAGCATTGCAAACATTCCACCAAATTCTCCTACCAGGCACCTTGAAACTTGTCATAGACAATATTATCATCCTGTGGTATATCAACAAGTGGGGGGAGGGGGTAACAGGGTCCTACCCGCTCTGCGGCCTGGCAATTCAGATTTGGTCCCTAGCAGCAGAACTTCACATTCATCTGCAAGCAGTGTACATTCCTTCAGCAGAGAATGTGATGGCGGACACACACAGCAGAAGCTCTGCACTCTCTCATGAATGGATTCTTCACAGGGAGGTGTTTTTGAAACTTATTCACAAATGGGGGTATTCGTCAGGCAGATCTGTTTGCCTCCTCCAGAAACAGGCAGATGCCTCTGTTTTGCATAAGGGATCCACATCCACAGGCTTGGAGGGTGGACACTTTCTCTTTTTCTTCGGTAAAGATGTATCTTTATGCCTTTCCCCCCTTCACGCTGATTCAAAAGGTCCTTCTGAAGATGCAGAGGGACAAACCAAAAATCCTGCTGGTGACTCCTTTTTGACCAAGACAGCATTGGTTTCCCCTTCTTCACCTACTAGCCAAGGGCAATCACCACAGGTCACCCCACTGATTTGACCTACTCACACAAGACGGGGTCGCTCATACACCCTCAAGTGCTCAACCTCAGACTCATTCTGTGGGTGATAGAGTTCTGATCCCCTTCAGACACCTATATTCAGAGGACATACTCAATGTCCTGCAGGAGGCTAGAAAACCTAGTACCAGGAGAAACTGTGTCAAAATGGAAAAGATTCTCCATGTGCTGTCAAAAGAAAAAAACAGGACCCCTTTCTAATTCCTGTACCTATGGTCCTTCCATACTTGTGTGAGCTTCTGCATTCAGGACTGACGTACTCTTCTGTTAAGGTTCACTTGTCAGCCATTTACACCTGTCTCCCTTTGATACCTCCCTTGGCATCCAGATTAGAGGTAAAACTATTCTTTGTTGTCTTCCGTATCAGACCTCCCTCGTAAACCAGTACTGCCTTCATGGGACCTTAATTTTGTCCTTGGAAAAACTCACACTACCTCCTTTTGAACCAGCTCACTCAGCATCACTGAAGCTACTTGGAAAACAGTTCTGCTGGTAGCCCTCACATTTGCCAGGAGGGTCTCATAAATTCAAGCCCTGATGGCTAGTCCTTCTTATCTCATCTTCCATAAAGACAGAGTCTCCCTCAGGACTAACCCTTCCTTCATGCCTAAAGTGGTTAATGAGCTATCCTTGAAGCAAGCCATTAATCTCCCTGTTTTTTTTCCATACTGGAAGCAGCCACCTGGTCCTCGGCCCATACCTTTTCCAAACACTACAAGCTACACTTGATCTCTAGAGCCATAACTAGGTTTGCTAGGTCAGTTTTACAAGGACTCATAGACCAGGCCCCTCAACCTACTTCCCAAGCTCATACCTAAAACTTGGGTACTCTCCCTACAGCGATGAATACTGCAACATGAGAATAGAAGGACAGAGAACAGTTGTGTAAGAACTTACCATAACCTTAGATGTCCTTCTGTTCCATGTTGCAGTATTCACTCCCCCCTCCAACCCCCTCTTACTCTGCTTTTCCATCTAGAGGGACTTTCCCCTACCTTCTCTCCATCCAGACAGGGCACTGCAAAAGGGACATATATTTATTAGGTTCCTTTGGCCTGGTGGCATATGTGGGTCTGAAAAGCTTCCTTTTCTTTGCTCCCCAGTGGTACTACTGTATGCGGCAGTCATTTCTGAAGAGAGTACATTCAGACGTCACTTTTATAGCTGACATCAGTGTATGGCCTTGACAGGCAGCGTAGAACATACCCTTGATCCTTAGACTTTGGTATACTAGCTGGATGTCCAGTGCTGCAGGCAGCAACTTCCCTACAGTTATGAATACTGCAACATGGAAGAGGAGGACATGTAAGGTTATGGTAAGTTCTTGCACAACTATTCTTTATCCTTGGACTGCCATTCATACTGGGGTTTTTCATTTCTGAGGATGGGACATCCGTACATGACCTGTATACCCTGTGAAGTGCACAGGGAGCATACATGTGACATGTGGCATACCATTAACAGCCAAAAAGCTTTGGCGTACTGGCCGGACAGCGGGCTGCCCTTGGCAGCGAATCCCGAATTGTAAGGAATACTGCAACAGTGAAGAGAAGAACATCTAATGTTATGGTAAGATTTTACACAAATGTACTTTTCGTTTTCCTCTCTTATTCCTTTTTGTGTCCTTCCAAACGTTAGTGACATTAAGTGGGAGACCTGCCTTTTAGTCCCCCAACAGGTTTAATAAAGTCAGCCAAAAAAAAAAAATCTTTCTCCTCCTCTTTTTCTTGTAAAGTCATATTTCACAAATGTGATTGATGCTTTATAGTATCACATTTATCCTCTAATTTCAGAGCTGCTGGTCATCTTCTTGATCTCCATCTCCCAACCTCAGACTCCCGTTCAAATCCAAGGTACTCCTGATTCTTCTAATCAACTCCTATGTTTTGTTTTCTGTCTCTCAAGCATTTTATAGGTTCATAGGTTAGTACTAAGCTAACTGCCCTTGTGGGCCATTTTAAGCCTAGCCAATTACCCCACCTGAGAATCAAATCCTGCACCTTATGTTTGTAAGGCAAACACCTTAACCATTATGCCAACCTCCCACCCTTTTCCTTCAGAACATTGGAAACGGTTTCACTGGCAAAGTCCCTCTATGAGCTTTATTATCAAAAGAATGAGTAAGCAGAGTCCCCTTAGGTTGATGGCTCACTTTTTGTTGAACAAACTTTTATATTTCTTCCTTAGCTTGTTCTACATCAAAAAATGACTTTGATAGTCCAGGAAGAATATTCTGTAGACAGCTTGGATACAGCAGCTTGAATCACACCCCTGCTTCTCCACATTCCTGTTTCTGTTCTGCCTGGTGTACAGTGAGTAACCATTTTCCACAAACGCTCTTCTGTCTCTAGTTTTTAATATTTTACCCTTATTCCACAGTTTTGTCAGGATGAACTGTTTCTGCCAGTATGATTGCATCTTTGCTAATAGAGGTATTGGTTGCTTTCTCATGGCCAGGTTTGGAGCATACACATACATGATGTACCGTCTCAATTAACAAATCTTGTTGTGGAATCCAGTCCAGTTACTTATTTGTAATATCATAAAATTAATAGTCTGTTCCTTCCAATTTCTGTGGTACAGCAGAAAATTTCAGGTTTTCTGTGTGTGCTCTGTCCTCAAACTCTACCATTTTTTGAAACGGCTCTTCCTGTGCAGTCTCATACTCAGCCAGCCTTTTCTTTATTTTGACCTGTAATTTTTCTAGTTTTATCAGTTCATCTAAATAGCTGCTTAAAGCTTCTTCCATTTTTTCCAGCCTTTTGTTTAAATTGATATAGTTCAATGTTTCATTCATTTTAATCAGCTCTGAGCACACTTGATTTATTTTTTTCTTGTAAATTACTGGAAGCCATCTCTTGTAACAAAGGTGGACCTTGAATTACTTTTTCCTGAACAGCTGCAGGATTCTTCCCAGTCATTTTTTTCTGTTCACATTTTCTGGTTGATTTTCTGTCAGGCTGTCTAAGTTTCTTCTTTGCTGGCATCCAGGTAGTGTACTTGCTAGCCAGTAACTTAATTTTACTAAAACAGGCTGCATTAGTGGCCCTTATCTATCAGTTTCTTTTTTCATACTTGAGCTGAAAATAAGCTGTTGATCAGTGGGCACCCATCTTGGAAAGCCTCAGTGTTGCCTAGGTCTTTGTTGATCATTTCCCATGACAATTCTTTCCATGGGTTTTTGTATATCAGACTAATCAGACTAACAGGTCTGTGGTTGCCAGGTTGGTTAATGGTCCACCCTTGCGAAGGGGGAATAACAGTTCCAGTTCTCCATTTTCATGGTACAAAGCCTATTTTAAAGCTATAGTTGAAGTTTTACTCAATTTGTCGTGAATAGGTCATGTTTCAAGCTATTTAGGAGGCCCATTCAGGTTGTGTTTATGGCCTTAGCAAGCGCTGCCAGGACCTGCTCCATGCTAATAATTTTGGGGGGTATGTTAGTAGGTATTTATGGAGGAAGAGTGGGGATGAAGTTTGAGCTGAATTTGTCAGCCAGCAAATTTATGTTGCTGTCTTCAGTGAATGTGGCACTACTGACCACCAGTTTAGCACACTGATGTGTGCTGCCTCTGAGTTTTTGGACATAGCTTTAGAAGGCCTTGTGGTTATCTTTAGCCTGTGAGACTATCTTGACCTCATAATTGGCCTTGTTGGACTTAATCCTCTTGTCTCCTGTCCAGTTTAATTAGAAAGCTGTTATCATTATGGGAATTACTGTTCCTGATTTTAGCCATGCCTTTTTTCCTTTTGTTATATACCCTGTTAAAGTTAGGATTCCACCAGTTTGGATTTTTTTAGTTTTTTTTTGGGGGGTGGGGGCTTATTCCTAGTAGGTACAGCAACCTCTATGCAACAGTTTACATGGTTGTGCAGGTCTCTGTGAAAAATTACACATAGTTTGCTGTGAACTCGGGGTTGGAAGGGGCATTGAATTTTGACAAATTATTGCTTAGTAGGATGTAGTTTGCTTTGAAATAGTTCCTAACTTTTACAGGGTTTGCTGCGGTTACCAAGTTGATTTTTGTTTCAAAGGAAACAGCATTGTGGTCTGACCTCATCAGTGAGGATGTGACACTGGGAGGGGTGCAGCAGTCTCTTATGCGGTGAGTACCAGGTCCAGTATGTTTGAATCTGTAGTGGGTGTGTGCACTCTCTGGTCCAAGAGTATTTGTGTTAATAAAGTCCATGAATAATTGTGCCTGTGAGTATGAGGCAATGTCTCTTTCCCAGTCTGTTTTTAAGATCTCTCATCCAGTCCTGATAATTCACCTAGCTAACCAGTCCTTTCAGTTCAGTAATGTCCTAACCTAAATTATTCACCATTCCTTATTATCTTCACCGAATACCTCTGTAATATATGTCAGTCTCATTCATACTCCTTTCCTTTTCCTGTACATTACCACAACAAGGATTGGCTTATAACTTCACCTGTTTAATCACTTCCTGTCTGTTCACTAATGTCGTAGCCTAACTTATTCACCAGTCCTTATATCTTCAAGTATTGTCTCTATACATCAGTCTCCTGTCTGCTCCTTTCATTTTCTCTACTTTTCCACAACATATATGCACCTTTGGTTAATGCTTGTGAATACCATTTATATACATTATATGGAATTGTTTATTAGTATACTGTTTTTGACGTTTCTGTGTTGCAGTTGTTGTATTGTTGCATTTTTTCCTCCTGGGTTGTCACTGAAATTAGGCATGGACCAGTGGGGCTAACCATTAATTAAATCAGTGTCACAGAAGTAATTCCATTGTTTGTGTCTTTCGGCTTTTCCCGGTTAGGGGTCGCCACAGTGGAACTCCGGTCCGCTAATGATTGGATTGGCAGTAGATTTTTACGTACTGGCTTGCCAGGCCTAATGCACAACCTTCAACGAAGGAACGCCCATTCACGCATGTCGCTACACAAAAGACGCTCTAACTGAGAATCGAATGGGCAATGTCTAACTGTGAGGCGACAACGCTACCGCAGCACCACCACTGAGATGGGAAAATGCAATTTTTACCAGATATATCATGTCTACAAGAATGTTGCAAGAGTAACTGCTTGGTCTGCTTTTGTTTTCCTTACTGTAGTTTCCTAGCTCCCACTAACTTCACTATGCTAGTTCTGCCCTACGCACTGCCTTGCAGGTATAGTTCATGAGAAACGTGCACTACAACATAGGTTCAACAGCATTCAGACATTGCTGTGGAATTCCGAATGAACTTTTGAACACATCACAAACGATACATATTTATTACCAGTGCAATTTAATAAAGACTGTAAGCTGTCTGTGAACATCATAACTAAAATTGCAAGTGTATACATTTTGCAAATTAAATCAAAAATATCTAGGTGTGTAGCAGGAACATAATGTTTTTTTTTTTTTTTTTTAATTCGTACATTGAAGCCGGATTTAGGCAAATGGTTCAACAACTTGACAGCCAGTGCAGATCATAAAACTACGTCTAAGTTAAGACTGCTAAGAAAGGAAGTAATTTTACCAAGACTGTTCTTTGTGACAGTGCTGTGTACAAAATAATCTTTCTTTGTACTTGATGTTAAAGTGGAATCTTCCGTAGTTAAGTTTGTTACAGGGCACCAGCTTAAAAACATTGTTCTACTTACTAAAGTAACTGAGATGCCCAGAAGTACACGGGAAATTTCAGTTAATTTATCTGCAGTTTGCACACAACTTGGTACATTGCATCTTTCTAAATTAGTGCAGCATTAAATTGGTACGATCCCCTCTCTGACTTTACTTCCACTGACACACCTACGTCATAAACAGCCAAAAGTAAAAATAGCTGTTTTCCTGGTATCTGGAATAGAAGCAGATGGAAAAAAAATCTATATTGCCAAAGAAGTTCAAAGCATAAGTGGAGGGATTGCTTGTTAAAAGCCTGGAGATGTGTGCTAGTAAGTGGTTAGATACTCCATGTTTATGCATTCAAGTAGTTGGGTCCTATAAGGATGTATGATACTTAATTACATTCAGTTCCCCACCACTATATTTAAAGTTTAATATATATTAAAGAAAAAAAACTTAACTGATGGCCACCAGGTATACCGTATCTCAAATTACACCATTAGAAGCAAGTTTTGAGCAATGGTTGGAAAGCCCGCCATTGCAGTAGTGCTAGTCCTGCTAGTTGTCTCCTCTGACTTTTGTTCTTCGCCTTATCATGGTAGACATTGGCACTATCAATACCTTCTTTGGTTACACCAAAATATTTGACTCTAAGATCTGGGCACAGACTAGAACAGATGGCTTCTCCCTTTGTCTGTAGATCCAGCTGTGATGGCTTAGGCTGCCCCAGAATGGTCCCTTTATACACACATGGTCTGGATAGCTACTACTTGTGCAGTTATAACATGTTTGCTGGATAGAGGACCCCATTACTATACATCTGTTCACCAATGTTACATTCATAGTCCAACAAACAGATTGTCATGTACTCAGGTAGAGTACTGTGTGTTGCTCCATCAGCAAAATGTCTGCTAGGCATTCAGTAGTGATTTGACGACCACTTGCCCACCTATGAAAGTAAGTGCATATTTCTGCAGTATAATCACTCATTCTGTCATCTGCCCTTCTATGTTTATGAATGGCTTTCTGTATATTTCAGGAGATGGTTTAAAATGTTCAAATAAGCACTGTTTAACTTTCAACAGTCCGGGTCAGTCATTTTTGAAGTACGCTCCCTCTTTACTACTATGGAAAAATTTGATACTGAATTTGGAGTCTAAGGATTGGCTTTACCCCTCCCCAGTACCCGCTTGCGTTTTGTGAACAACCAACATTTCATTTTTATATTTGGCAGTGTTTCTTTGTATCTTATCTCCAGGTTTTTCATTCCCTCAGTTGCATCTGGCTACAGAAATGTCATCTGTGCATCAAATCTCCTTAATGCCACCTGAGTTTGAATGTTATCTGAGGATAGGATGATGTGGTCTGTCCTTTTTTTTTTTTTTTTGCTTGCTGCATGCACACAGCACCTGCTTTCTCCATAATTAGGTGGCTCTGTTCCAGCTGCACCTAAGAATGTTATCATGTCTTCTTGGGCATACTGACATCATCATCATCATCAATCCCCTTTTTTCCCTTTTCTAAATGGGATCAGGGTGTTGTTAACTACCTCCTTGTCTCTCGATACAGTGTCCCACTGCAGCCTTCTTCGACAATCATTGCTGACCGTCTTCCGTCATACAGTCCATCCCCCTCTTTGTTGGTTCCCTCATTTCCTCTTACCTTCTTCCTGTCTGTCCTAAAACTTCTCCACCAGATTGTCTTTTGCTTTTCTGCATGTGCCTGAACCATCGTAATCTCTTCTCTTTGATATTTTCTGCAGTTGGAGCTATTTTGCCATCTGTAGTCCTCATTTCTTCATCTGTCCCTCAGTGTGTATTTACAACCCATCTCAGGCACTCCATTTCCATCACCTCTAGCTTCTTCATCTGTGCTGTCTTTACTGCCCAGGTTTCTTTACCATACAGGAGTACACTGCACTACTGTTTTGTACATCTTCAGCTTTTTGGCATTCTTCTGTCATACACTACACCTGACACTCTATGCCAGTTGTCTGCAGCCCCTCTGATTCTAGCTTTGACCACTTCATTCAGACGTCCCTTCTCATCAGCCACCCCTCCCAGATACTTGAAGCTGTTAACCTGCCCCACTATCTTCACCTCTATCTCAATTCTCAGCTTCTTTTGCTTTCCCCAATTTGCTGCCATTACCACTATCTTCTTTGTATTCAATTTCATTCCATGGGCCTTTAGTTTTGCATTCCATTCCCCCTATCCTTTGCTGATGTTCTTGCTCAGAGTCTGCCTGTAATGCCACATCATCTGCATACAGCAACTTCATTGATCTGTCTCATCCAACCTGTTTGTTTGTAATCCATCACCAGTTTGAACACCAGTGGGCTCAGAGCTGAACCCTGATGCACACCCACTCCCACTGAGAACCCCTCTGTTCATATTGGGTCCTTGTATGTAGCCTACATTAATTCTACCAGTGTTTCTGAGACTTTGAACCACCACAGAACTTCACAAATCAGCTTTCTTGGGATCATGTGATATGCTTTCTCCAAGTCTAGGGATGCCCATTTGGACTTTTTCTTCGTCCCTAGCTTCTTCTCAACTGTCTGTCTCACTGCAAACATTGGGTCAGTTGTGCTGCATCCTGATCTGAATCCAAACTGCTCATTTCTATCTTGCTTTCTATCCATTCATGAGTCACCCTCTCCAGAACTTTCACGCATACTGGCATGCAAAATTCAGTTAGTCTGTGACACTAACCTCTTTAGCGTATTCTTTGAGCTCATTTCTGCTTGTTTTCTACATTATCTGACTGAAATATAAAATAACTCTCTGTAGTCTATACCTCCATATATTTACCCATGGCTGCAAGATTACATACTCCTTAGGAAAGCAAACTGCTTTGCAGGCTAAATAACTCCAGTTAATTATCTACACCACTGATCACCAGTGTAATGAATGTGGTGGTCATCTTAGTGTAATGTGCTTGGACTGCGCCATTACATATCACCAAATTAATTCAATCAAAGACCTTAAATCTGATTGCACCAGGGTCTAGTCTCTTGAGTCACACCACCAGTACCAAACAGATTAAACTATAAAAAGGCATACAATCTTTAAGTGTAGCCTGGCCACAAGAGTGTCCAAGAATGCACTGTTGCCCTGGGCATGGACCTACCCATCCACACCAAAACATTCTGTACAGTAACTCTTCCCCACTGAGCAATGTCTTTGGCCTAGTTCCCCAGTCACATTTCTCTCCAGTCTCCCTGGTGTTAGTGACTTGTGCTCATGTGCTTACAGGAACTGTACTTTATTAAATGAACCCTTCATTTCCACACCACATGCACACCAGTTTTCTCAAACACTACAGCTTCCTGTCTTGGCCCAAGATAGTAAACTGCTACCACCCCGAATAATCTGGATGATGATCTCCCAGCTACAGTTTCACTTTTGTTAACTGGCAAAATAGTTATTGTAAACACAAATGATTGTGTAGCAGAGTGAGCTGTTAAATTAGACGTTGATGCCTGCAGCTTGTCAACTGCCTCGATTTGATTCACTAGGAGTCTCTCGGAGGATGACATTATGAGACTGGTGGATCAGCTCCTGATGGTGAGGGGATTGTCCTGCATTCCAATCCACTCTGGTGTCGGACCAACCTACCTAAACCACCACCACCCGTTCCTCCTCCTCCAACTCCTGTTGAGTCATTGGATCCCTCGGTTCTGAGATTCCCGGCGTCGACTGTCCTCATTCTGGTAACATCCTCTTCTCCGGTACCAAGAGCTGCCTTGAGCTCCTCTGGGCTTTCAGCACCAGAGGCCTCCTGAGGTCAAAACTCTCTAGCCGGGTCTGGAATTGGTTACCTTAACATTGGAGTAGTCTACTTCCCTTGCTGCCTCGGACATTGTAGGATTGTCCCAGGCTTCTGTTTTGGAGGTCACTTCTTTGGTGCGGGGAGTGACCCTGGTTCTGAAGGAGTCTGTTTCAGTTCTGGGCTCCCATCCCTCTACAGGGGGCATGGCCTTCCAAATCATAGAAAAGGTGTTGTCCACTGGGGACTCTGTCCTTGCCATCCTTGTTGGGACTAGTTTCTACATCTCCTCGACCTGAGCTGCCATCCATCTCAACCCCAGGACAGAGGGCACAAAAGTCCCAGGGATAGACCCACTTTGGTGATTTCCTCTTCTGACACTTACCCGGATCATCCCCCTGAAGAAGTACCTACGAAGAAGAAGTGCAAGAGGAAGCACTTAGACTCCCTGGAGGAGTCTTTCACCAAAGATACCAATTTTGAAGAAGGGGAATGTAACCCCGGATCACACTCTGATGTTGTTTCCTTCGGGGGCTTCCTCAAAATTCTGAAACAGGGGGGTGGATGTTCTTCCATCCAACATTCCTTGGAAGAGTCTATATACCTGGAGGCTTTTCATGCCCAACCCTCTCCTTCTTGGATCTCTCCATCCACTGACGATCTCATTAAGTTGATCGCTTAGCGGGCATGAAAGATGCCTGACTCCATCAAGCCGATCCCCAAGAGGCCTGATTGTATCCCATCAGCCTCCAAGGATGAGTCACACTGGTCTAAAGGCATACACATTGAGGCCATGGTGATAGCAGTAGCCACGAAGAAGGAACTTGCTGAGGATAGTCAGGCAATCCATCCTCCTAACAATGAGTTTAGGACTTTAGATAGGTTTGGGAAGTGCATTTATGCTTCAACAACCTTCACTCTTAGGTTCTTGAATTGCATGGTGCACTTTACAGGATTACAGAGGGATCTGATCAAGGAGCTCTCTGATACCCTCTCAGGCGCAGTAGCTGAAGGGGTATGTGACAAAGTTACCTCTCGGCTAGCAACCGTTAATGAGATTTTAACTCATCCATGAGGCTGATAGCTCATGCAGCTGAAGGGACGACTAGAGCAGTGGGTTCAGGCATAGCCATTAGAAGACACTCCTGGATGTGCTTGTGTGACTTTGTGGAGCCATTTAAAGCATACTTTGTCAACCTTCTGTTTGACCGATCTAGCCTTTTTGGTCCCAAAGTAAAGTACACTTTAGCCAGATGTGAGAAAGCTGGCAAGACCCTTTCTGCCATTGGCGTACGTTTCTCCACTCCTCAGTGACCTTACTGTAGAAAACAAAGAAGTGGGAGATTATGGTTCAAAAAATCCAAAGGGCCTTTCCAAGATTCACATGACAAAGACTTTCCCTGGGGCAGAGGGGGGAAGTAATGGAAGACACCTCCGAAATGTATTGCAAAACTAGGGGTCCAGAGAATCTTTCCCTGATACTTCCTATCAGCACCCCTAAACTGGGGCCCAATTGCCTTCCTCTGGAGGCAGTCGGGGGATGACTTTCTTTGCACCTATCTGTCTGGCAAATATTAACTACGGACAAATGGGTGCAGAGAATAATATCCAGAGGTTACAAAATTCCAATATCGTTACCCTCAACCTAGAAAAGACTCCCAGACTTTCCACCCAGTCAAAGGGAAGCAGCAGTCCTATAAATTCAAAAACTGCTGGAGAAGAGAGTCATCCAAAAAGTCCCACCAAATAAAACAGGAACCAGGTTTTACTGAAGGTTCTTTTTAGTGCCAAAAAAAAAAAAACAGGAACTGGAGACCCATCTTGGATGTCAGCATGTTCAACAAGACAGTTCAGAAAACCAAATTCTAGATGGTCTCTGTACAGTCTGTATTTCCTTTCTTGGAAAAAGGTGATTGGATGTGCTCGGTAGACCTCCAGGACACCTGTTACCATATAAGAGTGGACAAATGCTCCTAGAGGTTTCTGCGCTTCCAGCTGGGAGGCAGCCATTTCCAGTTCAGAGCACTGCCCTTTGGACTCGCCACAGCCCCCAGGGTGTTCACCAAATGCATGGCAGTGGTTGCAGCTCATGTCAGACTGAAGGGCTTTTGAGTTTTTCCATACCTCGACGACTGGCTCCTTCCTGCTTCCACCAGGCATCAGTTAAGAACAAGCACTAGATTACACTCCACCTCTGTACATCTCTAGGCATAACAATAAATTTCAAAAAGTCAAGCCTACAACCTTCTCAGCAGTTAGACTTCATTGGATCCCACTTAGATACAGTCACAGGAATCACTTCATCCAGAAAGACTGCAACACATCAGATCCCAAATCTGTCAAATTCTAAGAAATGGAGTGCCAGCAAAATTAGTCCTAAAAGTGCTAGGCTCTTTGGCAGCAGCAGTAACTCTTGTCCCCTTAGCAAGATATCACATGTGAATCCTGCAATGGTTACTTGCCTCCCAGTGGTCTCTGATTTATCAACCAGTGTCTTACCTGATTGTACTTACCAACCACTGCAAACATGATCTTTCATGGTGGCTCCATTCCAACCAGATTCTCTTGGGGCAATCTTTCATTCTTCTGCAGCCCCAAGCCATAGTGACCATGGATGCTTCCCAGATTGGGGGGGGTTGTCTGGGAAGAACAGTTCAAGGTGCATGGTCCCAAATAGAGGCCAACTTGCACATCAGTGTTCTGGAGATGAGGGAAGTGCTGTTAGCATTGCAAGCATTTTGGGATGTCCTTCGTCTGGGAACAGTATCAATTCAAACGAACACATGTCAGTAGTTTGGTATTTCAACAAGCAAGGGAGATCCAAATCTTACCTATTGTGTCAAGAAGCCCTCAGAGTTTGGCAATGGGCGATTTCTTCCAACTGCTTTCTCATAGCAACACACATTTGGAGGAGCTCCAACATGATAGTGGACAGTTTGATCAGAACTATGCTCATGCCTCACTAGTGGTCTCTAAATCCTGTAGTGCCCAACAAGATTTTTCATCACTGGGACCAACATTGCTGCGATCTCTTGTTTCACCTTTGAACAAGTGCAGAAGTTACTTTGCCCTAATTCTCCCATGGTGGAGTCACTCAGAAACGTTCTCCTTCACAATTGGCCCCCTGGTCTTCTCTATGCCTTTCCTTCAACTCCCTTGATATTACAATTTCTAAAGACAACCAAGAGGATGGAGAACTCAATAATCCTCATTGCTCCTTTTTGGCGTCAAAAGGTTTGGTTTCCCTTCATTTGGCTTCACCGTCTTCAGAAGTCATGGATTCTGGACCCAGCTGCAAATCTAGTGTACCATCCAGAAGGCATGATTTATCCGAATCCCCAACATGTCAAGCTGACTGCATGGCTTCTCCAATTCCCATGATTGCCAGGCATCCTTCCCTATCCTGTCCTGTCCATCATATAATTGTGGCATGTCACAAACCTTCATCTAGGAAACTTTACCAAAGTCAATGGGAAAAATTTGCAAACTGGGCTGTTAAACTTGATCCTTATTCAACCCCAGTTCACAAGGTTTTGGATTTCTTAGCCAACCTCTATCAATCTGGTTTCTCTGCATCAACAATTAAAGTTCATCTAGCTGCAATCTCAAACTTTCATATGAGATTCAGTGGCTCACCTTTAATGTCCCACAGACTTTGCAAAGCATTCTTAAAGGGGCTGCTGATGTTAAGACTCCAGTTTAAAGAATCAGTTCCTCCTTGGGATCTAACATTAGTCCTACGGTTCCTTACTTTGTCCTCTTTTGAACCATCACCAGCTTGTGACTTAGTTTTTATCTTGGAAAACTTTATTTTTAGTGGCTTTTGCATCTGACGAAAGAGTATTCAAACTTCAGGCCTTATCTTTCAGACCTCCATATTTAATATTCCACAAAGATAGAGGTATAACTTAGGACCAATCCATCTTTTTTACCAAAGGTGGTTTCAGAAGCCAATATAAATTAGACTTCATTTGCCAGTCTTCTTCCCTAATTTTACCAGTGAAGGGGAGTATTCCCTTCATTTGCTAGACATCCACAGACAACTACGTTTTTACCTTCACAGAACAAAGGATTTCAGAAAATCTGATCTATGTGTTGCATTTTCTTCCCTATCTCTTGGTAATCCAGTTTCAAAGGTTACCTTAGCGTAATGGCTTAGAGACTGCATTACTTTTATTTGTCAGTTGAAAGGGCTCCAACTATCACACCCAGTTAAAGCCCCATTCAACCAGAGCAGTGGCAACTTCTGCAGTTTTTCATGCCAGAGCATCCTTGGATGCTATTTATGCAGCATCCACTTGGTCTTCTCCACATACTTTTATCACTTGTTACAAATTGAATCAGGTCTTGAGGGGACAGGCATCATTTGGTTCAGTGGTGCTTAGGAACATTCTTCTGAGAGACCTCCCAAGACTAAGGTAGCGGAGGACTCTGTCCCACTGTCAAGGATTGAATGAAGATTGCCAACATCAGATAAAGAAGTAGTGTTACCATAACGTTACATTTGTGTTGTCAATCTCAACTAATCCTTGACCTCCCCCCTCCTTCCCCCATCCTGAGACTCTTAGTGGACCGTATCTTCCATGTCTGGCTTCATATTACGGACACATATCTGATTTCTGACTATTATGTTAATTATTATTGTTATTGCTATAATTTCTGCATGTCTGTCTGCCACTGTGTTGGGCAAACTCGAACTGAGGTAATTTTGAGAGGAGCATTATGGATACAGCCTGGCTCGAGAGTTTGAAAAGTGTGAGCTGATGTAAATGGCAGAGTCAGTTCTGAGGCTCGGAACCAAACTCACAGTCAAGGATTAGTGAAGAGTGACAACACAGATGGAACGTTATGGTAAGGCATAACTTCTTTTTCTTGTAAAAAAAAAAAAAAAAAAAAAAAAAGGAGAACATCAGTCCACAATTACATTTTTAGTCTGTCTCTTAATGAAAGAATTGCTGCCCGTACTGCAGCAGCTGAATTTCCAGAAGATAATCAACACAAATTGCAGAGAACTCACAAGTCATAGGCTGAAGGGTAGTTCTTCCTTACCTCTTTTTTTGTTTCTAGGCCATTGGGTTAACATCTCTTCATGCAGACCACAGCTGTAACTGAGCAGGGTCTCACATAGCAGACTAATAGCTTTCTTTTGGAATACTATCTCATTTACAAAATTGTCAAATTTCTCTTTCACAGTCCTTCACTTCCTAGCCTAGGAAGAGTCATAGATCATCCAGTCAAAGACTAATCACCCTTTCCTCTAGTGCCATATATTTCACATCTTATGCATAATTGCTATGTATCCCAGGAGAAGATGATTGCAGTCTTCATTTAGAAACTGCATGTCATAGAAAACAATCAGAAGTACAAGTAGCTTTTCATGCAAGAGAGGAAATTTACATCTTGCAGAATAAATGGCACATTTTTAATTTGTCTGCTGAACAGGTTTTGAAAGACTTATTTGCTGCTAGCAAATGTTATGTTCTGACTCTCAAAACAATGCCCAGTGGTTTAAGTGCGATCTCCTGACACTTGTTGCGTGTTCTCTTAATTAAAAGAAAGTTTGATTCCAGAAACGTATTGGTTATATTACTTATAAGAGTTTCTTGCACATTACTACAAAAATACCTCTGTACTGACAAATGCTTTGTATTCTCACTTGTTTTAGTAGACAGATGCCTAGAATTATCTTATGTATATATAGCTAATTATGTTAAATTCTCATAGTCTCTCTCACTCTTCTCTACAACAGCATGTTAATTTCATATACCTATTTTTCTATGTGTTTCTGCATCAACAAAATAAATTGTTTTCCAACTTATGAAGTGCCCTCAAGAATTAGGATTTCTCTCTTCTTATTCTAAACTGCTGTTTTGTTTTTCTCTGTTTTGCCTCCCAGGTATTTTTTAAGTGGTTACAGGACAAGATTTCTCTGTATTTGTATTACTGAATTCACAAGGCATGCACTGAGTGATACATAAAATAGCTTCTAAGAGGACTAAAACTCTTAGATAACTATCCTTTTCAGAAGTAAGCTTGTGGTGATGGCTGTCTTGCTTATGTGACACTAACTACAAGCAGTTTTGCAGTCTGAAGTGATCTGTCACGTTATTAATACTCTGGTTATCAGTAATCACAGTGATTATTGCGTGATTGATTTTTTTGGTCCATCTTCTTTTCACCTATGGCCTTGATTAGGAATGAAAAGAATTGGCCCTGGATTAGCCCATCTGCCTGGTTAGTAACATTTACATATATTTAAAAAATTATCGATTACTAGCATACTTTTAATTTACCTAAATAAAACTGTTGGTTGAAGCCTTACAGTAGCAGTTGTGTGTGACAATGTTTGCACCTGGCATCATATGTTGACTTTTGTTATAAATGTTCCTATAGGCTGCAGAACTTGCAGAGTACACAGCAAAGATAACCCTTCTAGAAGAAGCCAAGAGGCGTAAAGAGGAAGAGGTGGATGAATGGCAGTACCAGGTAAGTCCGTATCCACCTCCGATTTATTAAAATTGTTTTCTTCATATGTAAGGTAAAGTCCGTGGATGCACCCATATTGAATGTGCCTGTCAACAATGTTGGCTCTGTGTGAATTTGAATCTGTAAATGGAAACATTTAGACTGCTGTCTCTGTTTCTTCATGAGCAAGAACATTATATGACCAGTAAGCACAAAACTTGTTTTCAGTTCTAAAATTATTTTTTTTGTTTCTAAAAGCATTCATCATGTACCCAGTTCTACTGTGGATTCCACAAGTCCTGTATGCAGTAATTTTCTGATAGACAGGAAGCAGCCGAATAGTTCCATCCAGTTTGGACTACAATAGACTAGTCTGAGACAGCTACAGAATATGTTCTGCTTCAAAAAGTAAATGTTTATTCATTACATCCATCACTATCTGTTGGTGTAAAATATGAGTACAGAAGTACAATTCCTGTTAAGATTTCTGTAAAGAATTTGTGTCACTCACTATCTTTTTACTGAATACTGACATAAAGATTTCTGTTTTGGTCACTGTGCTTTAAAGATCAGTAGTACATTTTCTGTCTCCCTTCATCTTTTTGGAACCTTTAATTCTAGACCTAGTGGCCTGTTACAGTGCTTGTTCCTCACTGTCATGGTTACTTCATTTTCCTAATTAAGTGTTGGTTTAGACTTTACAACTTCTCCATATGATGTTATAAAAGCTTCTTTCTTAAAATTCAGATTTTCTGTTTATTTTATTATTACATAGGCACAAGCTGCTACCTCCCTGAGTCACTGCAGGCTTCAACACTGCTGAACAGGACAAGTGTCGTAACCTTTCCTCTCCCTTTGTTAGCAAAGTCTGCTGTCATCCTTCTCCTTGTGGGTATGCATTGTGTCCCCCCCCCCCACACTTTCCTGACACAGGAACTGTATGGTAGTATCTTGTCTTATGGTTTGGCCATGCAACATATGCTAGTGTTCAGTTCAAATCAGCTTGTAGTTGTCTAAAACTGTGACCTAATAGCTTTTTTACCTGGCAACAATACCTATAAGCAGTTCATAATTATGTTAGAATTCAGTGATAGTCCATTTAATTCTTGCAGTATTCATAGAAAGTAAATGTATTATATTTAAAATGGTGTTTATATAAATATAGAAAATGTGCATTAACTGTAGTGTTATGAAAAAGGAGTATTTAAACAAATTAGTAAGCGCTGGTCTTAGTCAGTTTTCAAGCTTACCAGTTTGATGGAAGTCGCCATGGAAAAATCCAACTTTCCTTGAATTGATCAAAACAAAGTATAAAAGGGTCGCGCAGAAAATCCACCCCCCCCAAAAAAAAAAACCCACAACAAGCAGAAGTTATCCAGATAAACCAGAGACTTTAATGTGAAATATCTTAAACCTATTTTGAGGGAGTCCAATGAGATGTATGGAAATTACCCCTTAAGGACATTCATGCGTTAGAAATCTAAGGCTTCTGAATTACTTTTACTTGAATTGCAGACTTTAAAGTTGATTATTTTAGTAAAAGGTATGTAAGAGTAAAGGTGGGCAGCACGGTGACACAATAGATAGTGCTGTCACCTCACAGCAAGAGGTTCCCCCCTGTTCAATTCTCGGCTGGGGAGCATTATGTGTGGAGTCTGTATGTCCTCCCTGTGTTTGTGTGTTTTCTCCAGATACTCAGGTTTCCTCCCACATGCCAAAGACAATGCAGTAGGTGGATTGGGCATTCTAATTGGCCATAGTTGTGAGTGGGTGTGCGAGTGTATGGTGGGGAAGAATTACTGGGACAGAGATAGCCACCTGGAGGTGTAAACCTTGGCTCTGGATGATTGTCACTGTTGGTGACACCCTGACCCCATGTGTGAAATGGGAAAAAGGGGCTGTGGATGGACAGATGAAAGAATAAAGCTCCTTGTATTATAAAGAAATGCAGCTTTTAAATTCTGTCTTTTGTAAAAAAAAAAAAAAAAAAAAAATCATCCCAATTTTTGTCTTACACAGGATGTACAGTTTTCACAGACTTCTCCGTTTTAATTAACATCAAGGGACAGTAATCTTTGGTTAATCAGAGACGAGTTTCTTCAAATAAATTGATGTCATATGTCTTTATTGTTGATTTCTTTGCGTTTCTGTCAATTCACTGATCAAACACTGATGTTCTTCGTGTTTCACTGTTGCAGTCATTACATTTGGGTAATCTGCTGGCAGGTTGCCCTCAGTCGGCCTGATTAACAAAGTCTTGGGTCTGCGTCAGTTGCTGTCCCTTCTTCATGACATCAGGTCATCAGGGATATAAAACATGCAGCCGACGCCATTACATCAGTCTTTCTTGCTGTGCGGTGCCTGAAGTAGAAGCAGTTCGCAAGTGCCAGTCAAATTTTCATTTTCGAGTTTCAGAACTGAAGTCTTCAATTTAAGCGAAGTACCCCATTGGGGAAACGTTTTCTTGCTCCTTACCAACGTCAGTAAAAGTTAATGGTTGTATTACTTGTGGAAAGCAAATACCTCAAAAAGATTTTCACTTGTACTGTATTCCTTGCTGAGACTCTGACCACGAAGTACCTTGCTGTCGGTTTTGTGCTTTATTTAATCAGTGCACTATCCGTCGTTGGTATATTTTTGCCTCTAAATATTTTGGTTCTCAGTTTAATTATCCAGAAATGACATCAGTTAGCCATCCGACTACTGGTATTTAAAAAAAAAACGCAAAGATAAAGACAGAGACAGGCCATCGAGGTCCAAAACTGCTGACGATGCTTCTGCTAAGCCAGTCGCCAGTACTCAGTGAGGCGCTTTCACAGCCCTTAATACCTGCTACTTCTGACTCGCAGGCCTCTACTGAGACCCATTTGGAGTCCGGTATGCCTCGAGATCCTTCACCTATGGAACCCACGGATGTCTCTACCTTGGATGGGTCCGGAGCCACTGTGCAGGCACCAGCTTCTGAGGGTGTATTCAAGCCTACAGACTTACATATTAAACTGATTCCACCTTCAATACTAAGGCCTAAATCTCGATCTATATCTAAAAAAAACGATGCCCAGGCCACATGTTCAGGCCCCTATGCTTAAAAAACAAATGATCAAAATGGCTGAAGCTCTAATTACTCTAATCAGGGGAAGTCAAACCCCCCCCCCCCTTCTAAGAGGGCTAGGGCTGAGCTTGACTATGAATTTTCTGATCAGGACTCTGTTTCTTCTGACTCTTCTAATGACCAGGATTTGTCCATACCTACTTATGAGGATTCTGATGCAGAAGATTCCATTCCCACTGCCCCCCCCCCCCCCCGAAGATTTTTCTTTTGGGGAAACTTTACATACCTTAAAGGAGCATTTCCACTGGGAAAGTCAGGAATTTCCTGAATCTAAAAAGAGGCTTAGGGATTTCCTTCTACCTCAGCATAGGCCTTTGGCTATACCTCCTGTACTAGACATTGTTGGTGATGCGTTTTCAGAATCCAGTATGGCCCCTGATTCCCTGCCTTCGGCTCCCAGTAAACTTGACAGATACTACAGGGTTCCTGAAGCCCACAAGTTCCTAATCAAAAATCCTGTTGCGGACCCAGAAACCATTTCTCAGGGGCCCAAGGGCATTAAGGCTTCTACTGCTAAAAATCCTGCTGGATAGATGGGGTAAAAAGGTTTATACTTCTGCAGCCTTGGTAATCAGGGATTTAAACTGCTAATTTCATATGTTGACATATCAACAGCATATTATTGGACTGCTTAAACAGAAAATGATGTTGATTTCTGACTGTGTGGAAAATAAAGATTTACAGGATTTATTACATTCTGCTGAACAAGTTGGAAAACATACTTTGCAATGTGGTTTTGATTCTTTAGTGGCCTCTTGCAGGGCTGCTGTTACTGGGTCTCTGCTTAGAAGGCATGCTTGGCTTAAGGAGCAATCTCTCCCTGATCATGTTAAAGCAAAATTGTTGGATGCTCCTTTAAATCAGGACCGCCTATTTGGCAATAAGGCTGAAAAAGTTCTAAAAAAGATGGAAGATGAAGCTAAATCTATGCAAACTGTAAAAGATTTCTTACAAGTGCAACCTCCAAGATTTAGTAGGTGCTGGCCTACTAAGAATTGGTCCTTTCCAGCTCCTTCCAGATCCACTCAAGCCAAACCCAGACACACCAAAAGCACCAAGTTTCAGTCCCAAGGGACTTTCAGAAATAAGCAATGGGGGGGCCTCCACTTCCAAATCTGGAAATAAAAAGATACCTCTCTATGGTAAACTGTTTCAATGACTTTCCTTTAGAATTATCAAGCACTTAACCTTTTAGCCACCCCTTTGGGGGGAAAGATTGATCTTCATGCAAAAAAACTGGGAACTCATAACCCAGAACAAATGGGTTTTAAATATAGTGTCCCAGAGGTACAGATTTCATTTCCACACGTTACCAACTCCACACGGGTGGCCAGACCTCCCCCAAATCAGTGGGCAGAGGCTCAAAAACAAGTACTTTCCCTGTTAAACATGGGAGCTATTCAACCGGTACCAGAAGAGGAAAAGGGACAAGTTTTCTACTCCAGGCTTTTCCTGGTACCCAGAAAGGACAAATCATGGTGTCCATTTCTGGACCTGTCTACTCTAAACGCCTTTTGAACTTGGTCGACTTCTTCGAAACAGTCACCAAGGCCATTGATGAGGGAAAGGCAGTCCATACAGCCTACCTTGACCTTGCAAAGGCTTTCGACACAATACCCCACTCGGGTATTGTAGAAAAACTTACCAGCTTAAATGTAAACCCATATGTCACAAGATGGGTTGCAAACTGGCTTAAGGACAGAACCCACAGGGTTAGAGTTGCTGGCGCTGTGTCAGACTCCAAGCCGGTCACAAGTGGTGTCCCACAGGGCTCGGTCCTTGGCCCCCTATTGTTTGGCATCTACTTCTCAGAAGTACAGGCCAACATGGGAGGACTTTGGCTGACAAAGTTTGCAGACGACTGCAAACTGGGCGCCATAGTGGAAAGTGCATCGGACATGGATATCCTTCAGAAGGGACTCACGGAAACAGATAGCTGGTGCCAGAGCCATGGCCTGAAGTTAAACGCCAAAAAATGTATAGTCATACCCTTCGGGAAAAACAAGGTAACCCCAAGCTACCATATAGGTGGCAATCCACTAAGCATAGAAGAGGTTATCAGGGACCTGGGGACCCAGGTTGACAGTGGCCTTTCTTTTGACACTCACATTGCTAAAGTGGTTAGAAAGACCTTCTACATTGCCCACCTGATCATGAAGGGATTCACATCCAGATCTAGTGAGGTCATTGTTCCCCTGTACTCTTCACTTATCAGACCAATGATCGAGTACAATGCCCCATTCGGGATGTATCTCACCCGACATCTGCAGCAATTGTAGAGACCCCAAAAGTTCCTCACCAAAAGGATAAAGGGACTCCAAAATCTGTCATATGCTGCCAGATTGAAGAAACTCCAGCTCTATTCAGTCGCATACCGTCTGCTCAGAGGTGACATGTGCCTGACATACAAGGCCATGTCCAACCCGGAATTAATGGACATGCTCCACCTCAAAAAATCCAAATCCACCAAAACCACTAGAGCAAGCGACTTAAACCTTAGCACGGATATAAATAGGATGTGCTGGAGGGATAGATTTATCACTCAGAGACTCCCTATGCTGTGGAATAAAATCCCGGTCCATGTGAGGCAGAGCACCTCGCTGACCCTGTTCAAGAGAAATCTAGACCTGTGGATGGGAGATCGTAGGTTTACCCCGGGAATCATATCTGTGTCACTGCTGGACAGAGGCACAACAAACTAATGGGCACAGTATTTTTTCATATAAGGGGTGGCGTAAGCCACAAAAATTTGGGCTAGGCTTATAAATGCCTTAGGGCAGATAGCCTAGTATAAACCTATGAACCTATGAACCTATAAACACCTTTCTGGACATTCCAAAATTCGAGATGCTGACTCTTCACCAGTTACTTCCTGTGTTAGGCAAAGATGCTTGGTTGGCAACTTTAGATTTAAAAGAAGCATACCTGCACATCCCAATCGGGGAATCTTGCAGAAGATACCTACACTTCAAAGCAGACTACATGCACTGTCAGTTCTCTGCACTGCCCTTTGGCTTATCTACTGCACCCAGGGTATTCACAAAGTGCCTGGCTTCAGTAATTGCATTTTGCAGGCAAAGAAATATTCAAATATATCCATACCTGGATGATTGTCTAATTCAGGAAGAAAACCAGGCCAAACGTCTAAATCATCTGGCGTTTGTAAAAAGGGTTCTAACTTGTCTGGGGTACACCACAAACTAAAAGAATTCACAACTGGTACCCTCTCAACAGATTACATTCCTGAGTGCAGGCTTGAATACAACTGGCCAGATGGCTTTCCTCATGCCAGAAAGCAAATTAATTTGGTAACTTACTTCAAACAAGTGGCCACAAAAACCCTGCTATCTGCAAGACAAATACTGCAAGCCTTGGGGTTCATGGCCTCCTGCATTCTTCTAATTCCATATGCAAGACTGCATATGAGGAAACTTCAGTGGTACTTAAAAAGTATATGGAGTCAACATTGTCACAGCCTGGAAACAATGATTCCTATCATACCTTGCTTATGCCTGGAGTTGCTATGGTGGGCAGAGGCCTGCCACCAAAACAAGGGACTGCCATTCACACTACCCCCTGCCACCCAAACCTTAACTACAGACACATCAGACTATGCATGGGGGGCTCATCTGACAGGAAAGTGCATTCAGGGCAAATGGAACCCAAATCAAATGCACCTACATATCAATCAAAAAGAAATGTTAGCTGTACAGAATGCTGTGACAGCTTTCAAGGACTACATCCAGGATAACTAATGGTAAAGACGGACAACACCACAGTTATGTGGTACATAAACAAGCAGGGGGGTACACAGGTACACATTCCTACCCCCTCTGTAGACTAGCCATGGCATTGTGGAACATGGCCTTGAGCTGCTAAGTTTAACTACAAGCTCAATTCCTGCCAGGACAACTGAATACACTGGCAGACGGACTAAGCAGAAATCTCATGGACCCACAAAAGTGAAAACTGGAACCACGGATTTTCAACATGTTGACAAGCAAATGGGGAAGCCCAGACATAGATCTATTTGCCTCCCCCCAGAAATACCAGTTGGAAAAATTTTGCACAAGGACTCCTCACAAAAAAGCCTGGAAAGTGGATACTCTGTCCTGCCGCTGGAAAAAACTTTCAGTCTACGCCTTTCCCCTCTGCCTCTGCTCTCCAAAGTTCTGCTAAAAGTCAAACAGGACAAACCAAAAATTATTTTGATTGCTCCAGACTGGCCACGACAACACTGGTACCCACTGCGGCGTAGTGTGTCACAAATATCTCCATGGCACCTGCCTCAGACACCTTCCTTGCTGTCAAAGCAGGAGAACCAAATTCTGCACCCTCAGCCCCCAACATTGAACCTTGCAGCTTGGCTAATCACTTAAATTCACGCTTAGCATCCCTGAGCAAACCTGTGATGGATGTCATCTTGGAGGCAAGAAGACCTAGTACTAGAAAATCTTATGCTGATGAATGGAAAAGATTATGTGCCTGGAACCAGTCTTTAGGGATGAGCACAGCAGCGCCCAATTTACCTCAGATTTTGCAATACTTAACTGAGATGCTTCACAAGGGCCTGTCTTTTTCCTCCATTAAAATCCATGCCTTAGCCATTTCAGCTCATTATAACACAGAACCTCCCCTCTTCTCTCATCCTCTGCTCAAGCAGTACCTCAGAGGGGCCAAAAACTTGAGACCACCCAGGAGAGCTCCAACCCCTGCCTGGGACCTTAACTTTGTATTGGAGAAACTCACTCTGCCTCCTTTCGAACCAGCTGCTACTGCAGACTTAAAATTTATTTCTTGGAAAACCGCCTTCCTTTTAGCAATCACTTCAGCTAGAAGGATATCTGAATTACAGGCCCTTATGGCGGTGGAGCCTTTCATCATCTTTCAAGGGTGTCACTCAGGACCAATCCATCCTTCATGCCCAAAGTGGTATCCAGTGTGGCTCTTAATTAGTCCATTCATCTGCCAACTTTCTTTCCCAATCCACAGAACAAAGGGGAACAGATTCTGCATTCATTGGATGTGCACAGACAACTTAGATTCTACTTGGACAGGACTAAACCTCGAAGAAAATCTGAACAGCAGCTGGTAGCATTTGCTGTGGGGGCAGAGGGGAAGGCTATTTCAAAACAAACCATTTCTAAATGGATAAGCCATTGCATTCATTTCTGCTGTAAGCACCATGGAAAATCTATCCCCCAGGGGATCAGATCTCATTCCACCAGGGCTGCATCTACTTCTGCAGCCTTTCTCAGAGGCGTCCCTACCAGGGATATCCTAGAAGCTGCTACCTGGAGTTCTGTACATACTTTCACCAAGCATTATCATTTACCAATTTTCTCTAAATCCAGAGCTGGCTTTGCCACTGCTGTCTTGCAGGGCCTTATAGCTGGTCCTAATGCTGTATAACTTCCTCCTCCCAACCATAGCTTTGGGAATCTACCCAGATGTAATGACTGCAACAGTGAAACATGAAAAACATAGTACAGTTGTGTACACTTACCATAAATGTAAATATTTGAGTGTATTTCACTGTTACAGTCTTGGTTACCCTCCCTGCAGCCTCCTGTTTTTCTCTGACTATACCTCTACTTCCTTTTACTATGCTTAAAAAGTCTTTTTGGTGTATTTGCTTTTGGTTGGAGGTATATTTTTGTGTTTTTAATTTTATTTGTTCCCCATTTGGGGGGCACCTGACATCTGGGGCAAGAAAAACTGCTGTAATGGCGTCGGCTGCATGTTTTATACCCCTGACGACCTGACGTCATGGAAGAAGGGACAGCAACTGATGCAGGACCCAAGACTTTGTTAATCAGGCCGACTGAGGGCAACCTGCCAGCAGATTACCCAAATGTAATGACTGCAACAGTGAATACACTCGAACATCTAGATTTATGGTAAGTGTACACAACTGTACTTTTCTGCTGTGAAGGATCAGAATATGATTGCTTTGAAGTCACTCTGTGGTCATAACAGATTGAAACATGACAGATAAAAACAGTTTTTATTTTTAGGATGTCCTCTGTATTTCCCGTATCTCTTGAACTTTATATCACTTCCACAGTTGCATAAGATTGGAGAAATTCAAAACTCCAAAAAGAGTGAACAATGGATGTTATGTAGTCCTATCTCACCATAATTCTTGCTAGATGGGTTCGGAGCCGATATTCGGCTCCAACATGGCCGATACTAAAGCTCAAGAGCTTTTACTGGCTCGAGGCTAACCCCTATCCCATGGTGCCTTCACGGCAATTCCCCAGATCTTGTTTGCTGCGAAAGCTTCAAGGTTGTCTCCTTACTGGCTCATTGGCTAAGTAGAAGAGTTTTTGATAAATCTTGTATTTTCATCACTTTTTCTTCACCTTTTACTCTTTATAGTTATTAGCTTTCCTTGTGTGATTGTATTGAGTACTTGACCCCTTTTCCTCTCCATAGGATTGTATGATCCATTTTAGAGGGCCATAGTTGCCCGTTTAAATTAGAGGGTCTCAAAAAAAAAAAAGAATTCTTTACTTTTCATAACTTTACTGTTTATTAGTTAGTATTGTTGTTATAGTTAGTGTTGTTTTTATATTTTGATAGCTTTTTTAGCTTGTTCTTCTCAGCATGTTTAAGGAAAAGGACAGAGATCACAAGGAATACTGCCCCTCTGGGTTCAAAACTTGATTAATGTTTACAGAAGATGTCATTGACTGACAGTCACACTAACTGTGTGTACAGCCTAGACGAAGCCCACTTACAAGAACCCTGGACCAGTTCCTTCCAGGAACAGCTGGAACTTGGTCAGACAGCTCCCAAGCCTGCTAAAAGAAAATCTTCAGCTCAAGCTTTGGAGCCCTCTAAAAAGGCCAAAGCGATAGAGACAAGGAGTTCTGGCTCTGATTCCGCTTCTTCTGTCACGGTGCCATTGGTCTCTTCAGTGCTGAGGCAACCTTCGATACCGAGACAATTACCAGATATCAACCCTGTATCACCTACTTTGAGGTCTCCTATATTAGGGAGGAGGAGGTCTCCTTCAGTATCCACCCGCTCCTCCAGGACGCATTCAGATGAGGACATCAAAGAGATGGTGAAGAGGTTGCTCTCTGACCCAGCTCTGGCAAGAAAACTGGCCCCACCGGACCCAAAGGCTTCGGAGCTGCCCCATTTACAGTCCACTGCTCCTCCTCTGACTGCTTCACTCTCACAGCTAAACACTTTGGGTTCTTCGATATTGGATCCTTTGATTCCAAGAATTCTCCCTCTTCCTGGGAACCGATAACTCTATCCTCAGTGGCTCAGTCTGGAGCCAAGGGATCTGGGAGCCGATGCTCTCAAGTCGACTCCAAGGGTTATAGTCAGCCTGGGTTTTCTTCAGAACCGACCATCACTCTTACTGACTCGGCTCGACTCAGCTCGGTTCCATGTCTTATTCGGAGCTGGTTCTTCCTGCTCGGAGCCAACCTACTGTCTTCTCGGAACAGAGGTCATCTTCAGAGTGGGGAGGAAAGGCCTTTGAAGCAATAGAGAAAGCTTTGTCCAGTGCAAAAGCTCTGCCTTTGGACCCGATGTCCCACCAGAGGCTGGCAGCGACCTCTTCTCCCCCGCCACCCCCTAAGCATAGGGAACCAAAGGCTCAATCAGCCCCTATTGGAGGTGTCCCCTCTTCCAAGACCTCCCCAGGTTATCCCACTGGAGAGCTTCCTAGGAAGAGACTTTGTAAGAGGAAGCATGTTGACTCACCTTAGTCTGCCACATCTGACACTGATTTGGAGGAATCAGAAGGGTCCACTAGATCCCCCTCTGAGGATGTCTCCTTTTCTGACATCCTTAAAATCCTTAGACAGAGGGGTGATTGGAAGACCTCTAACCCTGCTGAGGATGAATCAGTGTATCTTGAGGCCTTTGGTTCCAAACCTTTCACCTCCTGGGTGACACCGCCCTATGACCAGATCTTGAGGCTCATATCCCGGAAAGCCTGGACCTCCCTGGACACAGTAGAGCCCATCCCAAGGAGGCCAAACAAATTTATGACTGCACCAGAAGATAAGTCCTTTCTTTCCAAGGGAATTCCCATTGATGCTGTGGTGGTAGCAGTGGCCATGAAGAAGGAGTTGTCCAAGACATCTTCTAATATCTATCCTCCTAATAAGTCCAGGATGATGAATAGGTGTGTAAAGCGTACCTTTTCTTCAGCAGCATTTACCTTAAGATCACTGAATTACCTGTCCCATTTTACTCTACTTCAAAGGAATCTCCTTAAGACGTTGGGAGATACCCTGCAGGTTCAGTAGCTTCGGGATCCATGGATAAGGTTTCTGTGCAGCTCTCCACCCTTACATCAATAGCTAACTCCTCCATGAGGCTGATTTCTTATGCAGCGAATGGAGCGAGCAGGGCAGCTGCAGCAGGAATCTCTCTTAGGAGGCATTCCTGGATGTGTCTCTGTAACTTCACAGAATCCTTTAAGTCTTCCTTCACCAATGTCCCCTTTGATGGTTCATCTCTTTTTGGGCCTCAGGTGAAAGAGACCTTGACCAGCAGGAAGGGAAAACCTCATCTGCTGTCAGAGTCCGTTTCTCCTTCCTTCTAGACCCTAGAAAATGTGGTTCCGTAAATCCCAAAAAGGGTTCCCTCAGGCACAAGGTCAACCCTCCCCTAGGGGCAGAGGGGGAGGATACAAAGTAAGATACTGTCCTCATAGCAGAGGAGGTCTGCAACACCAGGGAGATACAGACACCTTCTCTGATCCTCCCTTCCATCGCCTCTGAGGGGTTGCCTGACTGTCCGTCTCTGGAGGCAGTCGGGAGTCATCTTTCACTGTACCCAAGCGCTTGGCTAAACATTTCACAAGATTGTTTGGTACAAACCATAATGTTCAGAGGTTACCTGATTTCCTTTGTTTCCAATCCCCCGGTAAACCGGTCTCTACCAGACGTGCCACCCATTTAACTAGACCGTGCAACATCAGAGGTCATCTCATTGCTGCGAAAATAAGTCATCCAAGAAATCCCCACAGAGCAAATAGGATCCGGAACTTACTCTCGATTCTTTATAGTTCCAAAAAAGACAGGGGACTGGAGATGAATTCTAGATCTCCACAGACTCAACAAGTCTGTAAAGTGTTAGAGATTATGAATATAAGGCTGAAATTAATTCTGTTGTAAAAATGCTGAAAGATAAAGCATAGAATAAAAAGTTTTCTTGAATAGATGTATAGAGTTTAGTAATGTAAAATGGGCATTCATACTATATGTTTAACAGATAGGCTTCTCTTCACACAGCACAGCATCAGAAGTCATCTAACAAAGCAATATTGGAAAGCAAGTATCACATGCTTTTCTCATGATTGCAGAACAAATATCTAAACTCAGCAATACGTGATGTTTTTTCAGTAGGAACAGAACAGATGTTTCCTTTCATACTTCTGTTATTCTGATTGCATGCATTTGTGCATTTTCACATCAGAGGAACTGCTGACAGGACAATAGAAAAGTCTAAAAACAGACATTATGTGACTTCCCATAGAAGGCCAAAAAAAGATACCAAGAGGAAATAAAATCTATGTGCGTGACTAGCACTCTATATAACAACTGTAGTAGAGAGAAGGACAGAGAGAGGTATTTTGTAGAAGTCATCATTCATTAAATCCAGAGTGAGACTGCAGTGCAGGAAGGCGAGCAGTGCCATAAATTCTCCAAAAAAGTTACAATACAAAGTTGTAAGACTGAAACTGCCAGTTTTGCTGTATCAACTTCACAAGTGACTACAGACACTTTTCAGCCATCTACAGTAAAGCAGCCAGCCTGGCCATCTCCCTCTCTGTTGACTGGTAAGAAAATGTTTCTGTTACATACAGTATGAATGTCATAGAGGTAATAATAATAATAACAGAATCAAATTTACATAGAACATATTAGCAAATGTGAAACCTTATTAGGGCAAGTTGATAGTAAGGTGTTATGCAAATGGATTACAATATTTGACTGGTATCTGAAACAAAATCATGTGTGGTATAAAAATGTTTATTGTGTGTACAATATCATAAAAATACAGTGTATTCAAAGGTTAAGCTGTACAGACAAAAATTTTAATGGTAAAGAACCAAGAAATGTTAATATGCCGACATTATATTCAAATGTTAGACAGTTATGTTCCGTCACCAGATGTAAAAGGTTTATTTCAGAATTGCAACAACAGTCAAATCTGTTACTGACAGGACCTCTAGTACATTTTGTTACAAAAGAATGTAATAAACTTGTAAAAGACAGACAAATTTAGTTCAGGAAGCCTAGACAAGTTATACATACATATTTTCAAAAGTGCATAGGAGTTTTAGATTCAGCAAAATAGGTTACTGAAAAATATCAGAAAGACCATGCAACATTACAGGAAACTCTTCAACAGCAGTTACAGGGTAAAGAAAATAAATTAGCTAAACTGACAGAGACTGACTTCCTCCATATAACAGCCAAGCTTAAAAAGAACAGGAAACTACAGCTGATTTGTACAAAAGAAATATATTTTATAATATGTTTATGTTTTGAAAATGGTTAAGTATACATGCTAAGATCTGATGTATGGACCAATCATTCTTAAATGTTTTACTTTCATTCAGTTAAAGCAAGACATTCATCAGTAGTACAGTAAATAGACCATATAACTGCTATTCTAATAGCATAGTCAAAAGGTACACAACAGTTTTAGTGTATAAGAATCAAATGAAAATAGTTAATAACAGTAAAGATTTAAAGTCACAAGACTGACATGCATGTATTTTCTTTTTATCTGAAGTACAATGCACAAGAATAAAAGGCAGACAACAGCAAATATAAATAATGTAAATACAAACTTGTTAGTTAAGCTAATAACTATTTTGTTTTTTACATTTTTTTTATAATTGTATAGTAACACCACACCAAACAGTTAAAGTTCTGTATTTTAAAAAGAAATAAAATCACAGATGGTATTAAACAGTTTTTGTAAAATTATTGGTAGGACAGTTAAGTAAATAAAAAAAAAATACTGAAATCCATGTAAGCTAATTGTAAAATAATGTCTATTTATGTAGTATAAATGCATAGTTATGCAAATCACAAATACTTATTATATTTCTAAATGTTTTACAACTGTAAGTGTATTAACAAATGATTTAAAGAAAATGCTAAAAAGGTTAACTGTAGTTTATCAAGTATAAAATGTGAGCTTAGACCTTCCTAGATTAGATGAATAGTTACAGGAAATGTTGGAAAGATAAGATAAACAACAAGACTGATTGCCAGACAAGTAGCTTGATTTTTTTTCTAAAGCATTATTGTTATTAAAACATAATTGTTAAAATGTTTACATGCAACCCTATTTGGTAATTGTAATAAAATGTCACAATTGCGCATAGATGTCACTGATAATCTGTTTGCAAATAAATGTTAAAAGCAAAAAAACCTTAGTTGCATCAAGTACAGCCAGCAGATGGGCTGTAGTATACATATAGTTCAAATCAATTGTGCAGGAGGGTATAAATACCTACTAGTGGTAATAAACAGCAAAAGCTTTATAAAAAAATTATCAAATCAGACAAAGGTCTATAGTTTAATAACCGAATAAAGCAAATGTATAACCAAAGTGTTGGGCTTGTATACATTCTATTCTCACAGCGTGAAGCAGATAAACAATAGTGCAATACTACAGGGGGAGGGGCACTCTCTCAGTTTTACAGTGACTGTATAAGCAGTACTGCACAAGGGTCTGAAATAGAGCTACAGGAAGAAATAATATTTCATTCCTTCTTGACAATACTCTTTTGGGGGGGGAGGAAAAAATGGGTAGTGCATAAGAAACACTGGTAAACAGATTAAATCTGAAAGTCCAATATATTTTATGCTAGTTATTATTGTATTGTTTAGTATTAATTTGTATTTACAACCTGTTAAGCTGTAAAGATATATACAAGAGATGGCTTAAAATTGTTTTATTACAGCTATACAAGAGAGAGTAATGATATGTAAAAAATTGAACAAGACCGGTCACTATTTTAATATGTTTTTGGCAAGACAATGTTGGTATGCAAAAAGCATAGTTGCCTCTGGTGGCAATTCCACTAGATACTTCTAAAGAGACATATGAATTTTCCAATATTTTGCTTGATGTTAATGTTATTAAATTTGTAAGATTAGACTAAATGTACTTTACAGTCTTTGTATGTATAAATGCAGAAGAATTCAGTACAAATTATAGTCTTTGTATGTACAAATGTAGAAGAATTCAGTACAAATGAAATTAATGTCTAGTAATGAATATGTATGATAAACCATGTTTAAAAAAATGGGTCCAGGGTACCACTAGATTGAAAGGCATGAATGGCAAACAGTCTGTGTAAATACATACTGTACAGGATACATTGTAATAAGTTCAAAAGTAGTTTGTCAAGTTGTAATATTATCACTGGTTTTAAGTTGGTGTCTTATTACTGGTTTTTGGACCATTTTATCTGTATCAGTATTGGTTATCCCAGTTAAAAAACTTTATATTAAAATATTGTATTCATACAGCTAATAGACTAATATGTAAATAGTATTATTCAGTGTGTACTTCACTGTTTATGGGCAGTTTAGAAATGTGATGGTTAAAAGACATTGAAACTGTACATTTTCAGCAATGTATAAATGCTTGCAGTAGCACATAGTTCTTGTCTTTTATAGATATTAATCTATTTCTAATCTTTTGATATAAAATTATTAATAAAAGTAAAGAGTTAATAGAACAGTTCTAAGTCATTAATTAAATTCTGTAATTGCAAAAGAATAAATTAATCAAGTTAAAAAATAAAATTAAAGTAGACCCAGCCCATAACTGATGAAATATTTTCAGAGAATGGTCTGCAAAAGAAAAAGTTGTTAAATACATTCAGTTTTGGTAGTAACACTTGATATAATTGTATTAACTATGTAAAATTGCATTTTGACTTCTATCAAAAAAAGACTAAAGGTTTTGTTTTTTAATGTGCTTTCTAATAAAAAAATATATACATATCAGTATAAAGTGTTTTGAGTAAGTTTAAAAAAGAGGGAATTATTACAGATTATGAATATAAGGCTGAAATTAATTCTGTTGTAAATGTGCTGAAAAATAAAGCATAGAATAAAAGGTTTGCTTGAATATATGTATAGAGTTTAGCAATGTAAAATGGACATTCATACTATATGTATAACAGGCTTCTCTTCACATCATCAGAAAAAGTCTAACAAAGCAATATTGGAAAGCAAGTATCACATGCTTTTCTCATGTTTGCAGAACAAATATCTAAACTCAGCAATACATTATGTTTTTTCAGTAGGAACAGAACAGATATTTCCTTTTATGCTTCTGTTATTCTGATTGCGTGCATTTGTGCATTTTCACACCAGCGGAACTGCTTGACAGGACAATAGAAAAGTCTAAAAACAGACATTATGTGACTTCCCACAGAAGGCCAAAAAGATACCAAGAGGAAATAACAATATATGTGCGTGACTAGCACTCTGTATAACAGCTGTAGAATAGAGAGGGACAGAGAGAGGTATTTTGTAGAAGTCATCATTCATATCTGTAATGAAGGAAAACTTTGTAAATATATGCAACAATCTGACAGAAAGAGTACTTGTCGTTTGTTATAAAAAGAAGTTACCTGTAACTGTGCTTATAGCTGCAAAATATATCTTTTATCAGTGTGCAATTTGAAAAGCTTGGTGCTTTAAACGGACTACAGGTGGAGTCATGCAAAGCTGTGTGTCTCTGATTCAGCAGTAAACAGCACAGCAAGACTGTCTCATAAGACGACTTTGGAAACAGCACAGCAAAGAAGCAGCGCAAATTAAAATATATTTTTCACAAATAAATCGAAGTTCTGAATGATTACTCTGCAGTCGATATTTCCCTTTATCAGGAAAGACAATTGGATGTGCTCAGTAGATCTTCAGGACATGTACTACCACATCAAAATGGACAGGCGCTCCAGAAGACACATGCTTTCGGCTGGGAGCCAGTTATTTCCAATTTTAAACACTGCCCTTTGGCCTCACTACAGCCCCCAGAGTGTTCACCAAATGCATGGCAGTGGTAATGGCTCACTTGAGACATCAAGGATTCCAGGTGTTTGCGTACCGAGATGACTGGCTCCTCACTGCTACCACCAAGCACCAACTGATCAAAACCAGGGACGAGACTCTATCCTTCTGCACCAGATTAGGCATTACAATAAACCTAAAAAAATCTGCCTTATTTCCATCACAGCACATTGTATTCTTAGGCTCAGAAATAGACTCAACCACCATGACAGCAAAACCGACACCAGAAAGAATAGAATCACTGCGCGACCAAGTCAGATCTTTGCTGAACAGACACAAAGTACAGGCTAAGGTAGTCCTTCAGGTTCTAGGACTGTGACTTCCTCCATTCTCTTAGTTCCCCTAGCCCATATGCACATGAGAGCCTGTCAGTGGCTACTAATTGCCCAGTGGTCAATGCAGGATGTCCTCCTGTCTCACCAAATTCTCATCACAAATGCCTGCAAGAAGGATCTGACATGGTGGTTACATACGGATCAACTTCATTTAGGTTTCCCACTTTTTCCCCCTCAAGAAAATGCAGTTTTGACCACGGACGCCTCTCAGATAGGGTGGGAGGGTATTATCTGGGAATGAAGGTCCAAGGTACTTGGCAGAACCACGAGAACCACCTGCACATAAATGTTCTGGAGATGAGCACTTCACAGTTCTCTTCCCACAGGGACAATTGCATTTCGATCAGACAAATGTCTGTGGTGTGGTACATAAACAAGGGGGAACCAAATCTTACCCACTTTGTCGAGAGTCCTTAAGAGTATGGAAATGGGTGATGGACACTCAACACTTTCTGGTAGCAATGCACATCCTGGGTAAGTCCAGTGTGACAGCAGACAAACTCAGTTGAGCAATTCTCATGCTTACGAGTGGTCCCTGAATTCAGAAGTTGCGAAAGAGATCTTTCACAAATGGGCCAGCCTTGCTGTGACCTATTCGCCACGTACCCGGACACCAAATGTCGCAGCTACTTTGCCCTAATTCCTCATCTAGGGAAGTCACCCAGAGATGCTGTGGTCCACAGTTGGCCTCCGGGACTCCTTTATGCTTTCCCACCTTTTCCTCTCATTCCAAATGTGATTCAGAAAGCAAAACAGTTGGAGTACCATGATCCTCATTGCTCCTTACTGGCCTTGCCAAATCTGGTTCCCCTTCCTGTGGCCCTATCTCTTGGAGGAACCGTGGATTCTGGAACCATCTCTAGACCTCCTGATTCATTAATCGGGGCAGTTCCATTGTACCATCCAGACCCTGAAATTGACAGCATGGCTGCTCCAGTTCCACGAATAGCCAGGTGCATTTCCCTTTCACCTACAGACAAACACATTCAGATTTCTTCCCACAAGCCTTCCACTAGGAAAATATATTCCAGAAAATGGAAAAGGTTCTCTATTTGGGCAGTAAACCAAGTCTTAGATCCCTATTCAGCTCCTATAGAGTCTATTTTGTCCTGTCTTGCATCCATTTTTCATGAAGGAGCTGTGGCTGCTACGGTTAGAGTTCATTTAGCTGCTATCTCAAATTACCATTTCGGCTACATGGGAAATCCAATCATGTCCCACTCTTTGTGCAGAACTTTTTTGAAAGGAGTCTACATCTTTCATTTCTTCTCCCTTTGAACCCTCTTCTTCATCGGATCTGAAATTATTATCTTGGAAAAAGCTGTTTTTAGTAGCTATAACTTCTGCTAGGAGAGTTTCAGAATTGCAAGCTCTCACCATTCGACCTCCTTACATTGTTTTCCACAAAGATAGAGTCTCACGTAGAACCAAGGTATGTTCAGAGTATAATCTCAATACTACTATTGAACTACCAGTGTTCTTTCCAAATCATTCTAATAAATCAAAATACAGACTATACTAATTAGACGTCCACAGAATTCTCAGGTTTTACCTACATAGGACTAAAGAATTTAGAAAATCAGACCAATTGTTTGTTTCCTTTTCAGACAAAAATAAAGGCTTACCTGTTTCTAAGGTTACCCTATCAAAATGGCTTTCAGATTGCATTTCTTTTGCTTATAAGACTGCTGGCAAACGGTTAACTAACAAAGTAAAAGGCCATTCGACAAGAGCAGTATCAACTTCATGTGCCTTTAGATCTATGCTCCCAAGTGATACCATTTGTGCAGCAGCTACTTGGGCAAAACCTCATACCTTTGTCACTCATTACAAATTGGATTTGGTCTCCTGGGACAGGTCATCCGTTGGGTCCACTGTGCTGAAGAGTCTCTTTGCTTGAGCCACCCGGAATAAAGGTGCTAGGGATGCTGTCCCATCCAGCAAGAATTAAGGCGAGATAGGACTACATAACATAAAGAAGTTATGTACTTACCATAAAGTTCCATGTTTGTAGTCCATCTTGCCTACATTCTTGCGTCCCACCCTCCTGCCCCCTTCCTGTTTCCTGGAGGAACTGGTGGACTATATTTATGCTGTCTGACCTGGTTGTAGTTATCTGTGCACCTGGCATGGATAGTATTACACAGTGCTCTGTCTGTATGTATACAGTTATTGATAGTTTCCTAACTATTGGGTACTTATTACTTTCTTGCAAACAAGATCTGGGGAATTGCTGTGAGGCACCATGGGATAGAGGTTAGCCTCAAGCCAGTAAAAGCTATTGAGCTTTAGTATTGGCGGAGTCGGAGCTGAATATTGGCTCCAAACTCATCCAGCAAGAATGTAGGTGAGATGGACTACAAACATGGAATGTTATAGTAAGTACATAACTTCTTTTTTCAGTGGCCACTGTTCTGAAGCAAACACTGATGTTCTTCGTGTTTCACTGTTGCAGTCATCACATTTGGATTATCTGCTTTCAGTAGCCCTCAGTCGTCCTGATTAACAAAGTCTTGGGTCCTGCATTGGTTGCTGTCTCTTCTTCTGTGACATCAGGTAGTCAGGGTATAAAACATGCAGCCAACGCCATTACATCAGTCTTTCTTGCTGTGCGGTGCCCGAAGCAGTTCGCAAGTCCCGGTCGGCCGACTCCTGAAATTTTGGATGTTCATCGTGTTACCCTGCTGCAGTCATCACACTTGGGTTATCCTGTCGTCAGGCAGTCCCGCAGTCGGCCCGAATTCCAAAATCTTGGTCCGGCGTCGGTTGCTGTCATTTCTTCCCTGACGTCAGTGCGCCAGGGGTATATAAGAGGCATCCGACTCCATTTTCTTCAGTCTTTCTTGCCGCACGGTGCCCGAAGCAGAAGCAGTTCGCAAGTGCCGGTCGGCCGACAGCTGAGATTTTCGAATCGAATTTCAGTCCGAAGTCTTCAAAGCTAAGTACCTCATTGGGGAACCTTTTCTTGCCTCAGTCCGATGTCAGAAAAAGTTAATAATTTCATTTCTTGTGGGAAGCAAATACCTCATAAGGACTTTCATTCTTATTGTATACCTTGCCTAGGCCCAGACCAAGACATCACTGGTTGTCAGTTTTGTGCTACGTTCAATAAGCGAACTATAAAGCGATGCTTTGATTTCGCACGACTCTACTTCGGTAGGAAATTTAATTACACTATGCAGTCGGAGTGACCGACTACCGGCATGCTTAAAAAACGCAAAGATAAAGACAGGCAGCCTAGATCCAAGCCAGACTCCGAGGCCTCGGCTGGGCTGGTCGCCGGTTCTCCGGTTTTCAGTGAGGCACCTACACAGCCCCTGGCGTCCGCAGAATTGCAACCCCAGTCCGCTTCGGATTCTCAAGCAGAGAGTTCTAGGCCGAAGCAGCCATTTTCTTTAGGCCCTACCGACAACATTGCAGAAGGAGAAGCCGGTGCTGTGGAAACACCTTCGGTTACAGAAGGTGTCTTCCGACCGACTACTCTCACCATAAAATCTTATGCTAAGCTTAAGACTCCTCTAAAACCAAAAAAGACTGCACATCAGTCTACAGTTCAAGGCCCCCTGCCTAAGAAACAGATGCTTAAAATGGCTGAAGATTTGATTTTTTTAATCAGGGGTTCCCAACCCCCCCCTCAGACAAAAGGCCTAGACAAGAGGAGGATTATGCCTCTTCTGATCAAGTGTCTATTTCCTCAGGCTCCTCTGAGGAACAGGATTACTCCTTTCCCCCTTATGAAGATTCTGATGCTGAAGATTCCATTCCCTCAGCTTCTCCCCCTGAAGACTATTCCTTTGGGGAAACCTTGCATACCATGAGGGAACATTTCCACTGGGAAGGTCAGGACTACTCTGATTCAAAGAAAAGGCTCCGAGAGTTTCTTTTACTCTCCCAGCACAGACCACTTGCTATCCCTCCAGTTTTAGACATTGTGGATGATGATTACTTAGAATCTAGTCTAAGTCCAGATTCTCTGCCTCCTGCTCCAGCCAAACCAAACAGATATTATAGAGTGCCTGACTCGCACAAATTCCTTTACAAAAGCCCTGTTGCTCACCCAGAGACAATCTCCCAGGGTCCAAAAGGGGCTAGGGCTTCTATGGCTAAAAATCCTGTACCCTCTGAAAGGGACTCCAGAGCACTAGATAGGTGGGGGAAGAAGATTTACACCTTAGCTACTCTAGCTATGAGAGCACTAAATTGTCAATTTCACATGCTGAAATACCAGCAATTCCTAATGCTCAAATAAAACAAAAGATGAGCACGCACCCACAACAGTCCGAATTCATTGAAATGCAGGATCTGTTTGCATGCAGCTGAACAGGTGGGCAAACATACTTTACAATGTGGATTTGATTCCTTGGAAGCTTCCTGTAGAGCAGCTGTTACTGGGTCTGTTATACGTAGGCATGCTTGGTTAAAGGAACAAACTCTGCCTGATTATGTTAAAGCAAAGTTACTAGATGCACCCTTACAGCAGGATGTCTTATTTGGAGTTAAAGCAGAAGATGTTTTAAAGAAAATGGAGGATAAGGCAAAATCTATGTAGACGGTCAAAGATTTCTTACAGGTACAACCCCCACGCTTCAGCAGAATTTGACCAACAAAAAATTGGTCCTTTCCAACTTCTGACAGACCACAGAGGGGTAAATACAGATGCCCAAGGAGCAAAGGTCAAGCACAAATCCCTTACAAACCTCGCCAATGGGGCTGTGCAGCGCAGAAGGGAGGAGAAGACAGGTCCCAAACTACTAGAGGACAAACACAATGACTTAAACCTCAAACTGCCAAGCAAAGCTCTCTTGGCAGCTCCCTTGGGTGGAAAATTAGCTCTTTTTGCAGACAACTGGTGCATCATCACAAAGGACAAATGGGTCCTAGACAATATCTCACAAGGATACAGATTCCATTTCCACACCTTGCCAATGATAAAAGGAATGCCAAACCTGCCACAAAATCAATGGGCAGAGGCACAAAAACTAATTACAGCTCTCATGGACATGAGAGCCATTCAACTGGTACCTACACAAGAGCAAGGCCAAGGATTTCACTCAAGGCTCTTTCTAGTCCCCAGAAAGGACAATGCTTGGAGAACCCATTCTGGACCTTTCGATTCTAAACACCTACTTGCAAGTACCCAAATTCAAGATGCTAACACTACAGCAGCTTCTTCCCATGTTGGGCAAGAAAGCTTGGCTAGTAACGTTGGACCTCAAGCAGGCATACCTGCATGTCCCTATCAGACAAAATTGCAGAAGATACCTCCATTTCATTGCAGGTTCAACTCATTACCAATTCTCTGCACTGCCCTTTGGCTTATCTACTGCGCCCAGAGTCTTCACAAAATGCCTGGCACCAGTAATTGCATACTGCAGACAAAGAGGAATTCAAATATACCCATACCTGGACGACTGCCTCATCCAAGCAGAAAGCAAGGACATTCTCTTACATCTGGCTTTTGTAAAACGCCTTCTAAGTTGCCTAGGGTACACAGTAAACGAAAAGAAATCAAAACTAGTGCCCTCACAAAATATGACATTCCTGGGTGCTAGCTTGAATACAACGGCCCAGATGGCTTATCTGATGCCAGGCAAACAACTACAACTAACTCAGTACTTCAAAATATTGGCAACAAAGACCCAACTCCCTGCAAGAAAAATTCTGCATACTACTAATACCATTTGCAAAACTGCATATGAGGAAATTACAATGGTACCTGAAAAGCGTATGGACTCAACACAGCCACAGCTTGGAAACAATGATACCTCTCATTCCCTGCCTTCAACAGGAGTTTCTGTGGGTCAGCCTTTCACCTTACCCCCAGCCAGGCAAACTATGACAACAGATGCATCGGACTATGCCTGGGGGGCACACATGGCAGGACAGTGCGTTCAAGGCATATGGACTGCAGATCATAAAAATCTGCACATCAGTCAAACAGAAATGCTAGCTGTACAGAATGCTCTGAAAGCCTTCAAGGACCTCTTACATCCAGGACAGCTTATATTAAGGACAGACAACACCACAGTAATGTGGTACATAAACAAGCAAGGGGGTACACACTCCTACCCTCTATGCAGGCAAGCAATGACCTTGTGGAACACAGCACTGGCTTACCAAGTTCAATTACAAGCTCAATTCCTGCCAGGAAAAAAGAACACATTGGCAGAAGACCTAAGTAGGGACATGATGGATCCCCACGAGTGGAAACTGGATCCATAAGTATTTGCAATGATAACTCAAAAATGGGGGCGCCCAGACATAGACCTGTTTGCCAACCCCCAAAACTATCAGCTATCAAAATTTTGCACCAGGACATTTCACCATCAAGCTTGGAAAGTGGACGCACTCACATTCAGTTGGAAAATGCTAACAGTATATGCCTTTCCTCCATTGCCCCTTCTCACAATGGTGCTGCTGAAAGTCAGGATGGAGAGACCCTGAATGATACTCATTGCCCCAGACTGGCCACGCCAGCACTGGTACCCACTACTAAGGAACATGGCCCATGGCTCACCATGGGTTTTACCACAAATTCCTCATCTGCTCAAACAGCAAGACAGTCAGACTGTACACAGCCAGCTCAAAACCTTAAATTTGGCAAATCACCTAAGCAACCAGCCAGCTCCTCTTTCACAAGCTGTTGTGGATGTCATTCTGGAGGCCAGAAGGCCCAGCACCAGGAAAGCCTACTCAGACAAATGGAAAAGATTTTGTGCCTGGAACCAAGCTAAAGGCCAAAATACCCTCGAGCCGGACATACCTCAGATTCTACAATACTTAACTGAGATGTTACACAAAGGACTTTCTTTTTCATCTATTAAAATCCACGCCTCAGCTATTTCAGCTCACTACAACACGGATCCTCCCTTATTTTCACATCCACTTCTAAGGCAGTACCTCAGAGGGGCCAAAAACATTAGGCCTCCCAGGACAGCACCAACACCAACTTGGGACCTCAACTTTGTTCTGGAAAAACTTACACTGCCACCTTTTGAGCCAGCTTTCTCAGTTGATTTAAAGTTTATATCATGGAAGACTGCCCTGCTGCTAGCAATTACTTCAGCCAGAAGAGTCTCAGAGCTACAGGCTCTAATGGCAGCGGAGCCTTTCCTCATTTTCCATCAAGACAGAGTTTCTCTACGAACTAACCCCTCCTTTATGCCAAAGGTGGTATCCAGTGTGGCTCTAAATCCAAACCATCCATTTACCCACCTTCTTCCCAAATCCACAGAACAAAGGAGAAAGACTCCTGCACTCCTTGGACATTCACAGGCAACTACATTACTACTTGGATAAAACTAAGGTTTTCAGAAAATCTGACCAGCTTTTTGTATCCTATGCTGCAGCATCACAAGGAAAGGCCATCTCAAAACAGACCATTTCCAAATGGATAGGACATTTCATACGTTTTTGCTACACCCATCATGGAAAACCAGTTCCTGCTAGCATAAGTCCCCACTCCACCAGGGCAGCAGTTACATCTACAGCCTTCCTCAGGGGGTGCCAGCCAAGGATATTCTGGAAGCTGCAACTTGGAGTTCAGTACACACCTTCACCAAACACTATCACTTACCACTTTACTCTTAAGTCTAGAGCTGGCTTCGCCACTGCAGTTTTGCAGGGCCTTCTAGCCTCCTCTAACCCTGTTTGACTTCACCTCCCATCCTTAGCTTTGGGATTCAACCCAAGTGTGATGACTGCAGCAGGGTAACACGATGAACATAGTACAGTTTTGTACCTACCATAAATGTAGATATTTGAGTGTATACCCTGCTGCAGTCCAGGTTACTCTCCCTCCATCCCCTCTGACCTAACTGAAACCTTTCAATACCTTAAAATCTGATACAACCTTTATGGTGTATTTGGTTATAGCTGGAGGGATGTTTTGCTTGTGCTAAACTTTTATTATTGTTACTATCTACTGATCACCTTTTGGGGGGGCACCTGACATCTGGGGCAAGAAAAACTGAAGAAAATGGCGTTGGATGCCTCCTATATACCCCTGGCGCACTGACGTCAGGGAAGAAGCGACAGCAACCGACGCCGGACCAAGACTTTGGAATTCGGGCCGACTGCGGGACCGCCTGACGACAGGATAACCCAAGTGTTAATACTGCAGCAGGGTATACACTCGAACATCTACATTTATAGTAGGTACAAAACTGTACTTTTTCGAGTTTCAGAACTGAAGTCTTCAACTTGAAGCTAAGTACCCCTTAGGCGAAACTTTTTCTTGCTCTAACCGATGTCAGTAAAAGTAAATAATTGTATTTCTTGTGGAAAGCAATACCTCATAAAGATTTTCATTCATTCTGTATTCCTTGCTTAGGCCCTAACCACGACGTGCCTCGCTGTCAGTTTTGTGCCTTATTTAAACAATGAACTATCCATCGTCTTTATATTTTCGCTTCTAAATATTCGGTGCTTGGTTCAATTATCCAGATATGTCGTCGGTAAGCCATCCAACTACCGACATTCTGAAAAAACACAAAGATAAAGACAGAGACAGGCCGCCTAGGTCCAAAGCTGCCGACGACACTTCTCCTAAGCCAGTCGCCAGTTCACCAGTACTCAGTGAGGCACTTTTGCAGCCCCTGATGCCCACTACTTCAGATTTGCAGGCCTCTACTGAGACCCATTCGGAGTCCTGTATGCCGCGAGATGCTTCAACTATGGATCCTGCGGATGTCTCTACCCTGGATGGATCCGGAGCCACTGTGCAGGCACCAGCTTCTGAGGGTGTATTCAGGCCTACTGACTTGCATATTAAACCAACGCCATCGTCTTCTTCAAGGCCTAAAACTCGAAGCATGCCTAGAAAACCAATGCCCGGATGCATGGTCAGGCCTCTACACCTAAAAAACAGATAAGAATGGCTGAAGACCTTATTACTTTAATCAGGGGAAGCCAACCTTCCCCCTCTAAGAGACCTAGGACTGAGTTTGCTTATGATACTTCTGACCAGGATTCTGAAATTTCTGTTTCCTCTGATGACCAGGATTTACCCTTATCTACCTATGAGGATTTTGATGCTGAGAACTGTATTCCCTCTGCCCTCCCCCCCAGAGGATTTCATTTTTGGTGAAGCCTTGCATACTCTTAGGGAGCATTTTCGTTGAGAAAGTCAGGATTTCTCTGATTCTAAAAAGAGTCGTGGGGATTTCTTACTCCTACCCCAGCACAGGCCTTTGGATATCCCTCCTGTCCTAGACATGGTTGATGATGCCTTTTCGGAATCTAGCTTGGCCCCTGACTCTTTACCTCCTGCTCCCAGAAAACCCGATAAATATTACAAGGTCTAGCACTTGACTCCGTGGAACACAACCAGCCACAAACTAATTTACCTAGGTTTCATCTTTAATCAGACTTCTTCAGAATACAAATGACTCCAGTCATTTGTATTCTGAAGAAGTCTGATTAAAGACGAAACCTAGGTAAATTCGTTTGTGGCTGGTTGTGTTCCACGGAGTCAAGTGCTGGTCCCTGTTTTATGTTCTGGTGGACTTGTTCTTTGTTGTAATAATGGAAAATATTACAAGGTTCCTGACTCTCGCAAGTTCCTTTTCAAAAATCCTACTGCGGATCTTGAGACCATTTCACAGAGACCCAAGGGCATTAAAGCTACTACTGCCAAAAATCCTACCCCCTCTGATAGAGACTCCAGGGCGCTGGGATAGATGGGGTAAAAAGGTATACACTTCTGCAACCTTGGCCATTAGAGCCTTAAACTGCCAGTTTCATATGTTAAAGTATCAGCAGCATATTCTTTGATTGCATAAACAGAAAATGATGTTGATTCCTGATTGTGCTGAAAATAAGGATTTGCAGGCTTTAATGCATTCTGTTGAACAGGTTGGAAAACATACTTTGCAATGTGGTTTTGTTTCACTATAGGCATCTTGCAGGGCTGCTGTCACTGGGTCTGTACTTAGAAGGCATGCTTGGTTTAAGGAGCAATCCTTGCCAGATCATTTTAAAGCGAAATTACTGGATGCTCCCTTAAATCAGGACCGCCTGTTTGGCAATAAGGCAGAAGTTCTCAAAAAGATGGAGGAAAAAGCTAAATCTATGCAAACTGTTAAAGATTTCTTACAAGTGCAACCTCCAAGATTTAGTAGGCATTGGCCCTCTAAGAATTGGTATTTTCCTGCCTCCTCCAGGCCTTCAGTCCAAACCCATATCCAGCAGAGCACCCAGGCTTCAGTCCCAGATATGCACAGGACTAAGCAGTAAGGGGCCCCCACTTCCAAATCTGGGAGTAGTAAAACTTCCCCCTATGGTGAACTGTCTCAATGACTTAACTTTAAAACTTCCAAGCACTTCTCAACTGACTGGCCCTTTGGGGGGAAAGATTGGTCTACATGCAAAAAACTGGGAACTCATTACCCAGGACAAATGGGTTTTAAATATAGTTTCCCAAGGATACAGATTTCAGTTCCACATGTTACCAACCCCAAATGGTTGGCCAGACCTACCCCCAAATCAGTGGGCAGAGGCTCAAAAGCAAGTACTCTCTCTTAAGCATAAAGACCATTCAAACTGTACCAGAAGAGGAAAAGGTTCAAGGTTTCTACTCAAGACTTTTCCTGGTACCCAGAAAAGATAATGCATGGCATCCTATCCTGGACCTGTCTACTTTAAACACCTTTTTGGTGATTCCAAAATTCAAGATGCTAACTCTTCACCCGTTGCTTCCTATGCTAGGCAAAGATGCGTGGTTGACAACACTCAATTTAAAGGAAACATACCTGCACATCCCTATTAGGGAATCTTGCAGAAGATACCTACGCTTCATATCAGTTCTCTGCACTGCCCTTTGGCTTATCTACTGCGCCCAGGGTATTCACAAAGTGCCTAGCTCCAGTCATTGCATTTTGCAGGCAAAGAAATATTCAAAAATACCCATAACTGGACGATTGTCTAATTCAGGCAGAAAGCCAGGACATACATTTGAATCATCTGGCTTTTGTACAAAGGGTGCTAACTTGTCTGGGGTACACCATAAATGAAAAGAAATCTCATCTGATACCCTGCAACAAATTATATTCCTGGGAGCAAGCTTGAATACAGCTTCCCAGATAGCTTTCCTCACGCCAGAGAAACAAATTCATTTGACAACCTACTTCAAGCTAGTGGCCACAAAAATCCTGCTATCAAGCCTTGGGGTTCATCGCCTCCTGCATTCTTCTAATTCCATATGCAAGACTGCTTATTGAGGAAACTACAGTGATATCTAAAAAGCCTATGGTGTCAACATTCTCAGGCTCTAGAAGAAATGATTCCTATCGTACCTTGCCTACGGTTAGAGTACCTTTGGTGGGCAGAGGCCTTCCACCAAAACAAGGGACTACCATTCATTTTACCCCCTGCCACCCAAACCCTAACAACAGATGCATCAGACTATGTATGGGGGGCTCACCTGGCAGGGAAGTGCATTCAGGGCAAATGGAACCCAAGTCAAATGCACCTGAATGTCAATCAAAAAAATGTTAGCTGTACAGAATGCTCTGACAGCCTTCAAGGACCACATTCTTCCAGGACAATCAATGGTAAAGATGGACAACACCACTGTTATGTGGTACGTAAACAAGCAGGGGGGTACCCATTCTTACCCCCTCTGCAGACTAGCCATGGCACTGTGGAAAACAGCCTTGAGCTGCCAAGTGCATCTACAAGCTCACTTCCTGCCAGGAAAACTAAATACACTGGCAGTTGGACTAAGCAGAAACCTCATGGACCCACATGAGTGGAAACTGGAGCCAAAGACTTTCAACATGTTGACAGACAAATGGGGGAGCCCAGATATAGACCTGTTTTCCTCCCCCCAGAACTACCAGTTAGACAAATTTTGCACAAGGACTCCCCACAAACAAGCTTGGAAAGTGGATGCCCTGTCCGATCAGTTTATGCCTTTCCTCCTCTGCCTCTCCTTTCCAAAGTACTACTAAAGATCAAACAGGACAAACCAAGGACGATATTGATTGCTCCAGACTGGCCACGCCAACGCTGGTAACCTCTCTTGTGCAGGGTGTCACTGTTGGCCCCATGGCACCTGTCTCAGACCCCTACCCCCTCTTCTCTCATCCACTGCTCAGGTAGTTCCTCAGAGGGGCCAAAATTTAAGACCACCCAGGAGAACCCCAACCCCTGCCTGGGAACTTAACTTTGTATTGGAGAAACTCACTATTCCTCCTTTTGAGCTAGCTGCTAGTGCAGATTTAAAATTCCTTTCTTGGAAAACAGCCTTCCTTTTAGCAATCACTTCAACAAGGAGGGTATCTGAATTACAGGCCCTTATGGCAGTGGAGCCTTTCATCATCTTTCTTGTGAACAGGGCGTCCTTCAGAACCAATCCCTCCTTCATGCCCAAGGTGATATCCAGTGTGGCTCTTAATCAGTCCATCCATTTGCCAACCTTCTTTCCTAATCCACAGAACAAGGGGGAATGGATACTGCACTCCTTAGATGTGCACAGACAACTTAGATTTTACTTGGACAGGACTACACCTCAAAGGAAATCTGAACTGCTGGTGACTTTTGCTGCAGGGGCAGAGGGGAAGGCTATTTGAAAGCAAACCATTTCTAAATGGATAGGCTATTGCATTCATTTCTGCTATAAGCACCATGGAAAACCTATCCCATAGGGGATCAGACCCCATTCAACCAGGGCTGCATCTACCTCTGCAGCCTTTCTCAGAGGTGTCCCTACTAGGGACATCCTAGAAGCTGCTGCCTGGAGTTCTGTACATACTTTCACCAAGCATTACCATTTGACAATTTTCTCTAAATCCAGAGCTGTCTTTGCCACTGCATTTTTGCAGGGGCTTATAGCTGGCCCTAATGCTGTCTAAATTCCTCCTCCCATCCATTGCTTTGTGAATCTACCCAAATGTGATTACTGCACCTGTGAAACACAAAGAACATAGTACAGTTGTGTATACTTACCATAAATGTAGATGTTCAAGTGTATTCACTGTTGCAGTCCTGGTTACCCTCCCTCCAGACCCCTGACTTTTCTTGGCTATACCTCTACTCTCCTTTACTATGCTTAAAAGCATATTTATTTTATTGCTTCCCATTATGGGGGCACCTGACATCTGGGACAAGAAAAACTTATGTAATGGCGTCAGCTGCATGTTTTATACCATTGACTTCCCTGATGTCAGAGAAGAAGAGACAGCAACTGGCACAGGACCCAAGACTTTGATAATCAGGCCTACTGTGGGCTACTGCAAGCAGATAACCCAAATGTGATGACTGCAGCAGTGAATACACTCGAACATCTACATTTATGGTAAGTGTACACAACTGTACTTTTTCACTTCAGCAAGAAGAGAGCAAGTGATTTCTAAGAAACAGTGGCTCAAGGAAATGTGTAATATAGTCAACTGATTACTGACTGAACCTCAGAATAAGAAAATGATTGGTGAAAAAAATGTTGATATTGGTGAACATATTTTATCTCACAGTTAATTTTCTTAATGACACAAGAGACTATTAATCTGCTGTTTGTCAAATGCATACAAATCTGTAATCTTAAAAAAATGCTGTTTTTATTTAGCTTGCTGACAACCCTTCATCCAGATGTTCTTCGTGTTTCACTGTTGCAGTCATAACTGTAGGGTGCTCCTGCCGGCAGGCAGCCCGAGGTCGGCCAGAATCCCAAAGTCTGGGTCCGGCGTCGGCTGTACAAGCTAGTACCCTGACATCAGTACGCTCTGGTACATAGCCCTCAGCCGACACCATCTTCTCCAGTCTTTCTTGCCGTGCGGTGGAAAGCAGCTCGCAAGTCGTTGGTTGGCGATTTTCAAACAGCGTATTTTGTTGTTGTCGGTCCGAAGTTCTTACTTCTCTTCTCAAAGCTAAGTACCCCATTGGGGAATCTTTTTCTTGTTCCTCCGATGTCAGAAAAAGTTAATAATTGCATATCGTGTGGGAAACAAATACCTCATAAAGATTTCCACTCTTACCGTCTACCTTGCTTAGGCCCTGACCACGACGTTTCTTGTTGTCGGTTCTGTGCCAGGTTCAATTCTCGTACTATCAAGCGCAGGTACGATTGGGCTTTAAATTATTTTGGCAGACGCTTCAATTATAGAATGTCATCGGACACTACTGGAATTCAAAAGAAGCGCAAAGACAAAGACAGGCCTCCGAAGTCCAAACAGGATTCGTTGCAGCTGGAGCCAGCGTCCGGTTCAGCTGTCAGTGAGGCGCTTTTGCAGCCCCTGTCGTCCGCCGCTTCTGAACCGATGGCCGATACGGACTCTCATGGGGAGCCATCAAGGCCTACTATTTTAACTGCTGCAGGACCTTCGGACGTCGCTCCCTCAGATGGGTCCGGAACCGCTGTGCAGGTACCGGCTTCTGAGGGGGTTTTCAGGCCTACTCACATCACTATTTCAAAGGCAAAGACAAAGACTCCTGTTAAGTCTAAAGTTCCTGCCCAAGCTTCTTCTGAATCTACTCCCAGGACACAGAAGCAATTATTAAAGATGGCTGAAGATTTACTTACCATGATTAGGGGTTCTCACCCCCCACCTGAAAAAGGCCTCGACAGGATGTTCCTCTGGATTCCTCTGACCAGGCTTCTGTATCTTCTGTCTCTTCCTCTGATCAGGAGTATTCTTTTCCTCCTTATGAGGATTCGGATGCTGAGGACTCTTTGCCCTCTGCCTCTCTGCCTGAAGATTTCTCTTTTGGGGAAACCTTGCATGAGATGAGGGAACATTTTCATTGGGAGGGTCAGGAGTATTCTGCTTCCAAGAAGAGGCTTAGAGAATTCCTTCTTCTTCCTCAACATAGGCCTTTAGCTATCCCTCCTGTTCTTGACATTGTGGATGATGCTTTTTCTGAGGCTAATTTGAATCCTGATTCCATGCCTCCTGCTCCTTCTAAGCCTGACAGGTTTTATAGGGTTCCTGACTCTCATTTATTCTTATTTAAGAACCCTTCTGCGGATCCTGAAACTATTTCTCAGGGCTCTAAGGCTGCTAAGGTTGCTACTTCTAAGAATCCTATTCCCTCTGAGAAGGATTCTCGTGCTTTAGACAGGTGGGGAAAAAAGGTATATACTTCTGCTACCCTGTCTGTAAGGGCTTTAAATTGCCAGTTTCATATGTTTAAGTATCAGCAATTTATTTTGTCTGTTTTAAAGCAAAAGCTTGCTTCCCTTCCTGCATGTGCAGAGGATAAGGAACTTCAGGATGTATTGCATGCAACTGAATAAGTGAACAAACATAGTTTGCATTGTGGTTTTGATGCCTTGGATGCTTCTTGCAGGGCTGCAGCCTCTGGCACTGTTATTAGGAGACATGCCTGGCTTCATGAACAAAGTTTACCTGAACAGGTTAAGGCTAAGTTATTAGATGCCCCTGTTCAACATGATGTTTTTTTTTGGATCTAAAGCTGAGGAGGTTATTAAAAAGATGGAAGAAAAGGCAAAATCTATGCAAACTGTAAAAGATTTCTTGCAAGTCCAGCCTCCTAGATTTTCCAGGAATTGGCCCTCCAAAAATTGGTCCTTTCCCACGTCTGACAGGCCTCAAAGGGGAAGGTATAGACGCTCCAGAGGTCGTGGTCAAGCTCAGGCCTCTTACAGATCTAGACAATGGACTGCTTCTTCACCTAGAAGGGGAGAAGACAGATCCCAATCTCAAAGAAAACAAACCCAATGACTCTCTCGGTTGGGCTACAGGACCCCTTCACCTGGATGCCCCTCTCGGAGGAAAACTGTCAATTTTTTACAGAAATTGGACTCATATTACCCAGGACAGATGGGTTTTGGACGTGATTTTAAAAGGCTACAAATTCCACTTTCATACTCTGCCAAGGGCTTACGGTTGGCCAGATCTGCCAAAACATCAATGGTCAGAGGCCTTAAATCAAGTGGATGCTCTTCTGGCCATGAGAGCCATAGAGCCTGTTCCACTCTCAGAGATAGGAAAAGGTTTTTATTCAAGACTGTTTCTGGTTCCAAGAAAACAAAGCTCATGGAGACCTATTCTGGACCTTTCTGTGTTAAACACCTTTTTGGAAATTCCAAAATTCAAGATGCTTACTCTGCAGCAACTAATTCCAATGCTCTCTCAGGACGCCTGGATGGTGACATTGGACTTAAAGGAAGCCTACTTACACATTCCCATCAGGCAGGAATGCAGGAAATTCCTCAGATTCAAGGCAGGTTCGAGACACTTTCAATTCTCTGTACTGCCCTTTGGTTTATCTACTGCGCCCAGAGTCTTTACCAAGTGCCTGGCACCAGTAGTGGCTTATTGCAGACTTCAGGGATTCAGATTTACCCCTATTTGGACGACTGCCTTATTCAGGCAGACAGCAAGGATCTTCTACTTCAACATCTGGAATTTGTTCAACGTCTTCTCTTCCTTCTGGGATTCTCAGTGAACACAAAAAAGTCACATTTGATCCCTTCTCAACAAATGGTGTTCTTGGGAGCCCTCTTAAATACGACCTTTCAAAGGGCCTTCCTCACTCCAGAAAAACAATCACAGCTGGCTACAATTTTCAACACCTTGGCAACTCTATCTCAGCTCACTGCAAGGAAATTCCTGCAGGCTCTGGGCTACATGGCTTCCTGCATTCTGTTGATTCCAAATGCAAGGCTTCATATGAGAAAGCTTCAATGGTATCTGAAAAGTGTATGGTCACAGCATTACCACGATCTGGACATTCTGATTCCTCTGATCCCCTGCCTCCAGAAGGAGTTCCTCTGGTGGTCCAGGGTGTGTGCTTTAAACGAAGGAAAGCCTTTTCGTCTACCTCAACCTTCTCAAATCATAACCACAGACACCTCGGATTATGCTTGGGGAGCACACTTTCTAGACAGTTGCCAGCAGGGAACCTGGACAAAGGACCATCTTCACTGGCACATCAATCTGAAGGAAATGTTGGCAGTTCAAAATGCTCTTCTAGCCTTCAAGAACTTTTTGCAACCAGGGCCTCTGCTAATTCGCACAGACAACACCACAGTCATGTGGTACATAAACAAGCAGGGGGGTTCTCATTCATACCCCCTTTGCAGACTAGCTATGGCTTTATGGGACACAGCTCTAAATCTGAATCTACATCTCCAGGCTCAATTTATTCCAGGAGAACAGAATCTCTTAGCAGACAGCCTGAGCAGAAACATTTCAGATCCTCAAGAATGGATGCTAGACACCAACTTATTCAACAGGATTACTGCAGTTTGGGGATGTCCCCAGATAGATCTGTTTGCATCCCATCTCAATCATCAGCTGCCTCGCTTTTGCACCAGGTCCTTCCACAAAACAGCTTGGAAAGTGGATGCCCTGTCCTTCAGCTGGAGAAGCCTTTCGGGATATGCCTTCCCTCCTCTTCCTCTACTACCTCGGGTATTACTGAAGATAAAACAGGACAAGCCCAAGTTTCTCATCTTGATTGCTCCAAATTGGCCTCGACAGTTTTGGTATCCAACTTTAAAGCACCTGTTCTTGGAGCCTCCTTGGATTCTCCCTCTGAACCCTTCTCTTCTGTCCCAGCATCAGGGTCGGTTACTACATCCCAACCTCAGGACCCTTTGCCTGGCAGCTTGGCTCTTCAAAGGAATTTGATTTCTTCTAGCCTTCCCAAACAAGTTTTGGATGTTCTTCTGGAAGCTAGACGGCCTAGCACTAGGAAATCCTATGCCTCTAAATGGAAGAGGTTTTTTATTTGGATGCAGGACCGAGGCTCGGACCCTCTGGTGCCTGATCTCTCTTCAATTTTGCTTTACCTTTCAGATCTTTTGTCTAAAGGACTTTCCTTTTCTTCCATTAAGATTCATGCTTCTGCTATTTCTGCTCATTTCAATTCTGATCCTCCTGTTTTTTCTCATCCTTTGGTGAGACAATTCTTGAGAGGGGCCAAGAATTTAACACCTCCCAGGACCCCTCCTGTTCCTGCTTGGGATCTTAATTATGTTTTAGAAAAACTTACTTTGCCTCCTTTTGAGCCTGCTGCATCTTCAGATATTAAGTTTTTATCTTGGAAGACAGTTCTTTTGTTAGCATTGACTTCTGCCAGAAGGGTCTCAGAGTTGCAAGCTCTCATGGCTGTGGAACCATACCTTATTTTCCACTAGGACAGAGTATCCTTGAGGACTAATCCTACTTTCATGCCTAAGGTGATTTCAAAAGTGGCTTTAAATCAGACAATTCACCTTCCTACTTTCTTTCCTAATCCTCAAAATAAAGGGGAAAGGATTTTGCATTCATTGGATGTGCACAGACAGTTACGATTTTACCTGGACAAGACTAAAGAGTTCAGAAAATCTAATCAATTGTTTGTTTCTTTTGCCTCCAGTTCTCTTGGAAAAGCTATTTCAAAACAAACTATTTCCAAATGGATTGCTTATGGAATCAGATTTTGTTACACTCATCATGGGAAACAGTTTCCAGGTACTGTGAGAAGTCATTCTACTAGAGCAGCTGCCACTTCTACAGCTTTTCTCAGAGGAGTTCCTACCAAGGATATCTTGGAAGCTGCCACTTGGAGTTCTGTGCATACTTTTCCCAAGCACTACAATCTCCCTCTGTATTCTAAGACCAGGGCAGGCTTTGCCTCTGCTGTTTTGCAGGGTCTTCTTGCTGCCCCTTCTTCTGTCTAAGCCTCCTCCCCCTTTTCACTGCTTTGGGATTCCACCCTACAGTTATGACTGCAACAGTGAAACACGAAGAACATAGTACAGTTGTGTACACCTACCATAAATGTAGATGTTCGAGTGTCTTCACTGTTGCAGTCGGGGTTTCCCTCCCTCCTATCCCCTCTTTTTCTCTTATTTGTGTTGTATTTGTGTTTCCTTGTTGGATTCATTTCTGATTTATTGGGACTTCTGACATCTAGGGCAAGAAAGGCTGGAGAAGATGGCGTCGGCTGAGGGCTATGTACCAGAGCGTACTGACGTCAGGGTACTAGCTTGTACAGCCGACGCCGGACCCAGACTTTGGGATTCTGGCCGACCTCGGGCTGCCTGCCGGCAGGAGCACCCTACAGTTATGACTGCAACAGTGAAGACACTCGAACATCTACATTTATGGTAGGTGTACACAACTGTACTTTATATTGTCTGTATTGGCTGTATTTTAATTCCTTATCAATAACAGTAACTTAGAGACTTGCTAATATTTACAAAAGAGCAGCTTAGGAGCAAGCTTTGATTTCCAGAATGGCTATTTTACCACACATCAGGCTAGTGTCAAGTCGTCAACACCCTTTGAAACGTTTTCTGCAATTCATTGTATACATCATCATTGTGAAACAGAAACATAGCTTTGGTGAGGCAAAGAGGGCAGCCAACCTGGTTGCAAGGCATTAAGGGGTGTGATGGGAGATGCTGATTGGTCAGTAATGTAGAACTCTTATTCATTTCATTACTGGTGTTTCTAAATGTTTGTATAGAAATGAGTTCTTATACTTCAGTTAAGGACTGCAGGACTCACTTTTTGTGGTATGAGTTATGCAATCTGTTTGCTTCAGTTGTACAAACACTTTTGTTACAGCTTTAAAATAAAATGATTAGTCCCCCCCCCCCCCACACACACACACACACACACACACACACTCCTCATCTTAGATATGAGGACCCCAGATCAGGGAAAACGGGCTTGGTTAGCATGCCAGATTGGGAAAGGAAGCATGTAATGTTGTCCTATCTCACCTTCATTCATTGCTGGTTGAGTTTGGAACTGGGAATCTGTTCCTACTCGGCCTCTACAAAAGCTCTAGAGCTTCCACCGGCTCGAGGCTATACCCTATCCCATCATGCTCCGGGAAGAATACCCAGATCTCGTTTGCTGCTAAACAAGATCGGGTGCTCCATGCAGGCTCTTGGCTAAGTGGAAACTTCTCTTCTATATTTTTTGTCAAATTGATCAAACAAAAACTAGTTTAAAGTAGTTGTTGTTGGTATAGTTAACATATTTAGCCATTAGGACTGTATCTTGTGCCTTCCGGTGTTTGATGTTCTTCGTGTTTCACTGTTGCAGTCATTACATTTGGGTAATCTGCTGACAGGTTGCCCTTAATCGGCCTGAATAACAAAGTCTTGGGTCCTGTGTCGGTTGCTGTCTCCTCTTCCATGACGTCAGGTCATCAGGGGTATAAAACTTGCAGACGACGCCATTTTAATCAGTCTTTCTTGCAGCGCGGTGCCCGAAGCAGAAGCAGTTCGGAAGTGCTGGTCGGCCGACACCTGAAATTTTAATTTTCGAGTTTCAGAACCGAAGTCTTCAAACTAAAGCTAAGTACCCTATTGGGGAATCTTTTTCTTGCTCCTTACCGATGTCAGTTGTTGTTTGTCTTTCGGCTTTTTCCCGTAAGGGGTCGCCACAACGGAACTCCAGTCCGCTAATGATCGACAGTAGATTTTTATGAAATGTCAAGGTGCCAGCTCGACGCCCAACCTTCAGTGAAGGCATGCCCATTTACTCCACACAGAAGGCTCTCCCAAGCCATGCCAAGGATCGAACAGGAGAACCTCTTGGCTGTGAGGCAACAACGCTACCGCTGTACCACCGCGGCATTCCTTACCGATGTCAGTAAAAGTTAATAATTGCATTACTTGTGGGAAGCAAATACCTCATAAGGATTTTCATTTGTACTGTATTCCTTGCCTAGGCCCTGATCACAATGTGCCTTGCTGTCAGTTTTGTGCTAAATTTAACCAACGCACTATTAAGCAGCGGTATATTTTTGCTTCTAAATATTTTGGTTCAAGATTTAACTACCCTGAAATGTCGTCGGTTAGCAATCCGACTACTGGAGTTCACAAAAAACGGAAGGAAAAAGACAGAGACAGACTGTCGAGGTCCAAAACCGATGACAAAGCTTCTCCTAAGCCAGTCGTCGGTTCACCGGTACTCCCAGTGAGGTGCTTTCACAGCCCCTGATACCCGCTACATTTGAGTCACAGCCCTCTACCAAGACCCATTCGGAGTCCAGTATGCTGCGAGATTCTGCAAGTATTGACACCCCACGGATGTCTCTCTTAGATGGGTCCAGAGCCGCTGAGCAGGCACCTGCTTCTGAGGGTGTTTTCAGGCCTCAACATTTTTATATTAAACCAACGCCATCATCAAAAACAAGGCCAAAACCAACTTCTGTGTCTGAAAAACTGACACATGAGCCACATGCTCAGGCCCCTATGCCTAAAAAACAAATGATCAAAATGGCTGAGGATTTAATTATCTTGATCAGGGGTTCCCAACCCCCCCCCCCCACTAAGAGGCGTAGGCAAGGCACTGATTATGAATCTTCAGATCAGGTTTACATTTCTTCCGATTCCTCTTCTGATCAGGAATTTTCTATTCCACCTTATGATGACTCTGATGCAGAGGAATCCATCTCTTCTGCTTCTCCTCCTGAGGATTACTCTTTTGGAGAGACTTTGCATACTTTAAGGGAACATTTTCACTGGGAGAGTCAGGATTTCTCAGAATCAAAAAAGAGGCTTAGGGATTTTCTTGTCTTCCTCGGGTAGTCTGTTTGAGTTGGGGCTCCTTTGGGCCTGTTTAAGTTAAAGGGCTCCTTTCCGCTCGTTTAACTTAGATGGCTTCCTTTTCCTTATATCCTTCTATATTAGAATAATAATGCTATATATCCTTTGCTTTTTTAGTGTTAAAAGGTTGATTTTCTGTTAACTGTATCTATAAAGAAAAAAAAGTAGTGTTTTTTTTCTTGTGTTTTTTTTCTGGTGTGTTATATTGATAGAGATGTAAAGAAACAAAACCATCGGGTTTCAAAAGATGTGCCAAGTGTAGTCAAAAAATGTCAGTAACTGATGGGCACCCCAGCTGTGTGTATTGTTTGGGTGCTGTCCACCTTCAGGAGTCTTGTTCCTTCTGTCATGCTTTTAGTTTTAGGGTATTGATGGAAAGAAGGAAGAAGCTCATAGTCTGAGGTTTGTTGAAAACCCCCTTTTCTGAGGCTTTGGAAGAGAATCAGGATACCTCAAAAACTTCTGAGAAATCTCCATCCTCCATATCTGAAAAGTCCAGTAAGAAGACATCTTCTACTGTTTCAATGTCGGAGCTGGCAAGAAAACTGGCTAAGGATTCGTCTTCAGACACAAAGGCTTTAGGGCCCAAGAAATCTACCTCTTCGGTTTCAATTGTGATTTCAGAACTGACAGAGTTTCAGTTTTGGAGCCGTTCCCCAGTATTTGAACCGGTCTCCCCAGTCTTGAGATTCCCACTGTTACTGCCTGTGAAGTCTCCAACTCTATCCTCTCGGTCTTCCAGAAGCCTTTCAGGCGATGATGTGGAGAGAGTGGTGAAGAGGCTTTTACGGATGCCAGCGCTGGCCAACATATTGTCGATTCGGAGCCAACCAGCATTTCTTCCCCTTGCATTCTTCCTCCGACCCATTCTGGAGTTTCGGAGCTGGAGTGCTTGAACCCGATTGTAGCTGAACCATCGGTACCGAGACCTACTCCAGGATCGTCGGACCTGACTACTGCTCTATCCCCTTCTGCTCCATCAGAAGTCGAGGGGTCTAGGAGCTGATGCTCTCCCATCAGGTCCAGGGAGGGGAGTTGGGCCGGACAGTTGTCTGACCCAAATCTACCTCTTGGGGCTTCGGCATGGGTGAGCTTGGCACCTACATCGGCCTCTGAGCCCACTGCCTTGGTTCATGGGGGTTTTCTGGTTCTTTAGAGCCAGAGGCCTACTTGGATCAGGGATGGGGGACTTTCGGGGTGATGAGGAGTGTGCTCTCACCACTGACTGCTCTGCTGTCAGATGTTCTTCGTGTTTCACTGTTGCAGTCATCATATTTGGGTTATCCCTGCCAAGGTAGCCCTTGGCCGGCCCGAATACCAGAGACTTAGTATTTCTGTGTTGGTTGCTGTCACTTGAGGACTGACGTCAGGTTGTCAGTGGTATAAAGTAATGCAGCCGACGCCATTACATCAGTCTTTCTTGCCATGGAGCCCGAAGCAGAAGCAGTTCACATGAGTGCCAGTCGGCCTCTACCTGAGTTTTCTTTTTCTCAGCCTAAGCACCCCATTGGGGATCCTTTTTTCTTGCACTAACTGATGTCAGAAAAAGTTAATAATTGTCTCGCCTGTGGAAAGCAAATACCACACCTAGACTTCCACTCTTACTGCGTCATTTGTCTAGGCCAAGAACACAATGCCCCCCCATTATCGCTTCTGTGCTTTGTTTAACGCCAGAACTATCCATTGTCAATATTTTCTTTTACAGTCCTCGAATTCTGATATGGCTTTGGTAAGCCATCTGACATTAGGCAGATCTACCGAAAAAATGTAAAGATAAAGACAGAGACAAGACCGCACAGGTCCAACCCTACCGACGATGCTTCTGTTAAGCCAGTCATCAGTCCTCCGGTACTCAGTGAGATGCTTTTGCAGCCCCTGATGCCCACTTCAGTTAATACGCTGGCCGCTACCAAGACCCTTTCGGAGTCCGGTATACTGCAAAACTCTTCTTCTTCTAAGGATCCTGCAGTCGTCTCTACCTTGGATGGGTCCGGAGCCTCTGAGCAGGCACCCACTTCCGAGGAAGTCCTTTGCATCACCGAATCTCGACATAAACCGACGTCTTCTTTCGCTACTACCATTCTTTCAAAAAGAACCGAGATCCTTAGGCCCAGGGTTCGAACCACACCCTAGAAGCAGGCTGCCCACTCTCAGACACCTGCTACCTTGCCTCTGTCTCAAATGCTTAAAATGGCAAAAGACCTTATCATGCTGATCAGGGGAAGCCAAGCTACCCCCTCAGAAAGGAAAAGATATCTGTCCCCCAGTAGTTTTATCTGAACATGAGTCAGATGAGTCTGATGCGTCTGACTATGAAGACATGCAACCCCTCTCCACTTATGAGGATTCTGATGCAGAGAAAACCATTCCTTCAGCCTCTCCCCCAAAGGATTTTTCCTTTGGGGAAACCCTGCATACTTTAAGGGAGCATTTCTAATGAGCGAGTCAGGACTACCCTCAGTCTAAAAAGAGACTCAGAGAATTCCTAGATCTTCCACAACACAGACCCTTGGCAGTCCCCCCCCCCCCCAGTCCTGAATCCAGCTTGACTCTTGACACCCTACCTCCTGCTCCCAGAAAACCAGACAAGTACTACAGAGTCCCTGACTCGCACACATATCTTTTTAAAAAGGTTATTTCTCAAGGGCCAAAAGGGATTAAAGCAACCTCTGTAAGAATCCGACCCCCTCAGACAAGGATTCCTGAGCATTGGACAGATGGGGTAAAAAAGTATACACCTCAGCTGCTCTTGCTATCAGGGCACTAAATTGTCAGTTCCATATGCTTAAATATCAGCAACATACATTGGAACTCCTTAAACAAAAAATGTCTTCCTTTCCTGCTAGGGAAGAATCTAAAGATTTACAAGACTTGATGAATTCTTTAAGTCAAGTAACTAAGCACACTTTGCACTGTGGTTTTGACACCCTAGAAGCTTCTTGCAGGGTAGCAGTTACTGGATCTGTCATTAGAAGACATGCATGGCTTAAGGAACAACCCCTGCCAGACCATGTCATATCTAAATTGTTGGATGCCCCCTTGCACAAAGATAACTTATTTGGCACTAAGGCAGAAGAGGTCATAAAAGGATGTAAGAAAAAGCAAAATCTATGCAAACAGAGTTCTTACAGGTCCAGCAGGCATTTTCCCTCCAAGCACTGGTCCTTTCCTGCTCCGAGTAAACAGGCCCAGCCTAGGCCCTGTGGAAACAGACCCCCCCCCCTCAAGAAAGCAGCCACAGGGAATGCAGAGATCTAAGCAGTGAACTGCCTCCATTTCAAAACCAGGGAGTTCTAAGCCACCCCCTTATGGTAAGCACTCGCAATGACTCACCTCCTCCCATCTGCCCACCTTCACTTACCCCTAGGAGGAAAACTCTACTTTCACTCAAGCACCTGGTCCACCATTACCAAGGACCAAAGGGTTCTGAACATTGTGTCTCAGGAATACAAATTCGCCTTCCACACCCTTCCAACCCCAAAAGGGTACCCAGATCTACCACCAAATCAGTGAGCAGAGGCTCAAAAGCAAATCCATTCCCTTCCTCTCTTTGAGGGCAGTAGAGCACGTTCCTGCAGAACAGATAGGCCAAGGCTTCTACTCCAGACTTTTTCTGGTGCCCAGAAAAGAGGGCACCTTGCACCCCATCCCCGATTTATCCATTCTAAACACCATCCTGGTGATCCGAAAATTCAAAATGCTCACCCTTCAGCAGCTGCTACCCATGCTCTCCAAGGGCGCTTGGCTAGCCACCCTGGATCTAAAAGAGGCCTACCTCCACATTCCTGTCAGGGAATCCTGCAGAAAATATGTCCGCTTCAGGGCAAGATCTCAACACTTTCAGTTCTCTGGGCTTCCCTTTAGCTTATCTACTGCTCCAGAGTTTTCACAAAATGCCTGGCTCCAGCCATTGCCATTTGCAGACAAAGAAATATTCAGATTTACCCCTACTTAGACAACTGCCTTATTCAGACAGACAGACAGGAAAAGCTGCTCAAGGACCTGGCCTTTGTAAAGAGCCTACTAGCCTCCCGAGGGTACACAACCAACAAAAAGAAATCAAAACAGATTCCCAACCAAAGGATAATCTTCCTGGGAGCATGTCTGGACACAGCATCTCAGACGGCATACCTTACACCAGAGAAACAAATTTTCCTGTCAGCCTACTTCTCTCAACTGGCCAGCAGGCCCCAGCTTTCTGCAAGGAAAATCCTGCAAGCTCTGGGGTTCATGGCATCTTGCATACTGCTCATTCCATATGCCCGAGTGCATATAAGGAAACTTCAGTGGTACCTAAAGAGCCTTTGGTGTCAACACCCTCAAGACCTGGAAACTCTTCTTCCTATAATTCCTTGCCTCAGAAAAGAATTTCTTTGATGGGCAACAGCATGCTTCCACAACAAGGGACTGTCCTTCTCCCCACACCCCGCCACTCAGACCCTCACCACAGATGCATCAGACTATGCTTGGGGTGCACCCCTGGACAGCAGGTGCATACAGGGCCATTGGAGCCCACAGCAAATCCCCCTGCACATCAGTCAAAAAGAGATGATGGCTGTGCAGCAGGCCTTGATACCTTTCAAACCCCTTCTCTCTCCAGGGGTTCTCCTGATCAAAACAGACAACACCACTGTGATGTGGTACATCACCAAGCAGGGAGGGACTCACTCCTACCCTCTATGCAGGCTGGCCATGACCATTTGGCTCACAGCCTCTTCCATGCAACTACACCTGTTAGCACAATACCTAACAGGCTCTCTCAACTCCCTGGCAGACCAATTAAGCAGAAACCTTCTGGACCCACATGAGTGGCAGCTCAACAGAAGTACTTTCACCCTAATAGCTAGGAAATGGGGAACCCCGTAGGTCAACCTCTTTGCCTCCCACACCAACTGTCAGCTCAGCAAATTCTGCACCAGGGAGCTTCACTGCATGGTTTGGAAAGTGAATTCCCTGTCCTTCCCCTGGGTCAACCTCTCAGTTTATGCCTTTCCTCCCCTACCTCCCATCCCCGGGGTACTGCTCAAAATAAGGGAGGAAAAACCAAGGACCATTCTTATGGCTCCAGACTGGCCCCGACAGTACTGGTACCCCTTGCTGCACAACCTGTCCCTGCTCCCTTCCATGGCATCTTCTCAGATTCCAAAACTCCTAACACAGAGGGAAGGGGAATTCATGCATCCCCAAATGCAGATACTCAATTTGGCAGCTTGGCTTATTCCCTAACCCCGAACCAATATGCCATCCTCAGTAAACAGGTTCTGGATGTTATCCGTGAGGCCAGACACCCTAGCACCAGAAAGTCTTATGTAGATAAATGGAAAAGGTTCTGCACCTGGATCCAGGCTAAGGGGGCCAATACAGCACAGCCCTCCATCCCTCTCATCCTGTATTACTTAGCTGACCTACTACATAGTGGTCTCTCTCTTCTCTATAAAAATTCACACCTCTGCTATTTCTCCTCATTTTCCCACTGAGCCATCCCCATTTCTCACACCCTTTGATCAAACAGTTCCTCAGAGGGGCTAGCAACTTGAGGCCCCCGAGAAGGGCACCAACACCAGCTTGGGTTCTTAACTTTGTCTTGGAAAAGCTCACCCTGCCTCCTTTCGAACCAGCTTCTTCTGCAGCGGTAAAATTTCTCTCGTGGAAGACAGCCTTCCTTCTGGCCATTACTTCAGCCAGAAGAGTCCCTGAGCTGCAAGCACTCATGGCTGTGGAACCCTTCATCATCTTCCATGCAGACCAGGTATCCCTCAGAACTATAACCCATCCTTCATGCCCAAGGTGGTATCCAGTGTGGCTGTCAACCAATCCATTCATTTGCTCACCTTCTTTCCTAATCCCCAGAACAAGAGCAAAGTGTTCTTCACTCTCTAGATGTGCACAGACAGCTCAGATACTACCTGGACAGGACTAAATCCTTTAGAAAGTCTGATTAAGTGCTGGTTTACTCTGCTACAGAGGCAGAAGGCAAAGCCATCTCCAAGCAAACCATTTCCAAATGGATAACACACTGCATCCATGTTTGCTACATACAGCATGGTAAGCCTCCCCCAAGAGGGTCACGACAGACTCCACCAGAGCAGCCTCCACCTCTACAGCTTTCCTCAGAGGAGTCCCCACCAGGGACATCCTGGAGGCTGCCACCTGGACATCTGTTCACACTTTTACCAAGCATTACCACCTGCCTCGCTTCTCCAAATCCAGGGCAGGATTTGCCTCTGCAGTCTTGCAGGGCATCCTGGCCAGCCCCTAGCTTCCTTGACTGCCTCCACCCATTTCCTCAGCTTTGGGAATCTACCCAAATGTGATGACAACACGAAGAACATAGTACAGTTATGTGCACTTACCATAAATGTAGATGTTTGAGTGTATTTGCTGTTGCAGTCCTGGTTTCCCTCCCTCCATCCCCCTTTTTTCCTCTTTCTTCTTTTGTTACCATTCTTCCTTGTTCTCCTTTCCTTACAAGGGACATATTGGTATTTATTTTCCACTGATGGGGTTCTTCCACCAGAACCTGGCCTCCTACTTTGGGGGCTCCTGACAGGTTACGGCAAGAAAAACTGATGTAATGGTGTTGACTGCCTTACTTTATACCACTAATGACCTGACATCAGTCCTCAAGCAACAGCAACCGATGCAGAAATACTAAGTTTCTGGTATTCGGGCCGGTCCAGGGCTACCCTGGCAGGGATAACCCAAATGTGATGACTGCAACAGTGAATACACTCGAACATCCACATTTATGGTAAGTGTACATAACTGTACAGTCCTAGTACTCTTCCTCCAAAGGCACCAGTGTCCGTCTCATTACCATCGCTTCCACCTAGGCATGGAGACCCGAACCCCCGGGATACCCCATTGGGTGAAGCAATCTCTTCTGAAACCTCACCGGAGTACCCTTCTGAGGAGGTCCCTCAGAAGAGATTATGTAAGAGGAAGCGTTTAGACCCCCCTGAGGCATTTATCACGTCAGACACAGACCTCGATGAGTCAGAAGGGTCCCCATGGTCACCCTCTGAGGATGTCTCCTTTGCAGACATCCCAGATATCCTCAAATAGGGAAGTGGAAGTCCATCAACCCTTCTGAGGATGAGTCTGAGTACCTGGAGGCTTTCAGGTCTTGCCCTTCCACCTCTTGGGTTTCTCCACCTTTCAACCAGCTTATAAAAGTAGCCAGTTGGAAGGCGTGGGGCTGTCCAGATTTAGAGGAACCTGTTCCTAGGAGGCCAAATAAATATATTACTGCACCCTCAGATAGGGAGTTCCTCACAAAAGGTGTCCCTGTAGATGCTATGGTAGTGGCAGCAACAGCCACCAAAAAGGAATTGTCCGAGACTTCCTCATCTGTCCATCCACTGAATAAAGAGTCTGGAATGATGGACAGACACAGAAAATGCACGTTTTCATCAGCTTCCTTTGCCCTTAGGTCACTGAACTACCTGACCCATTTCACTTGGCTTCAGAGGGATCTCCTGAAAGAGCTAGGAGATGCTCTCCAAATTTCTGCAGCTGCGGGGGTTTCGGACAAGGTGTCCACCCAGCTATCCACCTTAAACTCTCTGATAAACTCCTCTATGTGACTTATTTCTTATGTTGCCGAAGGAGCGAGTAGGGCAGTGGGTACAGGAATTTCCTTAAGGAGGCATTCCTGGATGCACATATGTGACTTCGCAGAATCCTTCAAGTCTTCCTTTATTAACGCCCCTTTTGATGGCTCGTCCTTGTTTGGGCCAGAAGTGAAAAACACTCGGACTGGGTGTGAGCAAGAAGAAAAGACTCTTTATACCATTTCTCCCTCTCTACCAGGCCTTATCCCAAAGGCTGGGAGGGTTGTAATGTGGTTCCGTAAGTCCCAAAGAGCCTTCCCGGACACGTGGTGATTCTTCCTCCAGGGGCAGAGAGGGAAGTAACAATGGAAAACTCTGACCACGTGGCAGAGGGGGTCCGCAAGACCAGGGCTACAGGGATTCCTTTCTTGGTAGGCCCTTTCAGCGTTCCTGAAAGGAAGCCCGTCTGTCCACCTCTGGAGGCAGTCAAGGGTCGCTTGTCATTGTACCCAAATGCCTGGCTAAAAATAAGAGACACGTGGGTACAAGCAATCATGTCCAGAGGTTACTACATACCCTTTTCCTCTCCCCTGTAGAAAAAAAAATCAGCCACAGATGTTCCACCCAGTCAAAGGGACCATCCAACCCTAGAAGTTCAAAAGTTGCTAGAGAAAAGAGTCATCCAAAATGTCCCTGCAGACCAAATTAGAACTTACTCGTGGTTCTTTTTAGTTCCAAAAAAGTCAAGGGACTTGAAGCCCATTCTGGATCTCAGCAGATTAAACAAATCTGTCAAGAAGTGAAAGTTCCAGATGATGACACTGCAGTTGATACTCCCCTTTCTGGGGAAAGACAATTGGATGTGCTCGATAGATCTCCAAGATGCAGTCCAATGTAATTGGCGCTCCACACCGGAGTTCAACCTCTCCCTGGTTAGATCTGACAATAAACAAATCACTTTGGATATCCACATTCCGCCCCCACCCCCAGACAAGGAAACCACTGTGAAAAACTTTTCAAAAGCAAACTTCATGTTACTTAAGACCGAGGTGGAAAGATTCAAAGCCCCCATGTTAAAGGATAACACTGTCCAAGCTGCAAAATCCTTTACTAATGCATTCTATGGGCACCTACAAGAATGCATGGATTGTGCTATCCCAAGCAAAACCAAGACTCACTCCTCCAAGAAAAGGAAACCAGTCTGGTGGACTCCTGCCGTAAACAAGCTATACAATAGGAGGAGGAAACTAGTACAGAAAAGAATAAAATCCCAAGAAGGGAAGACATCCCTGATCAGTATCAGCAAGAAACTACAATCCCTCATAAAATCATCCAAGGCAAGCTTCAAAAGAAAAATTACCAAGGACTCCAAAGATGACCACAAGGCATTCTTTAGCTATGTCAAGAATCTAAGTGACAATGCTCAGATCTGCTCAGAGTTTGTGCAGAATGGTACAAAATACACTGAGCCGACCGATATCGCCAACATCCTGGCAAACAGGTTCAGCGCAAACCCCCCTCTCACATCCAAAAGGGCCTATAACCATATCAGAAGAATGTAGAGCCCCTGAAATCACAGACACTCGGGTTAAAACAGCCCTCTCCAAAGCCAAAAACACAGCATCAATGGGACCGGATGGTGTCCCAGGCTGCATCCTACATGAGCTCAAAGATGAACTAACCCCTCACCTAAACACACTGTTCAAACTCAGCCTCTCCACAGGTTATGTACCCATAGAGTGGCACATAGAAATGGTTATTCCGCTCCACAAAGGTGGAGCCACAACAGAGCCTGGGAACTATCACCCTATAAACCTGACTAGCTTGGTCTGCACGACTGTGGAGCGCATCATCATGGAACTCATTAACAGAGACATTGGGAACCCCCAAACACTGGATCCTTCCCAGTTCAGCTTTGTTAAGGGCAGATCATGCCTCCTAAATCTGGTGGACTTCTTTGAGACAGTTACCAAGGCTGTAGACGAGGGAAAGGTGGTGCACACAGCCTACCTAGACCTCACAAAGGCCTTCAACACCATTCCACATTCTGGTATTATAGACAAGCTCACCAGCCTGAACATACACCCCTACGTCTCAAGATGGGTTGCCAACTGGCTCACGGACAGAACCCACATGCTAAGAGTTGTGGGAGCTAGGTCTGACTCTAAACCGGTTACAAGTGGTGTTCCCCAGGGCTCAGTCCTAGGACCCCTCCTGTTCGGCATATACTTCTCAGAGGTACAGGCAAGCACAGGAGGACTATGGCTGACCAAGTTCACAGACGACTGCAAACTAGGGGTATATTTGACTTTCTGGCTGACACAGACATCCTCCAAAACTGAGATGGATACCTGGTGTCAAAATCATGGCCTCAAGCTAAATGCCAAAAAGTGCATAGTCATCCCCTTTGGAAATAAATGTACCCACAAACTACCACATAGGTGGTAGTCCCCTAAATACGGAAGATGTAATAAGGGATCTGGGGACCCAAGTAGATGGTAATCTCTAATTTGATAATCACATTGCCAAAATAGTTAGAAAATCCTTTTGCATGGCCCACCTTATCACAAAATGGTTTGCATCCAGATCAAAAGAGATTATTGTGCCCCTGTACTCACACTCATCAGATCCATCATAGAGTACAATGCCCCATTTGGGATGTACCTTACAAGACACCTGCACCAGCTGGGAAGACCATAGAAGTACCTCACCAAGAGGATCACTGGCCTCAAACAGATGCCCTATGTAGCTCGACTGAAGAAACTCCAACTGTACTCTGTTGCATACCGCCTACTCAGTGGTGATCTCTGCTTGACATACAAGGCCATGTCCAACCCAGAATTGATGGGCATGCTCCACCTAAAGAAAAGCTTATCCCCTCGAGCCACACACTCTAGGGATCTAAACCTCACCACAACAATAAATAGGACGTGCTGGAGGGATAGATTCCTGTCCAGAGACTTCCCATGCTTTGGAACAAGATTCCAATCTACATTAGGCAGAGTTCCTTACTAACACTCTTCAAGAGAAACCTTGACGAGTGGATGGGAAACAGAAAGTTTACACCGGGGATCACTTCAGTGGCTGTGCTGGACAGAGGCACAGGGAACAAATCTAAGGGGACAGCGAAAACCAACACATTCTGGCTAGTCATATAAATGCCTTCAGGCAGATAGCCTAGTACCTACCTATGAACCTATACTACCACGTAAAAATGGACAGGAAATCCAGGAGTCATTTACCATTTTGGCTGGGAGCCAGTCACTACCAGTTTCGAGCTCTGCCCTTTGATCTCACTACAACCCCCAGAGTGTTCACCAAGGATTCCGGGTGTTTCCATACTTAGACGACTGGCTCCTAACCGCCACCACCGAGCATCTACTGACAGCAGCAAGAGACACCACCATTCATCTTTGCTGTCAGCTAGGGATTACGATAAACTTCAAAAAATCCGCCTTGTTGCCATCACAACATATTGTCTTCATAGGGGCAGACTTAAATGCAAGGCAAGTGTTAGCCAAACTTCCACCTGAGAGGATTCAAACCTTATGTCAGCAAGCCACAAACCTCTTAATGAAGAAAAAAGTACAAGCCAAGGGTGTTTTGAAAGTTTTAGGTACCAAGGCAGCAGCAAAACCTTGGTACCCTTGGCTCATCTACACATGAGGATTCTACAGTGGTTACTTTTCACCCAGTGGTCCATTCAGGCGCTGCCCATTTCTCACAAGATTATAATGGACTCCTGCAAGAGGGATCTGCACTGGTGGCTTCACTCTACTCAGTAGATTTAGACTGACCATTTTCCCACAACCAAATAGTTGCAGTGACCACAGATGCTGGGGGGGGGGGGCATTATCTGGGGAAGATGGTCCAAGGCGTTTGGCTGGAATATGAGAACCACTTGCATATCAGTGTCCTGCAGATGAGAGTGGTGCTTTTGGTGTTGCAAGCATTCTAGAACTTCCTTCTACTGAGAGCAATTGCAATTCTGACAGACAACATGTCAGTGGTGTGGTATATAAACAAACACGGAGGAACCAAGTCTTATTCCCTATGTCGAGAAGCCCAAAGAGTATGGCAGTGGGCAGTTTCTTCCCGATGCTTTCTGATAGCAATGCACATCCCAGGGAAATCCAGCGTGATGGCAGACAAGCTCAGCAGAACTGTTCTAATGCCTCATGAGTGGTCCCTAAAATAGGAAGTTATGGAGCAGATTTTCCGCAAGTGGGGCCAGCCTTGCTGCAGCCTCTATGCCACGTCTATGAATGCCAAATGCAGCAGTTCATGTGCCATGATCCCCCCCACTGGTGGAGTCATCGAAGGATGTACTTGTTCACGATTGCCCCCCCCCCCCCCCCGGCCTTCGCTGTGCCTTTCCTCCTTTTCTCTTGATTCCCAAAGTTCTGCAGAAAGCCAGAACATCGAGGAGCAGTTTGGTACTCATTGGCCATACTGGCCTCATCAGATTTGGTTCCCTTTTCTATGGCCCCATCTCCAGGAGGAGCCATGGATTCTGTACCCAGTTCCAGACCTCCTGACTCATCCATCAGGGATACTTCATCTGTCAATTCAGACCCTCAAACTGATAGCTTGGCTCCTCCTCTTCCACTCCTAGCCAGGCTTCCAGATATTTCCACTACAGTAAAACATAATTTGATTTCATCCCATAAGGCTTCAACCAGAAAACTGTATGCTAGTAAATGGAAAAGGTTCTCCTGTTGGGCATTAAATAATCACATTGGTCCTTTCACTGCCCCTGTAACAACCATATTAGACTTCCTTTCAAAACTTTTTGATGAAGGTGCAGCAGCGGCTACCATCTGAGTTCAATTAGTTGCTGTATCAAGCTATCATATTGGAGAAATGGGATTAAAAATCATGCCCCACAGGGTTTGCAAAACTTTTTTGAAAGGTACCTTTTTACTAAGAACCCCCAGTAAAAGAACCACCAGCCCCTTGGGACCCTAACTTTGTGTTGTCCACCTTGATCCTTCCTCCCTTTGAACCTGCATCATCTTGTCAACTAAAGTTTCTAATGTGGAAAACCATCTTCTTGATAGCCATCACGTTTGCCTGTTGGGTATCAGAACTCCAAGCTTTGTCAATGCATCCACCTTATTCGATTTTCCACAAATGTAGAGTATCCCTGAGAACTTAACCCTTCATTCCTCCTCAAAGTACGTTCTGAAGCGTGTTTGAATCAGTCATTGACTTTGCCTGTTTTTTTCCCAAAATATGGCAACAAGGCAGAATACAGACTACACCAACTGGATGTACACAGACAATTACATTTTTACCTACACAGAACAAAGGAATTCAGGAAATCCGATCAACTGTTTGTAAACTTTGCAGATAAAAAGAAGGGTGCCCCAATATCTAATTTCATGCTTTCCAAGTGGCTTACTGATTGTATAGCCTTCACATGTACATCTCGGAATAGAGAACTCCCAGGAAAGATCAAAGGCCATTCCACAAGGGCGATAGCAACTTTGTCGGCCTTTCAGGCAAGGCTACCCTTGGATTCAATTTGTGCTGCAGCAACATGGGTAAGGCCTCATGCCGTTATTACTCATTACAAAGTTAATTTGACCTCTAGGAACAGGGCCTCCTTTGGGTCCATTGTTCTGAAGAGCATTTTCCCTTGAGCCATCCAAGAAAGAAGGTGCTAGGGGTGTGAGATAGGACAACATAACATTAAGAAGTTAAGTACTCACCATAATGTTCCATGTTTGTTGTCCATCTCACCTTCATTCTTGCATCCCACCCTCCTTCCCCCAGCCTTCACTCCTGGAAGATCGAGAGGTTAGTTGCTAATTGGGCTTTGTTTCTCTGAATCTCTTACTTAGTTATTTTTTATTGGGATATAGTTATATGTTGATACTACTAGTTATAGTATTTGCAAACAAGATCTGGGTGTTCTTCCCGGAGCATGATGGGATAGGGTATAGCCTTGAGCTGGTGGAAGCTCTCGAGCTTTTGTATAGGCAGAGTCTGAACCGATTCTCTGTTCCGAACCCAACCAGCAATGAATGAAGGTGAGATGAACAACAAACATGAAACGTTATGGTAAGTACATAATTAATTTTCTTGCTCCTTAGTGTACAGTTGAGAGGGTACCATATCGATGAGTGGCAATGGACACCAGATGAGCAGGCTATTGGCTCTGCTATAAATTTTAAAGGATATATTTTCATTACATCTTGTATTATTTGGAATCTGGAGTGTTTTCCCGAGCCTCTGCTGAAAATTGGATTTGTTCCAAGTCAGACTTTCCCAGTAAACAAATGTTAAATAAATAAAATAAAAATAAATATTTGTTAATCTGTTATTCTTATCTGGAAATATGAATCTACTAAAATGTTTTGGGGGACTTAGTCTTCACAGTAAATTCAGACGTCTAAACAAGTAACAATGATGCATCATGTGTCTCTCTCTGCACTTAACATACAGAACTATATACAAGTCTTTAAAAAAAATAAAGAAAAAAAATTGATGAGTTCGGCATTAAGGTCTCAAGTCATTGTCACAGTGCTGGAACTTGGTTTGCAAAGGTGTTGGTGCTGAAGGTGTGTGCATACTTCCGTACATGGAGTCTGCTGATT